>NW_008352126.1:729293-736409 GCF_000622305.1 Nannospalax galili
TTGAAATTTCCTCTTTCCCAATCAGAGTGACAAAGATTTAAATAAAAAAAAAAGAAATGATGGATAGGATGTGAAGAAAGCAGGTGGTTTACTTAGTGCTCGTGGGAATACAGACCGCTACAGCCACTGTGGAAATTTGTGTGAAAAAAGCTCCGACCTTAGCCTAGGAAGTGGCAGCTGATCACTGCTCGGTGAGGGACAGTTGGTCTTCTTTAAGGGAGTGACACAAGACAGACTGATAAAGCTCCAGTGGATAAACTCAAGCAAAGGGATATCTGGGGACAAAAACTTGATTGGATAGGCCTAAACATACATGACAGAATGCAGGAAATCAAGTGGGGGGAACTATGGGGGTGTCCAGATGGGAGGGCTAAATATGCTTCATTTATTGTATGAAATACCAAAAAATTCAATAAAAATATGTTGAAAGAAAACAAAATTAGTGCATATTCCTCAAAAAGCTAGAAATGTATCTACCACACAACCCAGCTATGCCACTCCTGCTTACATTACTAAAGAACTCTATATCCTACTTCAGAGATACTTGTTCATCTGTATTTATTTCTGTTCTATTCACAATACCCAAGAAATGGGAACAGTCTAGATGTCCATCAACTGATAGATGAATAATGAAATTATGATACATTTTCACCACAGAATATTGTTCATCTGTTAAAAATATAAATAGGAAATGTACAACCAAATGGATGGATCCATTTGTAGTGAGATAACTCACACAGAAAGACAAGCCTCATGTGTTCTCTCTCTTATGTGAATTCTAGCTTTGGATAATTAGGTATGTGTGTTTAAATTAGAATTTTCATAATGGCGAAGAAGTCAGTAAAGGACCATTGCCTTGCAGTGTTTAAGAGAGAAGAGATAAAATGCAGGTGACATGAAGTAGGAATGAACAATGATGTTAAATGGGGAGGGCAAGGGAGGACAAGTTAGTGGAGGGAACACTAGTCATCTAACACTGAGGACTTCTGAAAATACCAAATGTAGCCCTGCTGCTGTAGAAACCCCTCATCTGTCATCTATCTATCTATCTATCTATCTATCTATCTATCTATCTATCTATCTATCTATCTATCTATCTATCTATCTATCTATCTATCTATCTATCTATCTATCTATCTATCTATCTATCTATCTATCTATCTATCTATCTATCTATCTATCTCTCTATCTATCATCTATCTATCTAAACATGGCAAGCTATTGCCATTCTTTTTACTTAACCTCTAGAACTTCATGCAAAAGACGCCACATAATAAAGTCATAGAACATGGAGAAATCAAGCTATTACTAATCTAGAAGCTTAGTCTTTACTGGATAGCTCCCATAGTGCTGGAAGGTGCTATGTACACTATCCATCCATAAAGAAAAGTAATCATCAGTTTTACCCAGCTGTGAACCATGTGATCTACAATAACTACTGGCCTGACAAGTCATGCCCACTGGTGCAATAGTTGTATGACTGTTATAGGAGTTAACAGCCATTTTCTGCCTAGAATTAAGACCTGCTCCGCAAGATGGAACTTGTATCTGGCACCATTAATGGGGTCAAGAATCCAAGGTCAGCTGGGTCCTGAGGGAAAACCTAGTTCTCTTTTTCTGCTAAAAGTGAATATTATTAAACTGATTCCTAAGAACTTATCTTTATACCCATAAATAAGGGCTTCCCTTAAGCCTAATCAGAGTAACTTCATGCAGCAGATACTGAGTAACACAGAGACCTACAACTGGTCATGCACAAAATAATAGATTGTGGTTCACTCAGCTCTAAATGGGACGTAAATATATAACACCCACTCCTCTAAAGGCTCAGAGATGGCTGTAGATGAGGAGTGGAAACATTGTAAGAAACAGGCACAGGGGGTAACTACAGTGAAACAGTGTTGTCTAGACAAAACAGGGTAGTGTCACAGATGAGTAGCTTCTATGGTTGTGACTTCATGTACCAAGATCTGCAGAAGATCCAGTCACACAAAACTCCACCATGGAGGGTGGCAGTCAGGAATTTTCATCCCTAGCTGAAGAGATAATGACAACTTATTCCTGGAAAGCAATCCCTGAGAGGTTACCCATGCTCCAGTCGATGACCCAAAAGACATGCATGTATGATCCATTAGATGGCTTAAAATGCATACAAATACTGTCAGCACTAAGTTTTTGCGTTACAAAAAATTACTCAAGAACTGGGGATGGAATGTCACTGGTGAGTATAAAGGGAAAAGCTGGAGGGGAAGGACTCGGTCAACACACATTGGATGCCTATATGGAATTCTCAATCAATAAAATAAGAAAAAAATAAGGAACTGAGCATACAAGACAGAAAGTTAAAGAAGGTATTTTCAGTATACTCTTAAGAGAAGTGATTCATTTAAAACGTATGGGACGAACTCCTATTAATCAACAAAATCAGCAATTTGGTCTTAAATTTTTGCCTAGTTTGTTGAACCTATCATTTTGACCCAATCTAGATTCATCAGAGAGGAATACCTCAACTAAAAATTTGCTACATCATATTCACCTGAGGATGTGTCTATAGGGGATGGTTTCCATTGTTGATTGAGGTAGGAGGCAACAGCCCACTGTTTGTGACACTATTCTCTGAGCATGTGGTCCTGGGCTGTGTAAGTTTAGCTAAGCCTGAGTCTGGGAGTGAGCTGGTAACCAGCACTCCTCCATGGTTTCTGTTTCAAATTCCTGCCCTAACGTGTGTGTGTGTGTGTGTGTGTGTGTGTGTGCATTTTCATGTGTGTGTTTGCATGTGACGTGTGTTGGGGTGTTCATGACATACAGCATGCATGTGAGAGTAGGACAGATCTGTGGTGTCTGATCTCTCCTTCCACTTCTATGCAAAATTTGGGGATGGAACGTTATAGTCATAGACGTCATAGTCATGACGTTATAGTCATCTGAAATTTGTAGGACAAAAATGCTTTCATAAGGAAGGACTTAGCACACAAATACTTGTTTTCATGTATCTTCCAGAAGTGTTTTGAATAATAACATCCAGTTTTAAAGTATATATTGAGTGAATGAAGGCAATCTTGAATTTTTACTGTGCAAATTCTCATGTATCAAGATTAAGGAACAATGAGACGCCAGTTGCACTCACCTGCTTAAGACAAAGGACATGCTACCAGGGCTATCAAAATCCTCAGGTCCATGAGAGTTTGGTTTCCTTTACACAACAAGGTAACACAGGTAAGTTGAAGAAAAGACCACAAGTGCATGCTAAAGGGGCCTGTTTCATGTAAAACCTTTAGAACAGTGATAAAACAGCATAAGGGCAGCCAGCCTGTCAGCACTGAACCACAGCATGATGAAATGCTGCTCTTTGCAGTCCGCTTCCACCGTCCCTCCCTGAGACGCCACTGATGAGCGCAATCCATTATGAAGGAAATTGGGATGAATACATGTTATGTCACATCAATTAGATATCAGATCCAAAACAAATTATTCATCTTCTTTGTACAAAACAACAAAACTGATTACTTCGGAGAGAAACCTACTATAATTTGATTTATTTTTCCTTGACTAAAATCATATTCATGGAAATATAAACTGTCCAAGTGAAATCATCAAAATCCAGTAGTGCAACAGCTGAGTAACGAAAAACTCAATTTAAAATTATTTCATGGTGGTTTGCTACCGTGCCTGTTTACTCTTCACTGTGAGGGACGGCATCAGGAGGATGAGTGTTCTGAGCGCATGCTGTTTAGAATAGACTCATACTTATTTATGTTCAAGTTGTTGAGCTAAAGTCTGCTAAATCTATTAGATAAAAAGTTAACTTGAAAGGGTTGTTATGAAAATATAATGAATCAATCATATATGTACATGCACTCATCTGACAAATTCATAATGTTACTCAGACCTCGAAACTTCAGTAATGAATGACTCGGAAACTCTGAGTGTGTGAATTGCAAATGTGCTTATTTTCTTTGCTGAAAGAAACAATTCAAAGGCTGCATATTGCTATGAATTTTAACAATGTGTCACAAATTTACTTGAGAAAAATCAGTTTTGTTTTGTTTTTTAAAGTGTATTAAAATGTTAAATTCTATCCATATAATCTTTTTAAAATATCTACTTTTTACTCCTATATGGATTTGTGAGTGCCTACATGCACCACGTTTATATGTAACATGTGCACGCCTGATCCTGGAGGATGCCATAAAAGGGTTTTGAATCACCTGAAACTGGAATTACACGTAGTTGCAGACTAACATGGAGGCTGGGAACTAGTCTGGATCATCTGCAAGAGTAGTGAGTGTTCATAACTGCTGAGCCATCACTCCAGACCCTGATACAGTTTTAATATCCAGTGTTAGGTTATCAATATTTTGTATGACAGAAAAAATATATTTTATATTGGGTAAGTCCTCAGATATGTGTATGCATATATATAATGAATTCATATATGTGTGACTTAGAAACTACTGAGGGATGTCCCCTTTTAAAAATATTGCTTCCCTGCTAAGGAATATATTTAATTATGATGTTATTAAAATGTAAGTTTAATCAATCATTGGACACTTTAATAGGAAATTGCTTTTCTTTTTAGCAGTTTATTAACAAGAATGCTAGGGTTTAATTTAATTGGAAACACATTATGCCTTCTTCATGAGGATGATTATAAGGATAATGCATGGTTTATTTGTAAATACTGTTATATGACATATTCAAATTATTTTATATAGGCTAATAGTACATCCAACATAACCTTCCTATTGTTTTAGTCACTGAAGTAAATCTCAACAGCATATTACCTAAACTAATTAACACTGAAGGAACTCTATCTCCTACCAGTGGAAATGTCAAGACTATCAGAGCCTATAATTCATTGAGCTCAACAACACAACTATAGTGCAGATGAACAGAATGCCTTCATCAACATGCAAACCTCCCTAGTAAACGTAACAGAGTGGTAAAACTTACTGTTAACCCTTAATCAGGATAAAATGTTCAAACAAGATATCAATCTCAGGTAGAAATCGGAATATTTACAAACCCCGGGACCCAAGGGATCAATGGTAAGAAACCAATTATAAAATGGAATTCAATGTGAATGTAACAAAGCAAAGATAAATCATGACTATGAAATACAGAGAGTTAGATATACACAGTTACTGGTATGGTGTGTTTGAGGGAGAGTGAACTAATCGCAACTGTCACATGAGGAAGAGCAGGTCAGTGCACTCATAAATGATCAAGAGGAATCTAAAGGATTAAAGAGGATAAAGAGGGATCTGAAGTTGGAAGAAAGATGGAAAACATGCTCATGATAAATATGTGGCACCTTTGAGGAGGTCAGAGAACAATCTGTGGAAGTCAGTGCTTTCCTTTTGCCCTGTAGGTCCTGAAGACTGAACTCAGATTGTCAGGCTTGGTGGCAAGTGCTTCTAGACATTTGGAAATCTTTATAGACCCTTACTATTAACCAAACGTCAGACGGCAAAATCTTCTCTGCACTGATGGTTTTCTTAGCTGTGCAGAAGCTTTTTAGTATGATTCCCTTCGAATATTTTAGCTTCTGTTTCCTGTCATTTTGCAGTTAGTTTCCCCATCTCATTGCTTATACTAATATATTGAAGTTGTTTAATTACTCTTTGTTCTACAAGTACTCCTTTTTCTTCTCACAGTTTCATGTTTTCAGCTCTATTTATCTAGATGTCTGTACAGAATAAAAGACAAGGGTCAGGCTTCAATATTTTGCATGTGAACATGTGTTTTTTTCCAGCGTTCTTTGTTCGTTGGTCTATCCTCTTCCAACGAATGTGTTTGGTGCCTTTGTTAAGAATCAGCTAGCTCTAGATACATGGGTTTACTTGTCCAGTTTCTCTTCTGGTCCCTTGGCCCATGAGTTTGTTTTGTGCAGCACCTTGCTTTTTGGTCCTGAAGATTAAGAATGTCTTGAAATCAAGTACTGTAGAGCCTCTATCTTTTTTCTTTTATTCAGCATTTCTTTGGGTTAGTCACAAATATCTGTGCTTCCATATGAATTTAAGAATGGGGTTTTATCACTCTCTTGAACATGAACTTTAAAAATTTAATTATTGATATAGTTCAGAAAACTTTTACTTTCTCTTCATTTTTAGTCTTTTACGCAATTTTCTTTTTTCTACTTTTTCTTTTGTACTGGATTTTTACATATTTCATACAATTGGTTTTGGTCGTATTTAGGCCCCCTGCCTTATCTGTACTGACACATATTCACCACTGCCAAATTTCATGTACTGTGTCATATATTTTAAGGCCTTAGAGCCAAGTTTGTATCCCCAAATGCCCCTCAGTGTGTGCCCATCTGCTGGAGCCTGGTTATCCTATCTGGCATCACACCCTTAAAAAAAAATCGACTCTCCCTTTCACTCTCCCAAAAGCTATCATTTGCCAATAGTTCTTCAACTAAGTTTGGGGCTTCTTACCGACTTACCTGCTTCTATGCTGGTATTTTGTATGGCTTGAGCTTGCATGGGTCTTGTGCACGCTGTCATCATTGCTGTGAGTTCATATGAACCATGGACCAGCTGTCTGGAAAATTGTTTCCTTGTGGTCGTCTACCACCTTTGGCTCCTATGGCTTTCTGCAATGATCCCTGAGCTTTGGCTGGCAGATGTTTGACACAGGTGTCCGATTCAGGAATCAGCACTCTGTAGTTTCTTATTCTTTGCACTCCAGATGGTTGTGGCTTTCTGCATGAATCACCTCACCAAGCATGAGGAAGCTTCGCTGGTGAGAAGTGAGAGATGCTTCAATAATTTCTGCCCCCGTGCCACTATTTTCCCTAGGACTTCGTGTAGAGGCTGCGTTGTAGATGTGTCATTTAGGGCTCAGTGCCTCACAGATACTTATTCTCTGCAGTTGACCAGTTGTGGAACTTTTTAGTAGTCCCCATCTGTTACAAAAAGAAGATTTTTGATGAGTGGTGACAGACTGACTTGTATCTAAGTATTTGGAGCTAGGATCCACAAATGAGAGTGAACATTCTTGCACTGCCTGTTTTCCTCTTAATGAACTTCAATCCTTCTCCTATCCAAAATCTGTTTTTAGTCAATGAAAATTGGGAAAATATTTGAGGAATCTCAGTAGTCAGAGGAGTAA
>NW_008352126.1:737292-740809 GCF_000622305.1 Nannospalax galili
ACATAAAAATATATATACAATGAAGTTTACAGGGGGAAAATAGGAATGAGACATCAAAGACCAAAGGATTTGCCAATATGGTGTCAACTTTGGTGGAATAATGAAGGTTACCACTAGCTCTATTCCCCCTCCTCCTTCATTCCTAATGAGTTTATTTGGCTTGCTAACAAAGCATAGGGTGGGACTTTATTTACATGAGTGGGCACCCACCCCCACTTCAGGGCTGCAGGAAAGTCCACATTCAAATATAGATCCTGTGACTTCCTGACAGAGGCACAAAATGGTGAGAGAGGTGCCTCATGGCGTTCTTGTTATATATCCTTAGCCCCGCCCCCTCATGCAGCTAAGGTTGCCTGATTGGGTGGGAGGGGTAACTGACTCCCCCATGGACTCCTTGATGAGGATGGGATGGAGGTGTGACTGTAGCTTGTTGGTACAGAGGTTGGCGGACACTTCCAGTTAACACTCCACACCTTTCTCCAGCTCTTTACATTCTTTCCACCAACCTCTTCCACAAAGATCCCTGAGCCTTGGAGGGGGTGGTAGGCATGGGATGATCTTCCTCCCATTGTGGCAAGCCCCGAGCTTTTGGGTCTCTGCATCATCTCATAAGAAAAGCATTTCTTATGAAAAACAGTAACACAATTTTGAAAGTTACTGTGCTAATCTGTGAATCATTACTTGGACAATAGTGTCATACAATACATACACAATTTTAAATTGTGGTGGTGCATGACTTTAATACCTGTACTCTGGACGCAGAGGCAGTTGGGTCTCTGTAAGATCAAGGCCACCCTGGTCTACATAGCGAGTTCCAAGCCAGCTGGGACAACAGGGAGACCCTGTTTCAAAAAATAAAAAATAGGGGCTGGAGAGATGGCTCGGCAGTTAAGAACATTGATTGTTCTTGCAGAAGAACTGGGTTCGAATTCCAGCACCCACATGGCAGTTAACAACTGTATGTAACTCCAGTCCAGGGGATCCGACAGCCTGTTATGTCCTCCGCAAGCATTGTATGACATGGGTGCACTTACCTATATGCAGGCATAACACTCATACACGACACAATCGGAGTTGTAGTAATAGCGTAAAAGAAAACTAGAAAATGAACAAGTCATTTTAAAGACAGAAAGGATAGTTTTCAGGAAAAAAAAAAAAAACTAGAAGAAAAGCTCAATTAAATGTTATTCTGTCAAAAATGAGAACCAAAAGCATGATGATACCAATAAAGACAAGAAAAATAATTTTTCTCTCATCTGTGGAACTTAACAAAAAGAGAGAAACCCAAAAGTATGTGAGGGAATTGGAACAGGAAAAAGACCATCTGGAGACCTGGAGCAGGGACAGAAGGAGGAGAGAAGGCAGAGTGAAAGCTCCTTAAGCACCATCACCATGAGTCACACTGAGGTCTGCTTCCTACAGTTAATATGCACTAACAGAAAAATATGAAGCTGTTTTCGCAAAGTGTAAGAGAATCACTTATGAAGTGACACCTGAAAAGCCTGTGCCAGAATTCTGCAGACATGGAACCCAGGAATCCATAGAGCCTAACAGAGGTCTCACAAACCCCTTATGTCCATTGACATTTAGGAACAGCTTTGTAGTATTGCACCCCAAAATATTCCTTCAACTCCTAAGTTTTGACTCAATAAATTCATGAGGAGGAGCTCACAACTTTCTCACAAAGCCCTTTGTATTTTCAGCTTTGTGAAAAGGAAAAAAGTAAAATGGCGTGAAGTTGTATTTGGATAAAATTCTGAAAGTTGTATGTGCGCTCGTAACCAGTTTACCTAGTGTTAGTGCTTTCATGAGTGCCTAGAACAACTTGTGTTTCTGCATTCTACGCTCCACAGTATAAGAACCGATTGGCAGAAAATCAACCCCAGCAGTGATCAACCTCTTGCTCCCCTCAAAGTGCGCAATCTGACGTTCACTCATTGGGATGTGGGAAGTGCTGAGGAATCAGGGGTGACTTGGTATTTCAGAAGAAAGGAAGCAAAGCAATTAGCATTTAAATAATTCAATGTGTCAGAAACTATTTTCTCCAGGATTAACAATGATTCATTTTCACATGCGGTTTTTAATCAAAGAGTGAAAGGTATAGTGCACAGGACAAAACAGAGATGTCTAGTTACCAACTCGCTGTGGTCATTTACTAGCCCTGTGCTTGTTTGCCTGTTGAAAAGCAACAGACAGCAATGCAGTATGCTGTTTGTCCAGTCCAGAATAAGATTGTAAATGAAGGATGATCGGTATGCCCAGCAGATGATATTTCTTTAGAAATATTACCTGTCCTTACTCTATTATTTCCCAACTTCCAAAAAGCCTGAACAATGATGCCCCTCATTAAAGACACTGCCATTGTTACTGGGGAATCATGTGGAAACCTGCAAGCCATTATTAACTACAGCCACATGCATCATGAAGAAGTGTTCAAATTTATCACTGCAATTGTTAATTAACTGAAAAATCAGTCCTTTTTGTCAGGATCTCCCTGCAAATAAACCTGTATTTTATTAAGGATAAATTACTTTTAATGGACAATAGTCAGAAGAATCATAATACAGTTTGCAACCCAAACTACTCAATTTATCCTGGCCCAAATTGCCTCACCCAGAAGGACACAGCACACATCACAATAGCACGAGGTCTTTATTTCTTTTCCTCTCAGCCTCTATTAAAATGGTCTGATTGCCCCTTGTCCATTTCTAAATGATAGATAATATCCTCTTCTCGTCTGCTTTTCTTGTCTATTATGTTCTTTATAGAAAATCTAAAATGAGGCATTTCCTGCAAGCCTGCAGAGAGAGAAGACTGAGGAGGAGGCTGAAAGGGAGGCTAGAGACAGGGATAAAAGGCGGTTATTAAATTTGTGAACTCCATCAGAAGACAAGAAAATAAACGGTAGCACCGGCTGGAAGGGTACTGGAGTATGACATTTCATTTTTATGCAGGTCTCAGCATGGTAGAGGGAACACATTGAAGAGCTCTGTAAAAAAGCAGTTAGTGCATTCATTGAATGCCAGCACGGCTCCTCTGGTGCTCTTTCGTTGATCCCTTTCTGTGTCTTTGTGGAACAGCAGTTCAGACTTTCCTATAGATGAGATCAGACCCACCATCAGCCCTTTGTGAATTTCCGTGATGAGAGACTGAAAACTTATTCTATGAAACTCCATGAGCCACAGGCCCAGGTGTGCCTGATATCCTCCCACACTTCCCTCTCCTTCAAAGTATGAATTCTCTCTCTCTCTCTCTCTCTCTCTCTCTCTCTCTCTCTCTCTCCCTCTCCACTAACCCACATAGACTCACCATATGTAATGCCTTTGTTTTGACAACCTAGACATTTTAGTGCATATATCATTTTATTTTTTTAGTTCATGAAAACAATTTTAAAGCAATTCTTATTCTCTTCATGTCTTTACTAATTAAATAGCTATTAGATACAGAGGAATGCTTTTTGATATCCATATTTCAAATTTATTATACGTATTTCAAATGAGTTGTGCCCAAGCCACTT
>NW_008352126.1:742016-760738 GCF_000622305.1 Nannospalax galili
GCACAGGAAGTCAATCTAATTTGCTAACTTTTAAACACAAAGAAAACCATCATGTATCAAACCTGCCTGTATCAACAGGTACATCAACCATAAGTATGCATCCTGCTCAGTCCTGAGGATTAGTCATTATATCTAGGACTTCACAGGAAACAGAGAGCAAAACTACAAATTTTAGGTCTCACAGTGCAGCTTAATCTTAGAGCCCCTGACTCTACCTCAAAAACCACTTCCACCAAAATTATAAATATTTTGAAAGACAGTATGAATTCAGAAAAATATTCCCAATCAAATTTAAATTTACAGTGTTGTGCTTAAATGGTTGGATTTTAAATCTCTGTAAAATATTATCACAATTATTTATATATAAATAATGGCTATATTAAAATAAGCAACATATATGTACTATATAAGATGTAACCACAGATGTTAATGAACATAAAAAATTCACGTTATTGTTTAAAATTACTCTTGAATGTGGACACTTAGATTGTTTTCACCAGCTAATTTTCTTTAGGCTCTATCTGACAAGGGGTGTTCATGAACTGTGTTTAAACATTCAGAAAATAACCTTTCCCTGCCTAGTTGAATTACTAACTGAATTTAGAGTCAAGGTGGTGTTTGCATCAATGCACTTTAATAGATTGCTTGCAGTATCTGCATGATTGCAAAGGTCAGTTATTATGAAAAATACATTCGCAATCTAGCTTCCAAAATGTCCCATCCAACCTGTTCCCGCCATCCTCTTAACTGATTTTATTAGTATTAAATTTATATCTCAGCTAATTTATTTAAACATAATCTGTGCTCCATAGCATCAGTGAACTTGACACACCTAGGAGAGAGAGAGCCTTAAGGAGGAAATTGCCTCTAGGGGATTGACCTGTGGGCATGTCTGTGAGACATTTTCTTGATTACTGACTGATGTGGGAAGACTTTGGGCTGTGCCACCCCTGGGAAGGTGGCCCTGGATTGCACTGGAAAGTTGTTTGCACACAGACCAAAGGAGAAAGGCAGGAAGCAGTGCTCCTCTGTGACCTGCCTCAGTGCTGTCTCCACGTACCCAGCTCCCTCAAGGATGAACTGTGATCCATGTAATCCAGTAAACATGTGATCCAAGGAAAGAATTATTCAAATCAACACTTTCTTCAGGTTTTCTTCAGGTTTTTGGTCAGTGTACATTATTACAGCCATAAAATCTAAGCTAGAACATAACAAATCCATCAATACATTTACATCACATAAATTTCTTAGATGGAAATGCATCCTACTTTTAACCTGTTTTGTGATAAACCCCAAAGGTTTGTCTCTAAGCCTCTCTAAGACTGTTCTGGCTACGTTTGTGTAAATTAACTTACACCTGTTCCACCACAGGGGCTGTGGATTATTCTAAGGTTTTTGTTGTGTGAGATGACAACGTAATGAAGAGTTTAGGATAATGCTTTTTTATCATTTCCATGGGAATCAATTCCTAGAAACAGGACCCATTTTTCTGTTAATATAATCCTTTTTTATTTTTTCTTTGAAATTCACAGAATTTCATAAATACAATGAATTTCAATCATAGTGTTCCCCATTCACCTCTTGAATTCTTCACAGATGCCCCCCATCACACCCACTCGCAATGAGTAATGAATTTTTTTTTACATTTAAAAATGTTGTATATAAAAATCAAAACAGAGGCATCATATCCTCTTCCATAATCTTGATTAAGTTGTATAAATGATCAACAAACATCCAGAAAACATTCATCGTCAACAATGTATTTTACTATACTTCTCAGATTTATACACTTCATATATGCTTTTAAAGCTTCAATTAACAGTTCAATTATATATATATATATATTCATATATATATTCAGTGGTTTCTCTCAGGCACAGGATTTCAGAGGACGATGGAACGAGTCTTTCCTTGGCACGCACTGGATACTGTCAACCACGACACTGGAACATTTCCTGACCTAGCTGCCTTGATTGAATTTTAACTACGCAGACAGTGTGAACAGGTACGCTATTGCTAACTGAAAACAGTGAGATTTGAAGTATGTTTACAAGCCTGTATTTTCTTGATGTCTTTTTAAGTCCTAAGTGATTGTATTTGCCTCCTAATAGAGCTCCAAGATCATCTAGTGAAAATAACATTGTCCACAAAGTATCTGGAACATCTGCCTGAGAACCTCTGCCTATGGTTATTCAATGTTTTCAGGCCTCACAGGATGAGGTATTCATATGATGGATTTCTTCTCAGTGTCCCTGGAAAGTGCTTTTCTCATATCACAAGGATCCTCATCAGGATCCCTGTTGCTGGCTGAATAGTACTCTATGACTGTCCTGTAGACACTGTAGCCCAAGTGCTTGAACAGGTTCACTGCAACTTGATTGGATATTCTTACAAAGAGACCAGCAAAAAATCCACCTTTTCTTTCTGGAATCTCCTCTAGTAACTCCATAAGTTTAGCAGCCAAACCAAGACATCGAAATTCAGGAGCAACAGACATAGCTGTGACGTGCCAGTGCCGTTCTTCCCGAGCTACTGAGCCTTCTGCTTTGCCCATAATATAATCCATTAGTTCTCTACCAGTTGCCTCCACAACGATGAAATATTCTGGCCAGTGGGCAACCTACTGTAAATAAAAACAAATCCCATAAGTTTCTGTAAGTGGATCCAAGTTAATGTTGTTGAAGTGGAACAGGTCATCGCAGGTGAAGGCCCGGAGCATGGTCATCTCGCTGCCGCCCACCCACAGCCCACTCTGAGTAGTGAATTTTATGTATTCCAGCCTTTTTATGTATTCCAGGCTTTGAGATGTTCACCAAAGGCACAGGTGTTAAAGACGTGGTGGTCAGGGTACACTCCTACTTCGGAGGACAAATGTTTTTAAATCATTAGGGAAGAGCTCCTGGTGGTACTAGAGACCACAAAGCAGAGCTTAACCAACCCTGGGTTGAAACTGTGAAAGCGTAGCCAAAAGAAGCTTTTGTCTTTACAACTTTGTTCTAGCAGACATTTGTATGGAAATGAGAAGCTGGCTAAAAATCTCAACTTTATTTTTGCTTCTATATACTTCATTTTCTGCCTACCAGCCTTTTGAATTTTATCTCTATCTGGTAAAGAGCATTGCTAGATTACACATAGGTGTGCCTTATCAGAAAGGCTAGGGGGGAGGCATTCTTGAGAATCAATGTTCAATGATTTTTGGAATATTTCCATGTATACACATTAAGATGTCTTGGGGATGAAATCCAATTCTAAACACAAGATTCAATTGTATCTCATGTGCGCCTTGCACACACACCCTGAAGGTTGCTTTATACAGTACCTGGCACATTTAGATTATGACTGCAGCTTGTCATGAGGTCAGAGGTAGCACTCCCCGTTAGTGGTATTTTGTTGGTGTGCAAACTTTTGGATGCTGGATTCTTAGATTAAGCTTTTTCTACCTACACAAACAGATGACAAATTTAATTATATTTGCATTATAAAATTGTATTTCATTTATATTTATTTAATATTTTAATAGTTTGATAATATATAATACAATATGTTCACCATATATATATGTATATGGTGAAACTAATGAGTCAATTTTTAAAATTTTGCTTATGTAGACATGTTTAGGGATGACAACTTGTGACTCAAAAACCTCTCAGGGAGCTCATCCCTGGAGAAAACTGATTCTCTCTCCCTCAGCATCCATTGATTGACTGTAGTTTGTCATCTAGGGCTAGGACCTTGTAAAATTGCCCTCGTCCACTTTGGTATGTCAACTGCTGTTGTCATTCCACAGATCTTGTTTAGGTAATCATATTGTTGAGAGTTCATGGACACAGCATCGCTGTCATGTCTCAAAGACTCTAGCACCAGGCATCCTGGTCCTCTAACTCTTTCTCCCTTCTCTCCCATAACTTTCCCTGAGCCTTAGGCACAAGCATTCCTCTTCCATGTCACATGTGACCCTTTGTCGTCCCCTCTCAACTGTTATCACACCTCTGATTCCTCTTTCCTGGTCTCCTTTTGTATTTTCATAGTCTGTTCTCTCTCACAAACAATATTTAAATACATACAAACATTAAAATTTAGGATCCAATTTGAGAAAGAATATCGTCTTTCTGAGACTGGATCACTTAATATGATTCTTTCCAATTCCATCCATTTTCTCAACTTCATAATTTCACTTTTTGTGAAATGTAAGTAAACTTACATTTTGTGTATATGCTACCTGTCATCTGTGAACCTGCTGATGGGTATTTAAGATGGTTACACTGGGTGTTTTGCATAATACATGAATAAACACTGATGTGAAGGAATCTATGTGGTAGGATACAAAGTCTTTTGTGTATATATCCAGGAGTGATATAGCTAAGTCATGCAGTAGTTCTATTTTTAATCTTTTGAGAAATATTCGTACTGTCTTCTGGAGGTGATACCTAAAATATGAAACTGCAAAAGTTAATCACTAAAACATAAAACTCACAATCAATAAATGGGCTAATGAAGAAAGTTCTCAGAAAAAGTAACATGAGTGTACAATAAGTGTTTTTTTAAAGTGTTGGTCAACGAGGTCCTGCTTCTGGATGAAGAGCCACAGGCAATCAGTTGCTGCACACACCACACACACACACACACACACACGTGTATGTATATGCATTTATATATAACAACAATGAAGAAGTGACAGTATTCAGTGGAAGTGGGGTGTGTGGAGGGTTAGAAAGGCTGTAAACACAGCACTCATATATATGAAATTCTCAATAATTAAATTATAAAAATAAGTGCTCAGTGTATTTAGCCATTGGGAAGATGCAAATGGAAACCACATTAAGATACTTTCTTGCCCAAATCAGAATGCTTATGATCAAGAAAACAAATGCTCTTGAGGCACTGGGAAAGACCGACCCTTATCAGTGATGAGATGGGTATGAACCCAGCCCGTACCACTGATGGAGAGTGTGTGAACTGACTATGTCAGCATGGGAATCACCATGGAGGTTTCATTTTTTATAACTGATGAATATTTTATCAATATATTTAGAAATTTTAATGCTTTTATTTTTATTTTATGTGTATGCATGTATTGCCTGTGTGTAGGTAAATGCACCCATGTCATGCAATGCCTGCGGAGAACAGAAGAGGCTTTTGGATCCCCTGGAACTGGAGTTACAGACAGTTTTTAGCTGCCATGTGGGTTTTGGGATTCAAACATGGATCTTTTGCAAGAACAACCAGTGTTTTTAACTGTTGACCCATCTCTCAAGCCCCCTATATTTAGAAATTTTAAAGACAACATCTAAACTCTTACATGATCATAATTTTCCTTTGCATTCCTTTTTACCTAATATACTGTAGTTCTATATGTGCCTATAACATAGAATTTTATATAAGGAACTAAGTGAACACTGGAGTATAGTATTTGATAGTGTGTTTTGGTCTTTTTTTTTTTTTGGTCTTTTTGAGACAGGGTTTCCCTGTAGCCCCAAGCTGGCCTGGAACTCACTATGTAGACCAGACTGGCCTTGAACTCAAAGAGATCCACCTGCCTCTGCCTCCAAAGTGCTGGGATTAAAGGCATGTGCCACCACGCCTGGCGTGTTTTGGTCTTTTAAACTTTTTAATAGGCCCTAAAAATTGTGTCATGGTCCATCCACTCCATTGTCCAAACACAGAGTCAAACGGAGGCAAAAGATAGATGAGAGGTCCCTGATAAAACTTGAAATCTTGAGGATGAAATTCTCATTGCTTGGAAAACCCACGTGTCTGTCGGGAACAGGTGGATGTACAGACTTGTCTTGACCTTTGCTTTAGGTATACATGATGTGGATCTTGAGAATTCTTAACATATGTCCTTGGCATAGTTCATGTGTTAGTTTTATTGATGATGTCATATATGCATGCATTACATAATGTATTCTGTATTCTTTCCACACCCCATCCTCTCTTTTGTCCCCTTCTGTCCCTGCCTGCCTGCTGCCTCCTACCCCTCTGTGTGACCAGTCCCTTTCCCAGATTCAGTATATTTGCTTTTGTTTGTGACCCATTTAGCTTAAGCAGGGCATTGACATATTTTTACCCATGGTATCTAACTCCTCCTACTTTCTGCCTTTTATTTTTAAAAAATGTGATTCAAAGTGCAGGACTATATCTGCAGGCATCAAAGAGAATCAAAGGAAACATACTTCACAGAGAAGCTTCCATACTCTAAAATCATGTTCTAAAACAAGCTCTCTCTCTCTCTCTCTCTCTCTCTCTCTCTCTCTCTCTCTCTCTCTCCTCCCCCACCCTAGTTTTCAGTTACCTCTCCCCCTCTCTCTCTTTCACACACACACAATTAAGCACAGACACCAAAAGTCATGAATACTCATGAAAGAACCAGGAAAGCAAACCAGAAAAAAAATCAGCAAATACAGAAGGAACTAAAAATATATTAAATACATGGAAAGAAAGATAAGCTGTCATTAGAGCAAGTTCCCAAGGCACCAATGGTAGAGAGAAGACCTTGGAATGCCGCTCTTTCAGAGAACACTTAGGAAGAAATAAATTCATGCTGCTAAAAGACTTTTTAAATTGAGTTAATTAATATGTTGTCATGAAATGAAAACAAAATGTAGGGATTTTTATTATCTGCAGGTATTTCTAATGGACAATTATTTCTTTTATAAAATAAGATTATTTCAGAAAGATGTTAACATAGGAATAACATAATTAAAGAAATGGTCATTGTGAGGTTAAATATGAATAAATGCTAAATTCATCCAAAAAGACAAATTTTAAAGCTTTCCTTATAAGCAAAATATCACTATGACTCTATGCCAGAAATAGTTTCTTGGGTCATTAACATGCACTTCATAAAAGGGTTATGCTACAATTAAATGAAGACACTCTAGCCTGGGTGTGGTGGGACATGCACCGAGCAAGAACTCCTGAGCCAGAGACTGGAGGAGTCTCTTGGGCCACCCTGGCCTAAAACTCAAAGGAAGGTATCTCCTGTTTGGCATTGTTTCTTGTTATATAGACTTTAGCTATACACATGGACCCTTAAGGGATTATACTAATCACTTTAATCTTTGGCTATACTTTTCCTTTGGGTGTTTAAGACCATGCAGTTAGTCCAGATAAACCAATTTATTTTTACTCTTAAGGTCATTTGAGGATTTGTTCCTCAGGGGTCATATGGGCTTGGGAGGAGCCCATGGCTCCTTTTTTTAACCAGTTCCATCTATATGAAGATAAGTCAAAGGTCCTACTCAACATTGCTGGCTTCGCTTGGAAGCATGGAGGAAATATTTCCTCTGTGTTGACCCTCCTCTTGTAGACTGGACACTGGTTCAAGTCCATCTGGTGCAGTCTCCATGGCCTCCTTGATCAAGAGGACAGGTGACCCACCACAGTTACAGGACATTTTGAGAGATGCTCATAGTCCCTTGGAACTTAGTCGACCTTGGGGGGCAAGGAGCAAAAACTGTCCTTTAAGCCCTCTGACCAGATTAGTATAGGCCTCAAAGTATGGCTGCTAAACATCCAAGAAGGTTAGTTCCTCCAGATCTGGCACTTTTAATGAGCTATGTACATAAAGCTTGGGCTAAAAACAAAAGTTCTCCAATAAACCTTCAGTAGACATGTATTATGAGAGACATAAATAATGCCTAGCTAGTTTAAAAAAAAAAAAAAAACAGAGGGAATCAGATTAGTCCAACAACCTGCTGACAAATTATGCATACTCAAGGAATTCAAGGAACATAATAAAATTAATTTTTCTTGTTAGTTTAATGTACTGTTGAAATTTTCCTTTTAATCCTCTACCAGTCTATGGCAAATGAGCAGTATTTTGCATAGCACAGATGCAAAATAAAAGGAATTCTTCAGAAAGGAGTGCATATGTAGTATAAGTACTGGTGATATATTTGTGGTCATTTGGGGAGTGTCATTTTTATCAACAATTCAGTTGCATAAGCTCTTTTTGTAAATATATTTTTATTAAAATTTATTCTTTGCAGTGCTGTAGATTAATCCCAGGCTCTCATACACGCTAAGTATGTGCTTAATCACAAATGTACACATTCAGTCACTTGTTTCTAATTACTAAAGAGTTAAAATATATGTCACTCAATATCACTCATAATGATTCTCTTCCAATGTTGTCCTTGTCTGCAGGTTTTGTTGTTACACTGTGGCACAAAAATTGGTACAAGTAAGTTATAGATACATTAAAAATGTCATTTTTAAAATAAATAAAATGTTGCTGTCATATGACTATTCATCACAATTGGAGAAACTGATAAGATTGAGTACCAAAAACAAAATGTGTAAATAAATGACTACAGTATCAGTTTCAATTTATTATACCTATAAGAATATATATGAATTTATAAATTTCCACAAGCATCATGAAAATTATATAATAAAATATTACTTATTTTCCAATGCTGAATCTATATTTGTGTGAAATTAACATCAATATGGAGCTTGACCTTTTCCATTATTAACTTATTTCTATGGCAACACAAACATAAGTCTGACCTTATCTCCTTTATCTCTCTTATGATCTGCAGTAATCATACTTAAATTCTACCCTAAGTAAAGGAAAACCAAGTTTGATACAAAGTTAGTTATGAGCTAATACTTTTTTGCTTATGGTCACATGATGCAACAATGGATTCAAAAGTAATTTGTTTTCCAGACACATATGCTAGCATCTAAGGGGCCCAAAGATGAATAAATTAATATTCCTTAAAATCATCACAGTTTAGTGCCAAGGCAAACAATTTTTTTCTGCAGATATATTTTCATAATAGGAAACATTTTATCTCCAAACAAAAAATTCATTAAAAGGAAAGCTGTCTTCATTAAAAATATCAGTGTTTACATAACTCCTCATTAATGCTTTGTAAATAATGGAGAAATCAATGGTGTGTTTTCCTGCACAGCTCAGCTGTGTATAGGAATCACGCAGAACAAAGCACACCAAAACAAACAGAAGTAGACAGTATGAACAGTACAGATGAAATCCACCCACAGTTTGACAGTGTGCGTTTCCCTGCAGTTTTTCTGCATGTGCTATGATCTATCCATGGTAAGCCCTGCGATAATGCCAGCAATTTTTTCCATCGTGCTGAACGCTTAATTCCATCCATCTTGTTTCATAGCAGCTTACTGAAACACAGAGAGAAGGGCTGTCGAAGCCATTTGTCTTTGTTTCTGTTTGCGGAATGCCAGCAGATTTGTTTAAGCCAAAACAAAATGCATAAACAATCAAGTCTTCTTTAAGCTGACTGTAAAACTTAAATTCAGAATTTGTTTTTGTAGAAAGCTGAAATTCAGTCACTCATTTTTTCTTCAATTCTATTTTCCAAGGTGAGAATGTTAACTCATTTACAGCTCTTTATTTTTCTTTCTGCTTATGAATTGCTTTTACTGATTATATTATGCAAATATTCACTTTATTGAATATACAGGAATTTTATTGTCAAAAATAGGTTAAACACGGGGCTTTAAGAAGTTTATGGAATATCAGATCTCAAAAGTGCTGACAGGTTCCTAGTAAAGTTTAGAATGTTGAGAGCACTAATTAAATTCTTTCTGTAAAAATGTCTAAGATCAAATAATTTTCCACAGAATTTCCTGAGTCTAATCTCCTTTTCGAGGGATTTGCAGACAAGCAGTCTCAGCACTGTCTTGTTCAATGCTGATTCCCAGGCCCCTTATTGCTACTGAAACAGACCTTGCATTTGAATAAGATTCCCGAGTATCTGATAAGTACATGAAGTATGGAAACGTGGACCTACCATTGAGAGAGAAATGATAAGTGATAATGCCCAAATGGAGTTGACTAGTGTAACTGATCTTACTAAGGCAGTTGAAAATGGCCGAGTAAGTACTTGTTCTATTTAAGAGAAACAGTGTATACAGTTTTACATTATTTTTCCCTAAAAGCATTTTTAAATATTATGTAACCAATAATCCTATTAAATGAAGAAAGTGAAGATATATTGCTTACCAAGTCGATTTGCATGTACTCCTGTAAGAATGATGAGAAATATCTTTTTCTACACTAATAAGTTATCCCAGAAAAGTTTTAAAGAATCAGCGGTAGTACCTAAAAATATGGCAAAAAATAAATGATTAAATTAAGAATGTAAGACATCCAAATGAATAAAATGCACATAAAACAAATTAAGGCCAAATTTGGTCTTAATATTTTGAACTTGGAAACAAAAATTGAGAACCCAGTTAGAGAAGCTGACTGCATAGAGAAACCCAAAACCATCATATTGCTACTGAAAATAGTTTTAGCACAATTACAGAAAGGCACTTTTATTATGTATAATACAAATTTACAAATTACTCCTAGTGGAGACACAGGTAGAAATGAATCACATGAAAATAATATATTTCACAATGGCTTTATATATCAATGAGAATATGTCCTATTATATTATGGATAAACAGCCATATTAGTGGGCCAAGAAGGCTCTGACTCACCAAGTTTGAGTAATCTGTCAATCAGTTACTTTCCTGATTCTGTGAGAAAACACCATGACCAAGGGAACTTACAGAATGAAGAGTTTATTTAGCTTACTCTTTCGGAGGAAAATGTCCATCATGGTGGGAGGCATGGTGGTGAGGTGGGAGCAGAAACCTAAGTACTCACATCTTCAAGCAGGCACAGGCAAAGGGAGAAATCAGAAATCTGGTAAGGCTTAAGAGCTCTTAATGCCTGTGACCCCGTAATGTGTTTCCTCCGACAAGGAAAGACCTCCTAAGACCTCCCAAAACAGCATCACTAAGTGGACAAATCTCCAAATCTTTGTATCTTGTGGAGGAACTTTCTCTTTCAAACCACCACGGGCTTCAACCAAAAGCAAAAGACTATTAGTTAAAACATATTCTGTTAAAATGTTTTCATCATATTATTTTACTATCCATACTCTTCTTATCATCTCAAGTACAAATAATGTATATGAAAGTTTGTTATGTATTTGCTAACTCATTTTCAGATCCTTGAGGAGGCTTATCGAATCTTCTCACAGATAACACAGGGCAGGGTAAAAAGGGGTAATGGATGCATAGGATAATTACTCGGTACAATGCTTTCTTTTGGTTGCCATATAGTACATACATGGATATATTATTTTTGTGTAGATGCAGAATTAGGTACAGCTAGGCAGACTAGATTCATCTCATGTTTTATGTTTGGTAAAATACTCAAAGAATTGAAAGACAAAATACAACTTGATACTAAACTTGATACTAAACATTTTCAACTCTGTAGCACAAAATAAATATTAATAACAATAATGATAATTAATGATAATTAAAATGACATGAACCAAAAAAGAAACCAGAATATCTCATTTACTTATAGAATTCACTTTGTTTTCCAGCTCATAAAAACCCCCTCACTGCTGAAGTTGTACTGGATCTTACATGTGTGTTTTCATATGAGATGCATAGCTAATCTCTAGATTATGCCACGTCAGTGATAGAAGAGAAGATCAAAAAAGAACCAGGGGAGACTGTACCATATTTACAGATTTGTCTATGAATGAGCAACGATGTTCTATGCCTATATCATTGATGAAAGTGTGTTTTGTGGCCAAGCCCAAAGTCAATGAAACAGGTGTTCACAGACCTTATATCACATGACTTGTGATAGTTTTAGGCGATTCCACTGCTGAGGATACATCTACATTAAATTAAACCAGCATGTTGCTAGCATACTTGCCATCCTATATTAAATGATGGTATTATATGCAATTTCCAAAGATATAGCAATTTGATTATGAAATAAAATACTATGTAAGGAGACCAGGTTGTTTATTACGATCACCCTTATTCAGCATAGTGCTTGAAGACTTAGAAAAAATAGATAAGGAAAAGAAATAGTGACACTTTTATCTTGGGGGTAATCAACAGCTGTCTAATTATATTTAAGGACTGCTCAATAGAAGGAAATTCATGCATGGTACTGTAAACATAGCCACACAAGGATGTGTGGTGCAGTCATGGCCCCAGAAGAGAACATAGTACTGCCACTCTCCTACACCAAGGTAATGTCTGACTATTCCAAATATACCCTTATTTCACAGACCAATGCAGCTGTCACCACTCATCAAAGAAGCTTATTTTTACAAAAGGACACTACTGCAAAGTTCCACAATTGGCCACAATGCAAAGAATAAGTTACTATGGATGCACATTTCTAACTGACACACCAACAATACAACCTCTATAGCTAAGGGAGCATTGTAACATTGTGAAAGAGGGAACTTAATGATTTTAAGGGCCAGAGGAATAAGATGCCTTTTGATAAGTGATATGGGCACCCACCTTTAGATGAAGAGTTAGAGGAAATCAATATCCACTGAGGGGAGGAGAATGTTTTTTCTTTTTCCCCCAGAGGATGAGCTACTTGATAGGTTATCCAAACCCAAGTGGTCATCCCTAAATACATATTACTATAGGTATTAAATAATAATCAACAACAGTGACAAGATGTTGAGAGGAAATGAACGAAATGGGAGGAGTTGGAGAGGGGATGAAAAGGGGAGGAAATGATGTAAATGTACTCATGTATGAAATTCTCAAAAAATTACAACAAAGTGAAAGAAACAAAAAAGCAAAAAAATAAAAAAGAAAGTTACTTTATCCCAGTTCATAGAAAATGTGATACTAACTTCCAAAATATTGATCTCATATACAGTTTCAAAAGAATACCAAAATAGATATCCAGAACCAGGAGCATTTCTACATACCAATAATAAACACACTGGAAAAGAAATAATGGAAATAATTCCACTCAAAAGATCTTTGGAAACAAAAATATTACATGTAGGCATAAATTTAATTAAAGATATTTAAAGGCATCTTCAGGGAAAATAATAAAACAATAATTGATCTGTTCAATTGGACTGAAACGTGGCAAATACTTCATTACTGTGAATATTCTTATATTTTTAATAGTAAAGAGCAAAAGAAGAAAACTACAGGATGATATTCCCAATGAACCTAGATGAAAAAAAATGTTCACTAAAATGAACTTAGCATCACGTTTAAAAGATATCTGCCACCATCAGAAATGACTGATTCTGAACATGGAAGAATAAAGCAACACAGGGAGACCAGTAGCAATCCTACAGCACCTAAGCACAGAGAACACATGCAGAGAAAGGTATTCGGTAACATTCGATGTTTCTTCATGATAAAGGAGATGTGTAGCAAACTGAATGCAAACTATGTCAATATAATAAAGGCAAATTATAATCAACCAACCAGCAACTTTGGAATGAGTAAAGAAAAATTTGACAGGTTTTCTAGACAACTCCAAGCCTGAAATAGGGCAAGGAATCCAGCTCCGTCATACCAGTGAAATGCAGTGTTGGAATTGCTACTCAGAGAGAATAAGAAAGAGGGGAAAATAAAGAGCACTTAGAGAAAAATGGTCACTGTCTGAAGATGACATGTTCAATACAGAAAAACTAAACATCTCACAAAGACTGTTAGTACCAATAAATGAACTAAACAAGACTTCAAAAATAAACAAAACCCAGTAGAAATTAAATGAATTTCTAAATATTAATCAAGGTGGACTAATCTATAAATACCTAGTACAAATTTTAGCAAATATGTAAAATGTTGTTCTAATAAAGTTATGAAACATTGGCAAAAGAATTTTAAATAACTAAAAGAAAATTTAAAAATTAAGACAAAATCTCCTTGGGCCACTAGGATCAGTACATGCCGTGGCCCTGTGAGCCCTCTCAACTATATCTCTAGCCCAAGACTTCCCTGCCTCCAACATCTCAGCTCTCAGGCCTGCTTAGTCACTCAAATCTGTGTACGCCTAGACTTAGGAGCTCCCCTAGCCCCACCTATGAGGCAACATGTTCACCTGGCAGCCACCCAGCCCATCCTACCACTCTTCTCTTGAGGAGTTATTCACGCATCCTCAAACTCAAAAGTTGTAAGTATCCCTAACTTAAAAAAAAAAATGAATAAACAAACAAAAAACCACATTTTACACTCCATTTGCACACCAACAAAAAGTGGTCCCAAGACTGAACAGCAAATAAAAGCCAACTGAGTCATAACCTGACACTTTGGGGAGACAGCAAACAAAGAAAGATACAAGTATTCAATCAACAAAAATAAGTTCACCTATGCATACCAAGAAATACCACCAACACAAATCCAAATGCTTAGATCTTATCAGGAAAATCACAAATAACACAAATAACCAAAACAATATGTCTCCTCAGAAATTAGCATCCCCATCACAATATTCCTGGGAATGGCAGCCTAGCAGATGCAGAGGACAGTGATTTCAAAATAGAAATTATAAATATGTTCAAACATTTCAATAAAATATACAGCAGGGGCAGGAGGATTTTGTGAGTTTGAGGCCAGCCTGGTCTACACAGTGAGTTCCAGGACAGCTGGGGCTACAGGGAGACCATGTCTCAAAAAGATAAAAAAAAATAATAATAATAATGAAGAAGGGCTCTTCCCCAAGAAGCCCACACCCACGCCTCAGTGTGCACCTTTCCATCTGACCATCTCTCTTTTCCTCAACCATCATGGTTAGTCTATATTAAAACACCTCTAATGAAAAAAACAGAAAACTCAAAGAGGATATGAATAAAAGACTAAATGAAAACTATAAAAGCACCAACAATTCAATAAAATACCTTAAGTAATTCAAAACAGAAAATTAGAATTCATTAAAGACATAGAATCTCAAACTGAAATAATAAAACTTGAAATGCCAAACAAGAACTGAAGAAAAAACTTTAGAAGAAAAGATAGAAAAGGTATTAGAGGCAATGGAACAGAGACTATTACATCTAGAAGACAACCAGGGAATCGGATCACTCAATCCAAGAAAACATCAAATATAAATTAATGCAGGAACAGAAAATGCATGACTTCTGGGGCATTGTACAAAGATCAAACCTGTGAAACTGCAGGACCAGCAGTTTAGGACTAGGGAGAGTCATGTAGGTCAAAAGCACAGAAAATACTGTTAGCAAAATTATATCAGAAAACTTCTTAAATTAATAAACCCAGAGATTAATGGTGAAAAAATTGCAACAGAACTTGAGGAAATTAAGAAAATGTAAAGTCATATTTTAAATATTCATAAGTTCATGTTACCTGAAAAATCTAAAAGCAAGAATGACATCATGCCCAAATCCTATGAAATCTTATGTCAGGTGAAGTCACAGTGCAGACATGAGAAATCAAAATCAAAAGGTAAATAAGTTAAAGCATCTCACCTTGTGTATGATATGACGCTTTATGTAAGAGACCATAAAACTTCCATCAGAAAACTCCTAGCAAACTTACCCAGAAAACTATCAGAGTAGCAGGCACACAGAAATCAGAGGAGTGTCTTTCTACAAACCAATGACAAACACTGAGAGAAAAATCAGCAAAGCAATCTCATTGAAAATAACTTTAAGGAAACCAACATACCGTGAAGCAAACCAAATCAAGAAGGAATTCTAGAATGAACCACTAAAACTCTGAGGAAAGAAATTGAGGAAGACACCAGAAGACGGAAGTATCTCCAAAGTTGTGGATTGATAGAACTAATGTTGTGAAAATATTTCTATGAAAGCAATTTATACATCCAATTCAATCCTGATGAAAACTCACATTTCACTTTTCCAAGAAATGAAAAAAAAATTCTTAAATCCCAAATGAATTGAAAAAGGACCCTGGATAGTCAAGGCAACCTTGAATGAAAAGAATATTCCTAGAGGTATTACTATACCTGATCTCAATTTATACTATGGGCTATAATTATAAGTCTACATGGTGCATCACAAAAATAGATATATGGGTCAAAGGAATGGAATAGTTAATACAGCCAAGAAGCAGCGTGCATGATGGCAGAAAGTCTTTGCTATCTCTGCATCCAAGAGAAGACTAATTTCTAGAATAAATAATGAACTAAAAAAAAAAACACCAGGAAAACAAGTGAGTCAATCAAAACATTGGCTAGATACGTGAACAGAGAAGCCATTCAAAATGCATGGCTAATAAACACTTAAACTGTTTAACCTCACTAATTGCAAGGAAAATGAATATCAAATTACTTTGAGGTTGGATCCCACTCTATTCAGAATAGCTATCATCAAAAAAATTAAATGACAACAAATGCCTGGCAAGGATGGGGGAAAGATAGTTCCTTATTACTGTCTGATGGAATGCAAACTGAATGAGACACAGTGGAAATCATTGTCGATTACTCAAAAAACTAGAAATAGAAATATTAATAATGCAACTATTCCACTCCTGAAAATCGACTCAAAGAATACTACGTCCTACTATGGAGAGATTCACTCATCCATGTCCGTTGCTGCTGTATTAGCATTACCTAGGAAAAGAACCAGCTTAGATGTCCATCAAATGAAGAATGCATAACAAAAATGGACACAAACACAATGGAATTGTATTTAACTGTAAAGAAAAATTATAACTATGAAATTTGTAGGTCAATGGATTTGCTTAGAATATATATATATATGCTTAGAATATATATATATATATGTATAGAGAGAGAGAGAGAGAGAGGGGAATGAGATAACATAGACCCTGAAAAATAATTGTCACATGTTCTACCTCAGCTATGGGTCATAATTTCAAATCTCTAATTTTGTGTTTTCAACTTTGGGTACATATAAAATCCAGGGACCTAGGAAGAGGTCATGTGGAGAGGCATGGTGTTCAAGATCAGAACCAGGGTTTTTATTTGCCAATCATATGTTCTGCTATCAAACTGATACCACAAATGCAAATAGTCATATGGCAAATCTTTTTCTTAATATTCAATTGTACATGTAAAATGCATTCTGGATAGGAGTCGTTCATCAGGTAGATGATTTATCGCTGCTATTCCCTTTTGCGCAGGTCATACTTTTGATTTCTTCATGGAATTCTTTCAAAGCACAAAGAGTTAATTTATGTATTTCTATTCTGTTTCTTTTGATTTCTGTGCTCATAAGTATGAAACAATCACCAAACAATGTTTCCATTTTGCTTGACTAAAACTTTTATATTTTAGATATTTTACATGAGTTTGTGCTCAGTTTTGCTAGTAAATATTTATTTCATAGAATAATTGATTAAAGAGAATTTTCTTTATTCCACATATCACCCTGACCTGCTGCTAACTAAAATCTGTCACAATAGTGGTAAATTTTATTCTGAAGTATTCATGTTGTAACATAGTCTGCATCCTGTGTTATGCTAATGCCAAGTTTTGATTAAATAAATGTTGAATCTTCTTACAAGTTCATCTATTTGCTATGTAGTTATTGATTGATTTTGTGAAATAGGTTCTCCCTGCAACCTTGGTTTGCCTGGCCATTGCTATTTAGACCAGGCTGGCCTCCCGTCTCCTGGAGATCTGCCTGCCTCTGCCTCCAGAGTGTTGGGATTAAGTATGTGCACTGCCGTGCTGGCTACAAGCTCTTATATTTTTAAGTGAATTTTTAGAATGTTGAATTATCTAGAGTGTGTGTAGATGCCTTAGTCATCTAGAATATTTATGAAAACCCCACATATATCTCTGACTCTGGTGGAGTATGCATTGATTCATTACAAAGGATAAATCAGTTTAATGATGTCTTTCAGTGTATGAAAAAAACGGCTATCATACCAACTTAAAATTGGTAAAATCACATGCTTAGTTCTGCATTATCAAGAAAGCATAAAATTATATTGAATAGGTTTGCCGATCACACCATTTCTTTCCTAATGAAATATTACGTGTCAGGGAATTTTTACATTAAATTTTTAAATTTATAAGATCATTTCAAACAAAGAGCATGTGACTATATTTTCTTTTAACAGAAGCATAAATTCAAACAAATCTAAATTTTGATAAATAGCTCCAAAACATAAAATTAAGGCACCATGGTAAGACTGTATTTAATAATAACTTTGCTGTGGTGTTGAAATAAGAGGATGATATGGTTGTGAATTATGTGTTGATATTCAAATAGATATTTTATTTGCATTTTATATAATTTTGAATTTAATTATAAATCCAGGGATGTATACCTGTAAATAATTGTTAGTAAATGTACTCATTACAAAAATCAGTAGTCTTTCTATATAACATTAACAAGCAATCAGAAAAAGCATTCAAGGTAATCCTCCCATTTACAATAACCTCAAAATATTTAGGGATAACTTTATCCAAAGACATTAAAGATCTCTACATTAAAGTTTCAAAACTTTAAAGCAAAAGGGAGAGAAAGACAGCAGGAGATGGAAGGACCTCCCATGCTCATAGATTGGTAGAATTAATATTGTAAAAATGACCATCTTACCAAAAGCAATCATAAAAGACCCCAGATACCCAGAACAATCTTGGATGAAAAGAGCAACATTGGGGGGACTCACCATACCAGATTTCAGATTATATTAGAGAGTCATGAAAACAGCATGGTACTGGCACAAAAATAGACACGTAGATCAATGGAACATCATTGAAGACACAAAAATGAGTTCATATAATTTCAGCCACCTGATAGTCGACAAAGGTGCTAAGAACACACAGTGGAGGAAAGACAGTATCTTCAACAAATGGTGCTGGCAAATCTGGATTTCCACCTGCAGAAGAATGAAACTTGACCCTTATCTTTCACCCTGCACAAAAGTCAACTCCAAATGGATCAAAGACCTCAATATAAAACCTGAAACTCAGAAACTCTTAG
>NW_008352126.1:760959-767366 GCF_000622305.1 Nannospalax galili
ACCCAAAAAATCCTAAAATTCATTTGGAATCACAAAATACCCCAGATATTCAAAGCAATCTTTGGCATAACAAACAATGTTGGGGGCATCATGGTATCAGATCTCAGATTTTATTACAGATCTATAGTCATACAAAAGGCATGGGACTGGCACAAAAGAACATCATTGAACATCCAAACATGAATACATGCAATTTCAGTCACCTGATACTTGACCAAGGGGCCAAGAACAAAAATGTAGGAAAGACAGCATCTTCAACAAATTGTTCTGTCAGAACTGGATCTCCACCTGTAGAAGAATGAAATTGGACCCTGGACAAAAGTCAATGCCAAATGGAGCAAAGAAGTCAGCATAGAATACAAAACCTATGTTTTCTGTCTGTTTGTTTGCTTGCTTTTTTTTGTCTGCTGTAGTTTAGTTTAGGTTTTTGTGCATGCTGTCACCATAGCTGTAAGTTCATATGAGCAAGGTTCCAGGATGCTGTAAAATTCTATTTCCATATGATCATGTGCTTCCTCCCCAGGCCTTGACAATCTTTCTGTTCCCTCTTCCACAATGGTGCCTGAGCACTGGGTGGGTGAAGTTTAATGTAGGAGTCCTGTCCAAGGACCTGCATTCTCCAGGGAGCAATCAACAGTTACCTAATTGGACTTAAAGTCCACTCAGTGAGACAGAACTCAAGTGTGATAAACATGGCTGGAGAGGTCATAGATCTTAGAGAAAACCCCAAGATTGTCACATCCCTAGAAAACACAAATTCTTACTATGTGTTAAATACGGATCCTTACATTTTCAGACAAATATCCCAGTCACCACTCATCAAAGAAGCTTCTTTTGCAACACACAGACTTTTAATATTTTCTTAGCACACTGAACTCCAATTATTAATTTCAAGTAACTTGGAAAGAATTTGTGAACTCCTGTAAGCCAAGATATTGTATGCATAGCTCTACTGGGAAAATGCTCTACAAGAAAACCTAGAAAATCATAATCAGGACAAACAATTTTCATTCCTTCATCTAACACCAAATTTCAGAGGGAACATGCTTGTGGGATATGGGAGCCACTGGGGTGAGGAAATGTGGGGCAGATATGATACTTCGTTGTATACATTTGATAAATGCTCAAGAATAAAGAAAATTTAAAATAGAATAGACAAGAAGTACTTTTATTTGAAATAAAGAAAAATGGCAATAGGGATTAAAATATGCTCATACTCAGCTGTAATTTTAAAAGTGCATCAAAGCCCTTTGTACATCATAAATTTGTACCCACTGGATCCAAGTTATTGAAAAGCCTGATGTTTCCAAGTGTGTGTGTGCAGAAATTAGGAAGTGGTATAACTTTGTGCTGTGAATTATACATATGAAAATATGCTGTAGTGTTACCGACTCAATAAAACGTGTGTATATTCAACTTCTTAATTTCTTGATTCCTAGTCATATTCCACTGAAAGAATCTTGGGCATGTGTATGTGTATGTATGAAATATTAATAACTGAATTGTAAGTAAACAGGAAGCATGAGCAACTATAAGCAAACTAACACTTCTTAGATATGACATCCAATCAATAAATTGCATCAAACAATGAACTAGTTTATAAGCTAAAAATATGTAAGCTACAGATGTATAATATTAATAAAACATCAACAGAACATAATATTTTGTAGTATTATTTACAAAGCCTTGCAGATTTTACACATATTTATATATGCAACAGCACAAACAAAGGCAAGGGATATTATGATATTAAAAATATGCAGTGGATACAAATTTATCTATAGGCAAAAGGATCTGTTAGGGAATGATTGCATAAGTAGATTAAGGATATTAGTGATGGGTTAATTTTAAATCATTTCAGAATACATTTTTGAATGTATGTGTTTATGTGTGCAAGAATATGTTTAGCATTTTACAAGACACAGAAAATGTTGGAAAATGAGCATTATGACTTGGAAAAAGAACTGTCTGTGCTAAAATATATTCGAAAAGAGGAATCAGAAGTGTAACAATGGCAAATAGAATAGCAATTATACCATTACTATATGCAATACATGTGACATAACTACAAAGTACAAGAAAAATAATTCAAAATTATTGAAACTAATAGAACACAGTAAGGTTCAAAAGTACAAAATTACCACACATAAATCATCAGTACTCACATTCCAAGCAACCATTTAGGAAATGTTTAATGAAAGAAAGTATATCATCTAAAACGTCAATTAAAAGGTATAATTCATAAGAATAAACTTAAGAAGAAATCTGGAAAATATATATAAAGAAAAAAATTAAGCTGCAATAAAGGGGTTAAACAAATTTTTAATAAAAAGTAAAATAATTTTCCTGCTGTCAATGTTAAGAAGACAATCCTTTATAAGATAAGGGTGTCTGAATAATGGATTTTTTTATACTGAATGAGCTGATTTTGTCATTTATATTGAAACATATAAATGAACAAGACCAGCCAGAAAAAATTATGTAGTTATTAATAACAAAGATCATATAAGATGATACTTGTAGAGTAAATTACTCCTTATATAGACAATCCTTTGTTACTTTCAAGCATGCTCCCAAGGAACGAGCCCTCAGTGTGGTTTTACGCACAAGTGTTTTATTAGAAAATGCAGAAGAATGTACTTCTGGGAAGAAGGGAATGGAGGAAGAGGGGGATATGAAAAATTTAAACTGGGATGCATCCCATCTCAGAGATTCCTATCAGAGACACTCCACTTGGAGCCAATGAGGCTAGAGCTATAAAATCACTCATAAAAAAGCCATTGGATGTGACCACGGAAAGAAAATTCTCTCCCTAATATTATTTATTTTAAGAATCCCAGCAGTCGTATTGGGATTCTCAGTGTTAAATTTTCTTCCAGTCTTGTTTTGAAGCCTCCCTTTCCTCCTCCTCCTCTTACTCCCCTCCCCCTCCCCACCTCACCCACCATGGCTCAGGGACCTTTGTGGAAGAGGGCCAAAAAGATTCTAAGACACAGGTTGGTGCAGGATTTTAAGGAAACAGAGTCTTACAGGTATCTGGGAACTTGCTTATATGAATTTGCAGCAGTGGTGTCAACATGCACAAGGCCCATGCACACTGAGCCAGACACAAACCTAGCATATCAAACTGGGGAAATGGGCTGGAGGCCCCAACCTTAGCAGAGTAAATATTGGCAGTCGATTACTGCTGGATGAGGGAAAGCTGATCATCTTTGGGGGAGCGACTCCAGAATCTGACTGGACACCGAGGGACATCTGGGTACACAAGCTTGACTTGAAAGGCTTTGACATGTATGAGAGAATGCAAGAAATATGGTGGGGAGGAACAAAAGGAGGTGTAGATGGGGGATCTGGATATGATTAAGATGTAGCACATGAAATGCACACAAATTAAATTAAAACTAAACATTTAAAATCACTGTATGATTTTGAAAATATGAAGAAAAGCCTGAAATTATAACCTTATGTCTGAATATTCTGGTCATTCATCTTATTCTCAGTGAAGCCTTCACACCATCAGAAACTGGGGACACACTTATCAAGATGATACTTAACTATGTTGGAAGATAAAGGAAGCAGTAGGAAGTGATATATGACAGAACATTAATAGGCAACAATGTGTGATTTCTCTTTGGTTTTTGTTGCTCTGGTCTGGGTATATGTTGCATGTGTGTGATTGCGTGTATCTTCCAAATCTTTTGGTTTCTTGTTGAGTTCTCATAGATTTATTTTCCCCATTCAGAGATGTATAGGTTATATGGATTTAGTGAAGATAAAATATGATTAAAATATTTATTTTAATTGATAATACATTTTCAATTTTATTTTCTCAGTTTAAAAAAAAAATTCTAGAATTCAGTCCACAGGGCAGCACACCATGTCACCTGCTATTAGCCTTTAACGTTTATTTTTGGTCATTTATTTGAAAGCTTTAACACTCAGGATAAATAAACTTCTGTTTTGCTGCTACAGATTTTTAAAAATTTTAGATTATTACTTAAAAATTCATGGAGTTTTATAATATCTTAAGATTAAAATATTTTCAACTGTGAGGCATGGCCATGCTTTTAAGAGACTAATGAATTTAAATTAGTTTTCTTAAATAACAATGAATATTAAATATATTACCATCTGAAAACCTCTATTGTACCCACAATGTGAACCATGTATTTAATATTTCAAAGAATGAATTAAATATTTTAAATAAGCATTTTATTATTTAAAATATTAACTTAATTGTGCAAATTCTTAGGGTACATATCCTGATAACATACACATGTATAGACTGTGCAAAGATCAAAAACTGCAATTAGCATTTCATAACATTAAACATTTTAATTTCTCATTACTATAATTGTAATGTTTGTTGGACATAGTATATTATTCATTACATATATATGTATGTGAGTGTACCTATCAAATAAAAATAATTAAACTTTCCATCTCTATATCACAAAATAACTTTTCTGTGATGATGTTACTCTAGATAACTATTTTTAGATTAATATGGCCTAGGAATCCTTCTTTAATTCCAAGCCCTTCAGAAAAAAAATTATTTCAAAATAATATCTGACATCAAGTACTTGATTTTTAAGGATCTTTATTTTTTGGCCTGAAAGATGGTGGCTGGTTAAGAGCACTGACCGCTATTACAGAATAACTGGGTTTGATTCCCAGCACCCACATGGTGTTTAACAACTGTCCATAACTCCAGTTCCAGAGGACCCAACATTTTCTTCTGACCTCTGCAAGCATTGCATGTCACAGGCGCACTTACACTCACACATAAATTAAAAATAATAGATAAAATAGTTTTTAAAAAATCTTTGTTTGCAGGAACTGATTGTGTATAATCTTTCTAGTTCTCTTAAAATTTACACTGCACAAAGTTAAACACATACAAATGTTACCTTCTTTATATGTTCAATGACTCAAGTTTGCATGGTATTCATTTGGTCTGATGATTAAAGATTTAATGTTTCAATATATTAAATATGAGTTTTAAAGTGTAACATCAGTTAGACTTAATACTATGCTTCACACATGTGTGAACTCAAACTGATAATATATTTAAAACATTATTCTGTCTCTTGATCTCATCCTTTTGTGAAAAGACAATTACTTCCTTTTTCATAATTTTGTTATTCTTAATAGCTGCATAATATTCCATTGTGTAAATGTGCTACATTTTCATTATCCATTCATCAGTCATGAACGTCTACACAGATACTGTGAATGTAATATCACTGAATACTATAATAGAATCTTCCTAAAATATATAATATGTAATAAAGGATTTAAATGTATATGCCATATTACAGGGTTTCAATGCCCCTGCTAGATACCACAGGCTAATAAATAAAAAGCCTAGTGCCATGGATGGCTTACCACCTTTGGAACTGTTAGCCAATGAATTTCCCATAGACCCCCAAAGCATTATATACTCTCACCACAGCTCTTAGTTACCCTCCAGCATTTGATGTTAAGACTCTGTTGTTGTTGATCCACATACTTGAGTCATAGAACCTGTAGAAATCAAGCTGGTTTTGGCCTGAAAACTTCATCATTTCATGGTTCTAGAAGGTGCTATGCGCAGTCCTAAAATAACAAAGTAATCACCAATCTTACCCAACTGTGGACCCACAAGCTAAAATAATGACCTGCTGGGGAAAAGAAACCCACTAGTGCAATAGTGCCATGAATGTCATAGGAGTAACCAACCATTTTCTGATCGGGTTTAAGATCTGTTCCATAAGATGAAACTCATACCTAGTATTATTAACGGGGTAAGGCAGGTACCCTGTGGCTAGATTGCTCATAGGCCCTAGGGGAGAACTTATTATTATCATTCTGCTAAATATAAATGGTACGAAACAAAACCTGATGACTCATTGTGATACCCATAGATTAGTGTATCTCTGAACTCTTAGCAAAGAAGCTTCTTTCTGCAGTATACGGCAATCAACCTAGAAATCCACAACTGGTCAAGGGTGGAGAATGTGAGACTGTGGAATTCTCAGCTCTGAATGGGACACATATATCACCTCTCCTCCCGAAGCTCAGGGGTCATCTTAGAAGAGGAGCAGAAAGATTGTAAGACAGGGATGACAACAAAACAATGATTTCAGGAACAACATGGCACATATGAACTCAGCGTGGTCCTGACAGTACACACAAGATCTGCACCAGGTCAATCCATACAAAATTTCAGCATGGACAGGGGAGTTGGGCATGAAGTTACATATTTAGCAAAGGAACTATTGGCAATTGATAGTTTCTGGGAAGAATGAGAGTCGGGTTTCTTTACGGGTAAGACCCCAGGGAGGTTGAACACATTCCAAAGGTTGCCCCATATGCAAGAATATATGTACAATGCAAATTGGACTCAAAGGGCTCAAAAAAATAGA
>NW_008352126.1:768094-787231 GCF_000622305.1 Nannospalax galili
ATATTGAAGGTATAGCTCAACTAATTTTTACAGTGTTGCTAACAAATACTGATAGGTAAAGCTGCTTAACAATACTCAGTGTATTTTCGTACAGCTAGATTTCTTTCTAATGCTCTGAAGCAATGTATTACTAACATGTACTTTTGGATTTACGTTAACTGGACATCCATAAAAGAACATTTAAATTAAAGTTCAGAAATTATGATTCCAGCTGTTATAATCTTACATGATTCTCAAATAATTTTATTTTTGATTATTTGATGCTTGAGCAGAAGAAAAAAATCTTAAATTTTAATTCTATCAGTGTTTCATGATAGAACTACAATAAGATACATAGAAATATTGAAATCATGATATTCAAATACACAGACATTTTATATTTTGGCCATTTGATTATTCTTTGCCAAGAAAAATTTTTTCTGAAGTATATAGCTTCTTTTCTATACATTTCGGTTGGAAAGAATAAAATTTCAGATGGTTTTCTTTTCTCTCCCAATAATCAGTTTTTATTAAGACAGCGAATCTTTTTCTATACTTTACCATTCAGTTAAGCAAATGTAAATAACTTGCAAAATCAGAAAAGGTCTAAAATGTTTATTTTCTTCATAAATAACTTCTAGCACCAATATTTTTAAAATTTATTTTTAACCCATTTCCAGAATCATTTTGTGATACTATATGTCTTTAAATTAAAATTAGAACAATTTTAGTGCTGCAATATAAAAAGATTTATAGCATTTTTGTGGACGAGACGTTTCTTTCTAGTTCAATACCATGAATTTCATGGAATTGTAATTTCTGTTTTTCAGAAAATAGAAGTAATGTGTAAAACTTAGTATCCTAGTTCCATATAAAGATTAAATATTACCTGGAAGGAACACGCAGCATGATGGAATGATTGTCAAGTCCATAGTATTATAATGAAAAAGAAAATTATTCAATTTATGACAAATATATTTGATATGTAGTTATTCCTTCTATGTGGTAGGACCAGATAGATTTTGTTAGAGATGTTATATTGAAAAGAGTGAGCCAAGGAGAAGTGGACAGAAAGCCTGGAGAGACGACTCAGCCTCAGTGGTTAAGAACACTGTCTGTTTCCCAGAGGGCCTGGGTTCAATTCCCAACACACACATGCCAGCTAACAACTATCTGTAACTCCAGTTCTGGGGACCCAACATCCTCCTCCTGCCTCTGCATAGGTGTTGCATGCATGTGGTTAAGTTTCTATACATGTAGGCAAAACACTCAAACACACAAAATAAAGATGATAAAGAAAATATTTTTTAATTGTGTGGTTAATCAGAAGAGCCTAGATTTGCTAGAAGATCTCTAATTTGGATATAAATATGAGTTCAGTCATGAATAGTTATCCATTACATAATTACATCCATTATATGAAGAAAAATAGTTTAAGATAGGTGCTTTAAGTCCTGGATGAGAGCTCTAATATTTAATGGATAGACTATGAGAAACATTAATAACATTTAGATAGGAATGTGAATGTATCAACCACCAAACTAACATCTTAGTACAAACTCAATGACTAAAGTTGGATAAACTTGTTCATTTGATAAACAAACCAATTATTTTTGTTTTTTATTTTTATTTTTATTTTATGTGTGTGAGTGTATTGCCTGCCTGTATGTGAGTGCACCCATGTTGTGCAATGCTGCAGATGTCAGAAGAGGGCTTCGGATTCCCCTGGAACTGGAGGTAAGGACGATTCATAGCCGCCATGTGGGTGCTGAGAATCAAACCCGGGTCCTCTGTAAGAGCAGCCAGTGCTCTTAACTGCTGAGCCACCACTCCAGCCTCTAGATTCACTAATTATTAATATTTAATCAGAACATTAATTTTATCCTTTGTTGTTGAAAATATTTGTGATTTCAGCATTAATACATATTTTAATTTATAGAAATATCTTACACATTTAATATAAATTCTTATTATCTATAAAATCTATAGATAAACCTATTGCTGAAATTTCACATTCCTGCATTTTTCATGAATTTTCTTGAAATGAAAATTGTGTCCTTTTTACATTGTAAAGCTTGTGCCTTATATATTAACACACGAACAATAAGATCAACACAAGTATAGTGAGTAAAGATAATACTCTTACTTAAAAGTTAAATTTATATATTGTATTTGTATATAGAATAAATCTTTCATTTATGACAAACTTTCTTTAGAGTATTCAGACAGAAAATTTCACTGATATATATATAGATATAGATATATAGATATATATGTATAATGTGTATGTTTTGCTTGAATGTATGTAAGTTCACCCATGCTGTGCATTACCTGACAAGGGATGGCATCTGATCCCTTGGACCTGGAGTTACTGATGGATGCTGGCTGCCCTGTGGGTGTTGGATACTGAACCCCGGTCCTCTGCAAGAGCATCCAGTGGTCTTAACCACTCAGTAGTCTCTCCAGTCCCATCTGTTGTAATTTGATTAACAGGCTATGCATAATTCCAAGTTTCAACATTCCTCTTGGGGAACAGAGGAAGGCCTTTAAGGCTCAGTAAGTTCATCAGCCTTACAAGGTTCTCAGAGGCCCTCTGCAAGGTTATATCAGCAGTAGACAATTGTTGGGACAAAGGAGACTTTTGGGGTGGAGAGTCCTTCATATTGTTCATGATTCAGCTTTGTGAGTCCTATATGCTGGATAGGATTTAGTGATGCAGCTTCCTTACAGTGACCCATGTGGCTATAATGCATTGCTTCCCCAAGCTCTCTCTGGTGGAATCACTTCTTTGATTTATTGCTAAATCCTTATTTGGGGTGAATAATGTGTGTTCATGTCGTCCTAGGAAAATTCACCTAACACCATCCGCTTCCAAACAGGGACTAACAGAACCAAAAATGAAATGCAGTGGAACATCTGCACGCCTTCCTGATTGGTGACAAGAAGGTAGCTGTGGCCGATCCATCTGAAAGTGGAGCATTCTCAAGGGCCGTCCTTACATCACTGCCTTTCTCCATGAGCGTGGAGAAATATGCCTCCACACTATAGGACAGTGGTGTGCACCCTGCTGTGACTGATAAGATATGTAACTGAGGATGAGCCACTTTTGAGTGGAAAATCCGTGGGGAGACCAAAGGCTGCCATCTTCCTCCGTGTTTGTAAGGTGGAACCCTTTCTTGATGAACGGGATTCGTCATCCAAGCACAGAGATGTCCCACAAATGGTTGGTGGATAAGAGAATAGATCGCACTCCCTGACAGTAAAATGTATGGGACAGAATCACAACCACACGGCGTGGCTAGTTACATGTAAATTGTGGGTACTAATCGATGCCTCTGATCCTCAGCTGCCCTCTCAGAAAGATCTTGTTTGCATAAGAGAGGAATTATTATGAGAGAAAAAAAAAAGTTCAGAGTCCATCCTTCATATTAGCTTCTGATTTGACAAGTAAAAGAAAGAATATATATATATATTCAGCTCGATATTTCTTAGAGACACTGCGGCATAAGGAAAAGTAAGTATGAACTAGATATATTCTACAGAGCTCTTCCTAGGACCTTAAACTCAGAAACCATTTGAAAAATTGGATAGTGGGCTGGGGAAATGGGAAGTGGGAAATGATCTCTCAGGTATGGTCTTTAATACAGAGGAAGGAAAAACACATGATTCAGAATGCAGATGGCACCTTAGTTATGGTCCAGTGTATGAAAGTATAAGAAACTGTAATAGTCAAGGAATACTTTGCCTTTGAATCACTTGACTTTGGAAAGTCTTTTAAAACGTGAAATGAAAGAGACTATCATAGTCTGTATGAGTCATCGGGGACATTTGGCTACTGCTGGCGGAGATCTACTTGAATAACAATCAGTGGTAGGGAAGGCATACTTGGAAGAAATGGGCATGAGAGCAAATATTTTATGGCTTGTTCACTGAGCCAAATAGGATTGTGTTCCCAGGATAGTTAAGAAATGTGTTAATTCAGCAAGGACCTTGGAACCAGTGCAAGACGTTAGTGGTTCTTTTGAGCCTTATGGTGGGTCATGAACTGCAGTAGGATAAGAGAACATGATAAACTTGAGTGATATGAACAAGCTTGTAAATCAAGTTTATCAGGTGCTAAAGCACCCAGGAGGGGATGAAAGAAAGGGGAAATCAAATGATGAGGCCTGTCTGTAGCTCACTAGAAAATGTGGCAAGATTTGTATAAAGAGAGCTGACATTCCTAGGGGACAAAATATAACATAAAGCCAATTCCTACCCTTTATATACTGAGACTGCCTTATGTTCAAGAAGCAGTTCGCAGAAGACATAAATAATAAAAGAGTGCAGAGGAAAAACAGTACATTTGCCCTGTGGTGGGCAATGATTCCCCTGGGAAGGTGTGCACTGCACTTAAGGACACTGGGTATGGAGACTGTTTACTCAGTACAAAGCCCGCTTGGCGGACACACACCTGCGGACTTGTGGAGGATTCATTTGCCAAGGGTGGTCCAGGTTTCTTTTAGGAACCACTCAGACATGCTTCTCTGGATATATGTGACACATTCATTGGTCACACACTCACCAAGCCGGAGATGAGTAGAGCCATGCCTTTGGTCTGTCATCAGTGCCCTATGTGGCATGAATTTGATAACATCCCCTCCATGAAAAGTCATATAACAGAATCCCATATTCTCAATAATTTGAAAACAAAGTGAGTTTTATTTTATTTTATACTTTTGCAAAATTTTTTTTTATTATTTTTATTTTATGTGTATGCGTGTATTGCCTGCATGCAGGTAAGTACATCCATGCTGTGCAATGTTTGCAGAGGACAGAAGAGGCTGTCAGATCCCCTGGAACTCAGAGTTAGGGAGAGTTGTTAGCTGCCATGGGGTGCTGGAATTCAAACCCGGGTCTTTTTCAAGAACAGTCAGCGCTCTTAACCTCTGAGCCATCTCTCCAGCCCCATCAAAGTGAATTTTATTTTATTTTATATAGCATATTCTTTTAACACTGAAGGCCGCACTGCAAGACTTTGTCTTAAACATTCTCTTTAGCATGTAAGCTAAAATAATAATTCACCACAATCTTATGGCAGAGGAAAAGGGTTACAGACAATACTTATGGTGATTCTTAAGAACTTCCCTTTTAGCATTGATGTATCACTTGTGCAGATTCCATTAGAAGAATGTGTGATAAAATCCAAAGTCAGTTCAATGGATAGGAACATAGCTTCTTTTCACAATAGGGTTATGGTTCTTACATAGCATATTTTTGGAAAACATAGTCTATTCACAGTTAAATGGGTAGTATATGCTTAGAATAATGTATTAGCACAGTCAGTTCCACACATACTATGCTAAAACCATAAAAATAGTCTGTTCATTAAAACATGAAGTCTTTTCAATTTTCAAATTCTCTTTGTTTGGCTATCATGGTCCATTTTACTATATTAAATGTCTTCACATTTTCTGTAGCTCAAGTTTTGGCATATTAAGTCGTTTTTAATGGAGCTTCTCCATTGAGATCGATGATTTATAGATAGGTATATAGATTTATAGGTAGCAAGAGAGAGATTTGTATATGGTGACATCATCTCATATCATTTACAAAAATTTACTATTTTTAGAAAATGTTTAGAATGAAAATACTACTCCAGAAAAAGTGGTACTGGGGTAAAACTCATCTTCATGCACTTTCTTGAAACATAATATAATAAATGTTTTTGATGTCTCTTGTTCATCTCTTGTCTTAGAAGGAACCTGTTGTAACTTCAAAGGAAAGTGATGAATTATGAAGGGACACACTCATGTCTCACTTCATTGTTTCAGCTTTCCCTAATTTTTTTCTCCATTACTACTTTACAAACACTTCTCTATTGTCAAAGAAACAGAAAAGACAGTAACTAAAAAAGAGTTAAGAAACTCACAGATTTACAATAATTGAATTTTGTGCCACCACTGGCCTTTTAGAAAGTCATTTACCGGGTGAGAAAGTCATTTCTATTATGTGCTGTTACAATGCCTTTGAGATTCATTTACATAGAATCCCTTGACACTATTATTACCTCTTCATCTTGATAGTAAAAATGGTTCATTGTTACAGAGAGGAGTGCAGAAATGCGTATTTATAGCGCCAGCCTTTACTGGGTGAGTCTTCCTTCCTGTATACTATTAATCTACTCTATAATTATGTGCTTATATTTAAATGGATTTGATAATAAAGTTTTATCTGCTCTTAGGTTTAGTTCCAGTTCTAGGAATTTCAAAATAATGGTGTAGATGAGTTTCCGCTTTATGCATAGTAAGCATGGTAAGTAAATATTCAACAATATAGAGTACTATTATTCAACATGCCAAGGTAGTTCAGCATTTGACACTAGGAGTTTAAACTTAGTCAATATATTCAAAAATATGATTTGCTCAAAATTATCCTACATTCACTCTATTAGATACTAAATTTCTACTCATTGTGAGCAAGTTTATCCTTTATGAATATTAAAATGTTTCTATGGTTAGACAATTGTAAATAGAAAAGTTGGGCTTCCCAAACCTTAGTTCAGAAACAGAGCTTTTTAGAAAAGAGAAATATTTCATGTCATGGTTCATGGTCTTCCAAATAGTGTGGCTAAAATATATTTATGCAGTATAAGTACATAATAGGATATCTGGGGGAAGACCACGTACTGCTTTAGTGACTATTCTCACACAGTCCCTCCCTGTTCTAGTTACTTTTGTTGTGGTTTCTGTGATAAAACACCATAACCTAAAGTGACTTGGGTAGAAAAGGGTTTATTTAGCTCACACATCTCTGTCGCGTTCCATTGCTGATGAGCACCAAAGCAGGACTTTAACGGCAGAATCTGGATGGAGACACCAGGTAGAAAAGAATGCTGTCTCCTGGCTTGCCACACTTGGCATGTTCAGCTACTGTTGTTATACAACCCGGGTCCACCTGTCTAGGGATGGCACTGCCCACAGTGCACTGGACATCAATTAGATACATCACTTACCAATTAAGTAAATGCCACACAGACATGGCCACAGGTTATTCTAATTGAGGAAATTTGGCAAATGAGGGTCCTTCTTCCAAGGATACTATAATCTATGTCAAGTTGACAAAACCCTCCTTTACCACATTTTAATCACAAATCTTGGGTTCTCTTTGGATCTCTGTCCAGTTTTAGCAAGAATTCTTGTCATTCATTGTAGCAAGAAAGCCCAGCCTATGCCTGTTCATTTGTGATACCTGCTTACCAATCTCAATCTCCAGTTTGATAAAGGAAATCTTCTTAATCAGCGGAAGCTTGTGAAGTCTATTTAGGGTGATCACTTCCTAAATCCATTATCTCCTCTTTAGTAATTCTCTGTCTTTTGATTCTCTTATCCTACTTGTTTATAAATTCCTGTTTCTAAGGAGTTGACCTGTACCTATATTCTCCATTCCAATACTAATTATATTAATCTATAATTGGTCTTGAATAAGTTTATATTGATAATCTAAAAGAAGAATGATGTCTCCAGAAAAAAATGAACCAGTGATATACGATGACACATAGAAAGTTATTTGCATTGAGGTACTGAAATCTGTAAAGCAAATATGCATTTTAGGCAGAATTTCTCTCTATGCGCCATCGCATACCACTGATTCATTTTTATTTAGCTTCATTGGCTGTAACCGTATTTGTAAGAATCTTCACAGAAGCCTCTCGACAGTACCATTGACAGTTGAGTTGACACATAATCTTAATCATAACAGGTAGCAAAAATCATTCTGTTGTGTCCCAAACAATAACTTGCCATACTAAAAAAGTAATTGTATGAATAATTAATAGGTATATCCAAAACATATTTATACTTAGTTACCAGTTTCTGCATTGACCCATCAGCATTCCACTTGTGTGCTCATCAATGATTAACTGTAAGTGAAAACAAACTTTGAAATCAGTATGACCTTGTGTTTCCACAAATGTCCATGACATTCCAAAAAACCCTAACGGCTATATTATCCTTATTTTCCATTCAGTTCCTCATGAATTTTTAAGGCATTGTTAGCTAAGTTTGAGACTCTGATTAACGCTTCATCACAATCATAAATATAGGGAAAGTGGTGATGTAATCTGATCCCCCAAACTGATAATTATTTCATATACCTAGCATTTATGTTCTGTGATATTTACTTGAATTATGGCCAACGTATTGTCTAAAACCTAAAGCAATAATAGAAACAAAATAACATCTGATTATGTAAATTCTTCCATTTTGTGGATAAGAAAGCACAATTTCAGATCAAAGAAATGATTACTCTAGAAGTTATGAAGGTCATAAAACTCTACTCAGTCAAAGTCAGAGCAAAGGCAGATATAATGTGGCAGCCGACGGATCTGAGGGTAAAGTGTGCAGAATGAGAGAGAGAGGACTGTGAATGCTGTTAAGAAAGAGCAGAGAGTTTCCATGGTAACAGAGAAAAACGCTCTTTCATGTAGAGATCCTATTTTGAATGTGTTATAGAAGATGCAAAAATTTAAAAAGTACTTTAAAGAAAAATAGCACAGGGGTTTATATATGACAAGTCTCAACTCCAGGAGTTGGTAAGATTGCACTTGAGATTTCTGTTATGACTGTACTTATAAGGTAGCTATATTTATTTAATTTCATTTGATCTTTGAGATAATAGACAACAATGTTTCATCACTGTGACATTTTTACACCTCACCTGTATCTCATAACATCATGTTTTACATTTCATATGCACACACTAAATGTGTTTGAGAAAGTATTGCAGAAATATGCTTAAAATAGAAAAATACTTTAAAATCTTGCTTTGTAAGTGCCCCTTGTTAAATTCCCAATACCTATACATGATAAATTGATATTTAAGACTGCCATTCATTTAATGTGTGAAACTTTACATGAATTTTACCCATTTGAAAAATGAAAACGATCTGCAACCTCATCACCATACTCTGCTTATTTGAACAAATAATGTCTAAATTCTTCCCCAACCTGAAGAAATAAAACGGTTTATATACTCATGCCTCTTAAAAACATTTTATTAGACTAAATGCCAAAAGAAGTCAACTGAGTCGTTCATTGATGTCTTGGGTGATTTGACTATCCTAAGTTCAAGTGACCGAGGGACCCTCAAATCTTCAATCGCCCTTCACAGAAGAACCTCAATCGAAGGAAGACATGAGGTGCATCAGGAATAAACAGTAGGCATACTCACAGAATGCGTTTGACTTTAAATGGGCCTAAACTACTCCCAAATGCATACAGATTCCTATGTGATAATTTCCATTGTAGAACTTCAATCATATTTGAGGCTGAATGTGTTGTAGAAGAGTAAGAGGAGCAGCAGCTCCTTAGCCTGATCCATTTCACAATCAGTCTAAAAGAGGAAAAACATCATCCTACTTATTATAATCTACAAGTCTCTGCTTAGTTTATTATTTTTGATGCTTGAAGCACTATAATATGATTATATCTGTGGAAAAATCCCCAGTTTTAATTGCTAACATATAGGTATGAATCACTGCATGCAGATATATTAGAAATCCACTTACATTAGTGTATTTATTTAACAGAATCATGAGAACTTACATACTATAGTAGGGTTTGGAGCATAGAATTGAGACAAAGTGATAACATGCCCATTAGATATAATGAAGTCATTCTGGAGCCAAAAGCAATATGTGGGTAATCTGCTAGTGGTGGAGCAAGGACCGTTGAGTAACTCTAAAAGGGAAGTCTGGCATAGGCGAAGAAACACCACAAAGAACAGGATTATGACGTAAGCCACAAAATACTGGAAATGTCCACATCATTATGGTGCTTTTCAATCAGATTCTTATTTTTGATTTTGATACTGCAGAAATTGTGAAACTAACGACAGACTTTCAATAAATCTGTACTATATGCATTTTCGACATGTGTTATGTTTTGTCAGGTGTTTTTAGTTCAGCAATTTAACTCTTTATGTATCTACTGAAAGAAAAGTGATACACTTTAAACATTTGTCATAGTCTTTCAATGTCATCATATTCATCATTAATGATATTTTTATATTTTTCATGTGTGTTTGAAGTTAGGTCATGTGTAGGAGCTACTTTTCTCTTTATGATGACAAAATATCTGATGAGAAGCAATTTAAGGAAGAAAGGGTTATTTTGACTCAGTTTGAGAATTAAGTCCATCATCTGGTGAAAGTCAGCATCAGGATCTTCCAGTACCTGGTCGCAATGCATTCTCAGTTAGGAAGCAGAGAGCAGGAAATGCTAGTGTTCGCCTTGCTGATTGCTTTTTTCAACCCAAGACTCCTGCCCAGATAATGGTATTGCCCACCATCAGGACTGATCTTCCCACCGCCGTTAACCTAATCTAGATAACCTCTCGCAGGGTCTTGTCTCCTAGATGAGTCTAGATTCTGTGAATTTGACAGCAACGTATTACCATCACATCATGGAACTGGTTATATGTGATATGTACTGCAGTGTTTTAGTGATCTGATTCATAAAGTATTCCCTTCTGGAAATCAAGTATTATCTGATTCCATGAAAATGTCTTTGGCCTTATTTGAAGAGATACTCTGAAGGAAACATCACAAACTAATTTCCTGACTACATCCTCTCATGGTGATGGCAGAGACATCACTCACTGCTCTGTCCAGAACAAGGAAACGAGGAAAGGTTTATACAAGACAATGATATCAGCAGCTATTATTTTTTCCAGACTCTTCAAAGACAAGATCAAATACAACATCTTCCTCTCGGTGCCTGACTCTACATGAGGTCTTGAGAAAGTTCAGTGTCATGTAAAACTCGTGTATATAGAACAGATAAATGTGCAAAGTACAAGTCTGAAAGTTGATCTCATAATTTCCTAGTATTTTTTTTTTCTGTCCCCTCAGGTAAGACAAATGAGTCATAAGGACAGTATATACCACAATAGAGTCTTGAAACTTTTCACAAATACATTTTGAAAAAGGCAAAGCAGCAATGAAGTGACTTGACCATTTCAAAAGTGATGAAAAGAGTTATTTTATTTCAACATAACAGGATGACAATCTTGGAACAGCATTCAAATGCCCCAATTCAAATGTGGTCTACAACTCCACTGAGCACTGCTCCCTAGTCACTATCAGTCAGATGTGTCTGTGTGACAGCACAGCAGACAAAGTTATTAAGGTAAATCCCATATTTTCAGATGGCCTAACTCATCCTTGTGAAATCACTACCCATACAAAGACTGGAAGGAAATAGATCTTTAACAGACTTAGGAACTTTCCATGAATATAGGAATGAATACAGTGGGGCATGGTGGCACAGGCCTTTAGTCCCAGATGGAGACAGTCCTGGGCACAGCTGTTTGGAGATCTAGTATATCTTGCTCTACATAGTGAGTTTCAGTCCAGCTGGAGCTACACAGAGGACTTGTTTTTTTAAAAGCATGGATACAAAACTAATTCTGTCTAAATCTTCCCCAACAGCGTGGTCCACATGAACCTGACACAGCGGCCAGTGGCGGTCTTGTTCTCCAGTTCTCACAGAGGTCTCTGGGCATTTAACTTGGTATGTTAAAGTTTCCCTGTCAAGGACAAAGGAAGGACACACTGCTGCTTATTCAAAGAGTGACATTCCAGTTTGATAGTGAAGGGAAAAAAAACTGAAAAAAATGGGTTGATGTCGACATAGCATTATACATAACTGGGAAAGTGACATTAAGGAGCTCGTTCTTTCTTGGGAATCGAAGTGATCCCTCGGTGAGTAGAAACTGTAATAGCTTTTCAGAAGCCTGCTGTGGCTGAGAATGAGTTGGCTATCCATGAGTGGTTCGTAGTACTGTTCCTTGCAACTGCGTTGCGCTGACATTAGCTACACCCTATGGTGGTAAATTTGCAGTGAGGCCATGAATAGAACACACCTGGTGACTGGAGTGTACTGCTAACCACTTGGCAAGTCTCTATAGTGCATATTTTCTAGACTGATATTAATTTTATAGTAGTCATTTTGTGTGCCGAATGATCTTATTTCGATAGTGATCTCATTGCATATTTTTTGTCCAAACTTAGAGTTTATCAAGACCATTTACTAACTGCAACTAAATATCTCATTTTATTTTCAATATCTAAACTCAGAGCCTAAATCCTTGTTTTATTTTTCAGTATGAAGCATAGAATTGCTTTTCTCAAATGATGACCACCAAGAATGAAAAAAAAAATTATTTTCTGAAGAATATAGGTTTTTGAAAGAACATTGGTGAGTTAAATAAATTCACTTTAAAGTCACACTGTCTCCCTGTTTTAATATTTTATTTATTACTTTTATTTTATTTATGAGTGTATCACATGCATGTGTGTACGTGCACAGGTGTCATACAGTGCCTGTGGAGTCAGAGGAGCATGTTGGATCCCCCGGAGCTGGAGTTATAGGTGATTGTTAGCTGCCATGTGGATGCTGGGCCTTGAACCCAGGTCCTCTGCAAGAGCAGTCAGTGATTTAACTGCTGAGCCCTCTTTCGAGCCACAGTCTCATTGTTTTATATTCTCCAGTTTTCTCTAGTGTCAGGTGACTTATGTAACATCAGTATTTTTCAATGTGATGAATTTACTTCCTTCTGATTGTACGGAAACTGACGTGATGTTTAGATCCGGTTCAGATCTTTCATAACGCATTTTCAGTAGTAAAAACAAAAACAAAACTCAAACAGTATCACTTGGAAACTCATTCGGAATGCAAATTTTGGCCCAAACCATTGAGTCAAAGGAAATAATGAGTCAGTCTCTGAAGTTGGGCCTGGAGAGATGACTCAGTGGTTAACAGCACTTACTCCTCCTACAGAAAACCTGAGTTCAGTACCCATAAGTTACATAGGGGCTTACAATCCACTTTAATACCAGGGGATCTAATGGATTTAACACCCTTCTCTGACTCTGAAGGGCACTATACTAATGTAGGTAAACAGGTAAACAGACATACACATACTACAAAAGGATCTCTGAAGTTGAACACAAATTTCTCAATTTTAAAACATTTATTGACACGTCAGGTTTGAAAAGACTATCAACTTAAGTGTAACTTTAACATATTTTACTTCAGGAAAAAATATGCCTAATGGTTTTTATTTTATTTTAAGAATATTTTATTTATTATTTGCATTTTGTGTGTACGAGTATATTGCCTACATGAAAGTAGGTACACCCATGTCAGGAGATGTCCTCAGAGGTCAGAAGAGGGCATCAGATTCCCCTGACCGGAGTTATGGATTGTTGATAGTCACCGTGTGGATGCTGGTAATAAAACCTGTGTCCTCTGCAAGAGCAGCCAATATTCTTAACCACTGAGGAATCTCCAGCCCCTATCCAATGCTTTTAAAATCCAGATTTATTTTCCTGTTCTTTTCTGTGCTTTAAAATAAAGATATTAGGAGTCTGAAATGTAACAAATGAATTTGATTTCCAGGATTCTTCATTAATTAGAGTTGATTTTATAAGCTTCTTGGATTTGTTTGTTTTCTACTGAAAAAGACAATAGAACACTTTCAGTTAGACCTAAAGTACTAGTTTAAGTAAAGGAGTACAAACCTGTTTGAATGGCATGATAAAAGCATAAAGGCACAATATATATGCGAATTTCAACTGAAATTATTAAGTGTATGATAAATTGCAATAAGTATTAAAAAGTCTATCAGTGATGTATAAGAAATTTTATATGTAAATTATTTTTATCATAGCCCATTCAGTTCATCCAGTACTTGTAATTTGTATATCAACACAAAACATGAATGTTCAGTTATAAATATTTCATACTCTATGTCTATGATAATATGCTGCATATTAGAAAATACAACAGCAAAAAGTTATTAACTCCAAATTTATCCAAATGCATTCCACATTGACAGAATATTTTTAAATCACCATGAACATTCACTGAGGTTTTAAATGTCTGTGACTTTTATTTTTCCAATTTTATGAAGCAAAACTTTTTATTAAATATCTTGCTTCTGTGTCACTACATAAGCTACTGTTTATTCACAATGTTGTCAAAGTTCTGTATTCTTTATCCATTTAAATATTATATAACATGAATTTGAATATGCTACACTGTTAATATCCTTGCTGTATTACTATTTCTCTATAAATAATAGAAATACTATTCTATTTGGGGTCATTAATTTAGAAAAGGAAAGACATTTTGATGATTGGTTTGGAAGTTCTGGTGAATATTCAACTCGCTTATTCACTGTGGGCATAAAATCGTTGTGGGAGTGTGTGACAGAGTGAATCAGCCACCTCATCAACAAAAAGAAAAAAATGAGGATGAAGGCCATTGCCATTCAAGGCAATGACCTACATTCCTCCCTCTACACTCCTTCAAAAGTCCTGTCATTTCCTTGATGGTGCCAAATGGATGCAGCTTTTAATACGTGGGTATTTTGGATATATTCAAGACACCGTGTATAACAATACATTTTTTATGGGAAACATCTTTTCGGTAGTTTAGTTTACTTTACAATATCTTCCTCATGCCAAGCAAACATCTAGAATTAATATAAACCAATACAGGCACGTAATGAGTTCATCTATCTATTCATGCAAACATCCAAGTCGGCCTTACAAAGGTGTAAATCTGAAGATTCAAGTAATATGAGAAATCCTCTCCTCCTTCCCTCCAAGTGCTCACCTCTGCTTTTCTCTGAGACTCAGGCAAGTTGTCTGTGTGCGGCTAATAAACCCTGCCATTCCAACTTACTATCACCATTTTTATTTTGTTAGCATATTCAGGGTTAGGTTTCATTATGGAACTTTCAAATCTCTTGATACTTTACTCCATTTTCTGTCCCATTCCCTCAAAACTCATGTAGCCTTCTGCCCTCTACCCAATATCCGTCTTTCCATGTTAGTGTTCATGTTCGTGTTCCTGTTCGACTGCTTCCTCCCTTCTTCAGCTTGCTTTTCTCTGTCTTAAAGTCTTCTTACTACTTTCATTGCCTACGCACACACTTACTACACACACACACACACACACACACACACATACACACATACATGCACACACACAGAGTAAGCTAGGATACTCATATGAGAAAGAGTATGTGGTGTTGTTTTCCTGAGTCTAGGTTATCTTGCTTAATATAATAACTTCCATTTCCATTCATTGTCTTCAAATTTCATTTCTGTTTACAGAAATGAGTTCCATCTGGGCTGAGACTAGGGAGACCTTGTCAAAAAAAAGTAGTTTTAATTTGCATTTCTCTCATGACTAAGGATGTTGAACACATTTAAAATATCTATTGGCCCTTTGTGTTTCTTCTTTTAGAAACCATCTAGTTAATTCATTAGACTTTAAATGCATAATAAATCACAAAAGTTATTTTAACCCTTCGTACAGCATTTGCCCAAATAAACTGATTTTGGTGATGTGAATTGAAGGATTTATGTCTTTTTGGAAAAAGAAAGAGTGAGATTAAAAAGAAGTTTTGATTTAGTAAGATCATAGTGGCAATGATAGAAAACACACACACATACACATGCATACACATATAAACACACACACACATACACACATTCACACATAAGATTGAAGAAGGGATTGCAATCTACAACTGACCTTTTTCTCAATAAGTTATATAGCTGCTTTCAAAATCTAAATACTAATCCTAAATGTCACTCTGTCTCACACATTTATACGAATATAGTACTCAAATCCTATGAATAATGAAATCCAGTGCATCCCAAAGGAACATGAAATACAAGTGAATATTCATATAGTTGCTGTATTGATATCATATTGTTGTGTGATAAATTACCAACATTTTTCACTGGATTCTAACAACATTTTCTATAACTTCCCAATCTTGGAGCATAACTCAAAAGCCCAAGAGAGTACATATGAATCCATGTATCAAAGTATGTACTCAATGTACTGGCCAGAATAAGCTTTCACCTGGAAAGTTAGTTCACAATTCAACTCAGCATCAACCGGACACAGCACGGCCTCTTCCACCTCTGGGTCTACGGAGGTGCTGTGAATGTTTCCATTGACTTCTGTAACCAACTAAAGAAAACTTTCTGCTTTAAAGGTCTTTGGTTAATCGTTTATTAATTCTCTAGATGATTTCACTAACAAAGTGAACGAGGCTTTGTAAACCCCATTACATCTTCAAAGTCCTTTCTAGGCTTAGCACAGAAGTGTACATATAGCAAGAATAGATTAAAAATATATAGTTGATTATGGTATCTTTGGGGCATCTCGGCTCTGTTGTTCATAGGTTGTAACTGGCAGAGTGATCTCAACACAGGCAGCCACAATTCACAGCTCACATGTTCAACTACAGTGCTGTATCTATGATAATTGTGTGATTGAAGTTTTAATCAGGAGTAGTATATGCCCTGCATGTTTATTTATTTACTTTTCTCTTTAATTTCTATTTGTTTATACCTGTCATATCTATACAAATATTTCCCTTTCTTTAAATCATTAAATATCTCACAGAAAGAATGTTGTAATTCCATTTGGATGAATTCAGTTGCAGTAAGTTCATGTTTTCATTGATTTAACCAGTGTTTACTAAACATCAGCTATTCACAAGCTCTATGATGGACTGTGATGTTATCAACTCTCATACAGTTACAGAAGAATTTGAAATGCAAATATTGATTAAATGATTACAGAGAAAATGAGCTACAAAATGTATGGCAGGATTGTGAGTTGCATGGACCATATGTAAATTAGCTTTTGTACAAAGAAGATGAAAAATCTTAAACAGATCGATAATGAACAATATGACTGAAACACAGATAAAATTTATCCCAACAAAGACAAGTCTAGGAGAGAATAGATTCACTGCTAACTTCTCTTAGGCCTTTCAGGACGCACTTCACCAATGCTGATAGCAGCGATTCGCGGAGTATCCAAAGTTAAAGGGAAATAATTCTTCTAAACTCATTCTCAAAGGCAAAACCAGACTAAACACACCACAAAACACTGAACAAATTTAGTAAATTTCTTTGATAAACATAGTTAAAAACAAAAAAAAACCCAAGACATCACTCAATAAAATACTTGCAAGCTTAATCAATAAAAGCTCATGTACGATGATCATGTTTTAATAGAAGCAAACCAACAATCTAAGACAACATACAAACAGAATTAACAAAGAAAATCATATAAACATCTCAAATACCTGCTGAAAAATCCAATGACAAAAGCCAACATTGTTTCATGATGACAGCTCTGTAAACTAGAAATGAAGGGATCATACCCCAACACAGTAAATTATGTTTGAAAGAAAAAGACAGCAAAGCTTGAATAAATAGATTAAATACCCAGGGAAAAGACCAAGGCTGTCTAGTGTCAGAACTGCTATTCCGTGTGCTGCCTGGATCCTGAGATACTGCTATGATACTGGAGAAATAGTATGATTCCCAAAGGAAAAGAACTCACATTCCCTCATTTGCAGATGATGTGGTCCTATAATTAACAGACTGAATGCCTCCACAAGAAAGTGTTTAGATCTAATAAGTTACTTTTATCAATGTAACAAAACACATACTCAGCATACCTGTATCTGTACCCTTTATAGATGTCAATAGCTCACTGAAAAAGATATTGATGCAATAATTGTTTGTTTTAGCCCCAAAATGAATATCTAAACATAAACATAAATTAAAATGAAAGATATTTACAATGAAAACTGCAAAGAATTGAAAATATTATAGAAAGCCTATCACCAAAAAATTAGATATTTAGCATAACATCCAAGAAAGCTCCAATAATATCTTCATAGACATAGAAAAAGGAAATTGTTAAAGTTCATATGGAAACAAAAAATATCCCAAATACCAAACAACCATCTTAAGTTTAAAAAAAACATTAATGAAGATGTTAAAATACATGACTTCAAACTCTAATACAAAGACAGAGTCACAAAGCAGCTCCAATCTTAGCTGAGGAACCACAGGCAAATGATCACTGCTGGGTGACGGAGAGTTGACATTCTTTAAGAGAGTGATATTAGGCTTAACAGCCTCCAGTGGACGAACTCACAGCAAGGAACATCTGGGTACACAATCCTGACTGTATAAGCCTTAACATACATGAAGAATATATGAAATCTTTTGGGTGGGGTATGGGGGGTACAGATAGATATGACTACCATGTATTGTACGAAATCCACAAAAATTCATTTAAGAATATAAATAGGAAAAAATTAATTAATAAAACCCAGCACGGTACTACATGCAAATGGTGTGCAGTCCAGTGGACTAGGCTATGGGTTCCATAAACCAGCCCAAGTTGTTGCAGTCCTCTCATTCTTGAAAAATGCATGAAAAAATTTTAAAACCAAGACAACCTCCTTAGTGATTAGTGTTGCAAACTTCATCACGACATATAGAAAAGAAAAGGTACATCTCCCATGTCTCCACTCATACAAAAATAAACTTGAAATGGATCAATTACTTTAACGTATGACATGATGAACGTTTGAAATGACTAGTAGGGTTCACGGGAAGAACACACAAGATGGAGGCATGTCAAATGACCTTGTAAATAGTCCTCCAGTACCTCAGATAACAATGCCAAGAAATCATAAGTGGAATTATACAGAATTAGAAAATGTCTGCACAGCAAAAGAAGCAATCCACAGAATAGACAATATACAGAATGGGAGAAAATTGTCATCACCTCTTCATCCAACAAGGAATTAATAACCAGTATATATAATGAACTCAAAGATTTCAGTGACAACGAATAAATTATTCAATAATTTGTCAAAGTAACTGAAGAGATATTTTTTCAAAGACCACCACATGAAAGAAATACTTGTAGAGAATATCTGAAATCCTTAGCCCTCAGCAAAATGTGGATCAAAACTATATCATGTTTCCATCTTACCCAGTCAGAATAGCTATCATCGAGGAAAAAAGGTCATGAGTAGTGATAAGAAAGGAAATCCATATATACTGTGAGCGTGCATGTTAGTTAGTTCATAGATGATGGAAATTCTTTAAAAAATAAAAGTGGGCCTTCAATGTAATGAACTATCAATTCTGTGAATGTAACCACTCAGTGTTGGTTATAGAGATGCCTACATAATCATGCTTATTGAGGTACTTTTAACAGTAGCTGTCATGTGAAGTCACGCTTGTTGTCTATTAATGGATGAATGGTAAATG
>NW_008352126.1:787411-793507 GCF_000622305.1 Nannospalax galili
GATATATATATATATATATATATATATGACAGAATTGTATGTAGTCACAAAGAAGAATAAATGTATGCTGTTAGTGGGAAAATAGTTGGAACTGAAGATCATCATGTTATGTGAAATAAACCAGACTCACATCAACAGGTACCCAATGTTTGCTCTCATAAGTGGAATTTAAAAGGGGCGTAAAAAAGAACAAGGGCAACTATCAGGGAGGTAGAGGGGAAAATGTAAAGAGAATAAGAAATGACAGAACTGGGGCTGGAGAGATGGCTCAGCGGTTAAGAACACTGACTGTTCTTGCAGAAGACCTGTGTTGAAATCCCAGCACCCACATGGCAGCTAACAACTGTCCTTAACTCCAGCTCCAGGGGATCTGGCAGCCTTTTCTGTCCTCTGCAGGCATTGCATGACATGGGTGCACTTATATACATGCAGGAAATACATGTATACACATAAAATAAAAATACCTTTTTTAAAAAGAAAGTTAATTGCCGGGCATGGTGGTACACACCTTTAATCCCAGCATTCAGGAGGCAAATTTACAATATTAATATAAACTTTTATTCCATAAGTTTATTTTCCTTTTTATATTTTTAAAGAATTTAAAACAATTTTGTGAATAGCTAAATACATTTTGGTCCTTAGTGCCTACCATATGTAATTAATCTACTTTGCAAAATAATAGGCACCACTCTGTAGAAATATGAATGAGAGCTTCATGCTGTTATAAATTGATACTGGGAATGTGTTGAAACAAATTTAGAAATCTATTCTGGGCAAAAAGACATTCAGAAATTCTTAAGTCTATTTAGGTTTACATCTCCCTACCTTAGAAAAAAATAGAAACTTAGCTATTCCTTACATTTAAACCATACATTTTCCTTTGTAATTTGTGATATTACAGAAAATTCAAACAGTGGTTACTTTCAACCTAGTGGATGATGTATAAATAATACTTAATGACAATGACAATTTATGTCTGATTTCATAGTAGTTAACTGAGGTCATACAATAATACTTACTTTGTAATAAAATCAGATAACTCTATTCATAATGAATAGAATAAATACCTGGATGTGTAATGGACAAACACAGAAAGGCAACAGGTGCAGCAAGCATTGGAAAAGAATTGCCATATCGTTAGGGCCCACTAAAGACTTGTTATAAACATTTTCTTTACATCTGGACATGAAATCGATTGTATTTTCATGTAAAAAGATATGGAGCTCATAAAAATTTAAATCATTAATGTTTATGGTAGGCTACTTGACATCCCCACAGCCACCCATGTTAGATTCAAACTACATTCTATTTTTGTTTTTGTTTTTTTTCTTTTTTTTGGTCTTTTTGAGACAGGGTCTCCCTGTAGCCCCAGCTGTCCTGGAACTCACTATGTAGACCAGGCTGGCCTTGAACTCACAGAGATCTGCCTTCCTCTACCTCCCAAGTGCTAGGATTAAAGGCGTGCACTACCACGCCTGGTCAACATTCTATTTTTTAGAAAATATTTTATTACTATTTTTTAACAGAGCACAGGATAAGGGTTTACTTACAGAAGAACTATATTATTTTGCCAGGTAAAATATTAATGGAACATTGACTATCTTTCCCACATCTATAAGGCCTAAAAGGTATTAGGAAATGTAGTTTTGTCTTTAGGAAATTTGATTTAGTTATTATACCAGTAGGTAGTTTTTGTCATGTGCTTTCTGAAGAATGGATAATTTTTGAAGCAAAAGCAGGGAAAACATAATAAGTCATATCTTCATGAAATATTTATTACATCTGTATATTCTTCACATGGTTTCTGTCAGGAAAATTAAAATGAAGAATGATTAAAAAGCATTTAATAGCAGGTTGACAAAGCACTTTACAAACCTGGAAGATTTTCAGGTTATACCTAGAAAAGTTTTCAAAGGAAATCTGGCAACTCTTCTTTCAAGGGTGGAACAAACACAGTAAAAATCTGAGACCTTGTAGAGATAGCCAAGTTGCCTTTTAAAAAGTGAATCATGCGGGCATGGTGGCGCACGCCTTTAACCCCAGCACTCGGGAGGCAGAGGCATGCAGATCTCTGTGAGTTCGAGGCCAGCCTGGTCTCCATAGCGAATCCAGGCCAGCTAGGGCTACAGGGAGACCCTGTCTCAAAAAGACCAAAACAAAAAAGTGAACCATAAAGTTCACTGCCTAGAACTTATGAGTTAATGAACATAGACTATTAGGAAATATAAACTTCTCTGCAACCCAGAGCCTCTGCGTAGGACAGCAAAACAAATTTGAACGGTTTCTGTATCATGTTCATGGGAGGTGTTAAGAAAAATTGTCTGGGCTCTGACTCCTCGGACTCAAATTCCAGCTGAAATAAATAAATTCAATTCTGCTCTAATTTTCTCATCTGCTAATGAGAAATATTATCAGATGCCTACTTCTCGTGATTGTTTTGACTATTAAATGGGTGATGCTAGTGGCAAGTCCTAATAAAGGACAAACGACCTATGAAAAGGCAAACCAGTAGATCTTGTTTTAGATAATCATTTTAAAAGACAATAGCTTTAGAAAACAACTGCACATCACTCATGAATTTGGATGATTTCAAATTGAGTGTTTCCACTTTTTGCTGCGCACTTCAAATCTTACATTTAATCCTCTATGTATAAGGCTGCCATGACTCATGGCTTTGGTTGGACAGATATTAAATGCATTATACATGTACCCCTCCCAACTTTTGCTCTAAGATCACCTCAAACGGCTAACCTACAGTCCAAAGTTCACGGCCATGTGCAGTAGCACTCAATATTTTGCTTTATGGTACCAGTACATCATCATCCAGCTTTTCACCAGGGCCTCCCAAAGGATATATTCACATGAATGCAAAGTTCACATTCTCGGTATTCATTTCTGGGTAATTAATGACTGTCTTACCACCACTCCAGTTTAAACACGTCGTGTGCACCCTGCTGAGACACACTTAATTTGGGCATGAAAATTAATGCTATAGAACACTTTATTTTTCCCAAATGCAAGGGTCTGTGAGAAGTAAGAGGATGGTGCTGACAGGTAAAGTAAGTTATAGTATCACACAGCTGGGAATATTTCATAAAGTTCAGCTGTCCTTGCAGCCTTTGGAATCTCATATAATTGTTTCAGAAGAGTCACAGATAGGAAAAAAGAGTGATTCAATAACTGAAAGCTAAGAATGTATTTTTATTAAACATCAAATTTGACAGAAATATAAAAGAATTTCTTGTCTTCTTGGAAAGGTGGGAAGAAAAACTTCATAACAAAACTGTATCATGAAATTTCTTCCAAGTGTCATTATATAAAGTTAGAGATGTGGGTGATGCCAATAAAAATTTTTCCTTCAGATTCATCTTAGCTCAAAGCAGTGGCTAAAAAATAAAAATATCATGAATTAGTTGCCTCTCTCAGCATGAAGAACATTTTATTTGCAGCTAAAGAAAAATGTATGAGTTTTATGCTCTTTTAACCTCTTGGTTTGACAGTCATTAGGTCTGAAGTTAGAGAAGCATGGAGTAAGATTTTAAGAGAAACCAAAAATGAAGAGATTCATGTTAGTGAAATAAACACGAATGTCAGGAACTGAGATAAATGCTCAATTCCAAACTCCCCGCACTGCATAAGAAAAACAAATAAAAAGAATATTTTAGATGGAAAAATGGGTCTCTATAGTTTACAATACTGAGACCATATTTATGTGATACTACTCGGTACTTGACAGTGCCTTGCATTCTTCATAGAACTATGTAAGGCTTAAAATTGATAAGGAACAATTTTACTGTTTTGATATATTTTGAGACAGGTTCTTCTTGTAACCCCAACTGTCCTGGATCTCACTACGTAGACCAGGCTGGCCAGAGATCTACCTGACTCTACCTTGGAGTGCTGGGATTAAAGACATGAGCTACCATGCTCTGCTGACATGCATACTTTTAATAATCATATAGGGATTAGGAGGGAGTGCAGCATGTGTCTGCCCTGAGTTCAATACTCAGCAGCACAAAATATAAATGAAATAAAATCTATGCCTACATTAGCTAGCACCTCTCATTACCAGTAACTACCCTGACATCATCAAGTCTGGGTATGTTTGTTTCAGACCCAATTCAAATGTATCCCAAAGAAGCATGTTAAGTATTAAAACTGTCCTGTATTGGGGAGATTATTTCAACTTCCATAACATATTTCCCATATTTCAAACAACAAATTTAGATAGTTTTCCATATTTCTTTGATGTGTCCAAATCTTACAACATTACAAAAACAGCCTCCATCATTTGGTATAGACTTTTTCCCATGGTGGGTAATTTAATTTTCAAAATACAGTTTTCTCTAGAATACCATTGTAATATGAATACATTGTCATTCACATTGTTTGATTTTGCTTGTGTATTTTTGTAGTGCTGCTTATTGACTTTATATCCATCTGCACCCTGCACCCTAGGGAAGTACTCTGCTGCTGACTTATATACATGAGCTATTCCATTTGTTTTTAAAACAGTATTTATCTATTTAAATGGGCATGAAGGACAGATTATTGGTATGATATTTTATATATCTGCATACAGTGTATTTTGATCATTTTTACCCCATCCTTGCCCTAACTCTTCCCAGATCCACCCTCACCTTTCTACCCTCTTTGTGCCCTTTTTATTTTTAATTAAGCTATTGAGTCCACTTTCTGCTGCCTATATACTCCTGGACGTGGCTCCATCCACTGGAGCATGTTCTTCTACCAAGGACTAGACCCTTAAAGAGAACTGGTTCTCCCAGAAGCCATCGACTGTACACAGCTTCTAAGTTTTGAGTGCAGGGCTATTAAGCTATTCCTTCACCACACCAGAATGCTGATTGGCTAGGCCTTGTGCAGGTCTTGTGCAGGAAAACAAAACTCCTCTGAGTTCATGAGTGAAATGGAAGGGGTCTTGTCAAGTACAGAAGCACTGTTCAGTTCCTGTCCCAACCACTGACTCACAGTTTTTCTGCCTCCTCCTCCACAATGGTCCCTAAGTCTGGCATGGTGAAGGGACCATTAGTGGGGAGAAGAAAGAAATGCCTCAAAGGAAGATGGGGCAGAAAGATTGTGAGAGTCAGGGGAGGAGGTATATGACGATAAGGAAACAGTTTTATAGGGTCCTGAGACCTTGCTCATATGAACTTATATCAGTAGGGTCAGTATGCACAAGACTTATGCAGACTCATACAGAAACACAGAACAGAAGTGGACAAATGGGCAACAGGCCCCAACCTTAGCCAAAGAACTATTGGCAGCTAGTTACTGCTGAGTGAGGGAAAGTTTATCTTCTTTAAGGGAGAGACTCTAGATAGGCTGACTAGACCTCAGTGGATAAACTGGATGGACATCTGGGTACACTAACTTGACAGAATCCATGAAACCCTGTGGAGGAAGATATGGAGGTGTGCAGATGGAGGAGGGGTGTAAAGAGGATTAAGATGTTTTGTATGAAATGCTCAAAAAATCAATAAAAATGCACATTAAAAATCTTTTATAAATGAAAAGACAAATATTTATATATGATTTAAAGAGAAATGTTTCTGTACCTCATATCATACATATCATAACTGCACTTTTGTATAGGATGAGGGACTGGAGAGACGGCTCAGCAGTTAAGAGCACTAGCTACTATTACAGAGGAACCAGGTTCAATTCCCAGTACCCACATGGCAGCTAGCAAATGTCTGTAACTCCAGTTCCTGAGACGTTCAACCTTCTTCTGATTTCTGTGGGCATTGTATGACACAGATGTACTTATATACATGCAGGAAATACACTTATCTATACAAAAATAAAATACAAATATTTAAAAACTGAGTACATAGGATGTGAAATGCATACAAGAATATTTACAGGATCAAGTCATCCTTTTCGTCTCAGAATAACAACATGTTTTTCGATCACCCTGCTTTCTTAGTGAAATTTTATAGGTCTCAGCTCCAACGCTAAGAAATAAAGTTAGTGGAGTTCAATAGTATGTAGAATACACAAACACACATACACATAAAAATAAATTTATAGCAGTCACTGAAGTGAATTTATAAAATATATTTTATAAAATACCCT
>NW_008352126.1:793565-796784 GCF_000622305.1 Nannospalax galili
ATGATTTTTCACTATTTATTAATTCATTTCTTAAAAACTTGCCTAGAAGTGAGTTAACTGCTCAAAATAAACATAATTTGAATTCAAAACAATGTCATTGAAATGCCAGTTATCAGTTATTGCAGCAAAAAGATAATATAAAAGGGCAACTCTCTAATTTATTTGTTTTAATCTATAGCTGTTAGCTTCTTTTGAAAACATAATGTTTACTCTAAGCATAAGACCAGATGGTATCCAGCAAATGTGGTTTAAAACCCAGGTTTACAATGACTTTATCCCTCAACCAGCCAAAGGCTGTTTGCCAGTGCCTGCCTCTGTGTACACGTTCTCCTCAAAGCCCGATTGAGAAAGCCTGCCGGAAAGCACTTCCCTGCCTGGGATTCTATTAGAAATCCATACCTGAGCTAGCTGCATGGGTTCTGGTAGATTATTGCTCTAGATCTGTGACTTCTCATTTGCCTTCCAAAAATACAAATGCTTGATTTTCAATATGCCACATACATAGGATTTATTATGAGGGCAAGCTTTAGTAACAATAATTCACATAGTGTGCTCTCTTGGGATCAAACAGGATCATCCATCTTAATATATGGTCAGCAGTGGGAACTGAGGAGGCACAGCTGTGGGTTACAAACCTGTTAAAATATCACTGCTGGGGCCCAAAGGGGAGGTGAGAAATAATTGGTTGACAGCACTACATTGAGAAGTATTTGAGACTGCTTGCTGCTGGGTGAGGGAGAGTATGACTTACATAAGACCACTAGATGGGCTGACTAGGCTCCAGTGGACACATTTATACAGGACACTTGGGTACAAACACCTGAATGAATAGGACTCAGCATGTATGGAAGAGTGCATAGGGTTTGGTGGGGGGATTGGGGGAGGCACGGATCGGGGAGCGGGTCTGGATTTGAGTAGGAAATGTATGAAATTTTAAAAGCTCAATTTAAAAAAATCAGAAAAAAAAATCACTGTTGGCAATATCAATGAAACCTCTGCAGAAGCTTTGTGCAACATACATTGCCTGACTGTTCTGCATTTACTAGAAAGGTCAAAACAACTTTAAAGTAAGATGAGGCAGTATTAAGAAATTCTTCTCAGATAATAGAAACACTGGTTAAGGGTAACTCGGTTGGAATATTCTTGAATGGTAGTTAGCTCCACAGCCCCACTCTCCTAGGACTATTACCTTTTTCAACATCCTGGGCAAAATCTTGTGGTGGACTCATATGACTAGTTATGACAAGAGTGATTTAAAAAACACAGTGGCTTGTCTACAACAACGTTTATTCTGTTTTTTAGAATTTCTTGCATGTGCACCATATTTATATCACCCTCATTCTGCCAGCTCCCAATTCCCTCATAACAACCTCTCATGACCTCTTCCTTACGTATTACATATACTTATGCTATATAAGGGACTGAGTCCATCTAGCTGTGCTCACATCACAGTCTGTGTTTGTGACTGATCCACTGGGATTAAATAACACTTTGGGGACTCGTCCCTGGAGTATGCCTACTCTCCTTCCTTGAGCATCCATTGATTGTCTGTATTTCTTCATTATGTAGAACTTGGACCCTTTGAAAATTTCCCCATCACATGAGTAGGGTAAAGGTATAGAGGTTCTGGATAGGGTTTTAGAGTGTTGATATATCTAACACTTACAACACGTGGTTTTTAGAGCTATCTCTGTGCCTTTCCTACCTAAAATTGCACATATAAAGAAAAAAGAAGACTATGACTTTTAAGCAGTGTGGTTTCAGGTTCAGGGACACAGATACATGTATTATCTGAAGACGCGGAGTCAAAGGCTTCATTGTGTGCGCAGCAGAGCACTTTTCAGAATCAGAAGGAAACTAAGACCCAGTCACACACGTGCTAATCAGGCAAACTGGAGCTTCCAGATTTCCAGATTCAGGCATGATAGGCATTACTTCAAGGTTACCATACCTACCTCAACTATTATGATGAAAGGCGAGAAAAGAGCACTCCTTGTAGGGAGGGTACAAGTAAGAGGGACAGTGGGATGGGGAGGGAGGGAGAGAGAGAGGAGAATCAAATAAAGCAAAGCATGTGTAAACCTGTCATAATGAAACCCGCACTTCGTTAAAGAGAACAAAAAAAAAAGTAAAATATACTAATAGATAACTTATATAAACCATTTTTATAAATTATAAAATCATAAATTAGGTTTTAAAAACCATCTTCTGTCTTTAAAATCGTTCTTGTATGCCAGTGAGTTCAGTTTTCAGTGGGTCTGGGTAAGAGATTCGACTTGTGCTTTTAATTTTTGAGTTATCTTTCAATTCGTTAGAAGGGAGATGGTATTAAATTACTGAAAACATGAAGTTTGGGGGTGGTAAATAGGACAAATTTTATTCCAAAAATTAAACAGGTGAAATGAGTGACTGATTGCAGTGTGGTGAGGAGGTAGAGAAGAGACATTCCTGAGATCCGCTGTTTTCTTCCCATTTCAGAGTCTAACGGAACCTGACTTTTTCTACAATAAGACTTCAGTGAAAATCAGTTTTGTATTTTGGTGCTAATCACTTTACCAAGAGAATTTAAGGCCCTGTTTGAAAGGCTTCAGTGCTCCAAACAGAAGACATTCTTTGATGGTTTGCTATTCTCAGGAGATCAATTAATGTTTCCCCTCTAGACTGACACTGTGAACTTCGGCATTAACTCTGCTGTCCTTAAATCATCAACATTAGCCCACAGTGCAGACAATTTGTCGGGGGCTAATAAAGTGCAGTATCAGCTACTGCCTGAGGGCAGGATTGAGATGCTGTGTCAATGTAGAAACACATCTTCATGAACCTGGATAACCAGTCATTACTTAAATATCATAATCATTTCATTTTTTACTTACTAGCACTAGATTTGAATTGTGATTACTCAAAAACCTAAATTAATGTTCAGTTTCATGAACTCACTTTTACAAAGTAATGCATATGTACACTTTAATCTGAGATTATTTGTTAGGATGCAGCTAGCACTCAATTATAGGAAATGGCTAACCCTTATTTTTAATCAGAATAAATGTTCATTTCAATTTTTTTTTCAATTTGATCACTATTTTTTTTTTGGTCTTTTTGAGACAGGGTCTCCCTGTAGCCCCAGCTGTCTTGGAACCCACTCTGTAGATCAGGCTGGCCTTGAACTCACAGAGATCCACCTGCCTCTGCCTCCTGAGTGCTGGGATTAAAGGCGTGGGC
>NW_008352126.1:797534-800992 GCF_000622305.1 Nannospalax galili
ATCGGACAGATTTCAATGGTATTGGTTATCACCTCTACTAATTAGCATGATGTAAATTTCCATGCTTCCTCCTCAAAATATAACACATTTTTAAAAATTTGTTGATTTGTGTGTGTGTGTATGTGTGTCTATATCACACAGAACATCCCAAACCTTCTTATTCAACTATACACCCAATTCCCAGATGGCACCCTCCCATAGCCTCCCTTCCCCCACTAGAGCCCTTATACTCTGATATCCCTGCTACTGTCGGCTGTGTTGTCAGCACACCCAGCCATTCCCCACAACTTGCCCTTCTGGTGAATCTAGTCACCCTATCTAGAGGACTTTGTTTAAGGAAACTCAGCTGTTCCTCATCTAGTAGCAATCAGTTATCAATATTCCTTTAGATAAGATTGGAGTCTTCTGTTCATTTTCACAGTTCTATGCTGGGTTACTATCTGGGAGTCCATTTGGCCACCCTGGCCAACAACCTAAAAGAAGGTATCGCCTGTCTGGCATTGTTGCTTGTTATGTAGCCTTTAGCTATGCATATGGACTCTTAAGAACTTATATTGACCTCTTTAGTCTTTGGTTATACTTTCCTTCTGGATGTTTAAGGCCATACAGTTGGCCCAGATAAACCAATTAATTTTTACTCTTAAGATCATTTGAGGACCTGTTCTTCAGGGGTCACATGGGCTTGGGAGGAGCCCCTGGCTCCTTTCTTTTACCAGTTCCGCCTATGTGAAGATATGTGAAGTTAAGTCAAAGGTCCTTCTCGACCATGGTTGGTTTTGCTCGGAAGCATGGAGGAAATGATTCCTCTGTGTTGACCCTCCTCTTCGTAGACTGGACATTGGTTCAAGTCCATCTGGGGGGGGGGTCTCCTCGGCCTCCTTGATCAAGAGGACAGGTGACCCACCACACTTAAAGGAAATTTTAAGCGATACTCATAGTCCCCTGGAACGAGTCAACCTAGGAGGGCAAGGAGCAAAAACCGTCCTTTGTGTCCCTCTGACCAAATAATTATAGGCCTCAAAGTACATCTGTTAAACATCCAAGAAGGTTAGTTCCACCAGTCTGGTACTTTTAATTACTATGTGTCATGTTGATAAATCTTGGGCAAAGACCAATTATTCTTAGATAAACCTTATCTAGACATATATTTCTTGATCTGCTATGTATCATTTGTCAGTAGGTTGTAGGAGTAATATGGTTCCCTCTGGTTTTCAAAACTAGCTAGGCATTATTTATCTTTTGCATTGTCTCACCCCTCCATCATGGTTTTCCGACTTAAGGTGCCTGCATTTCCCCCTTTCTCCCTTAGTAATACCCTTCTCCTATGGTTCTACCTCTCTTGAGCTCCTTCTTTCCCTTTATCCCCTAGGTTCCTTGTATACCCTTCCCTCCCCACTCCCTTAAACTAACCCAATTTTTATCCATATTTCCCTTATTAAGGCCTGTTTCCTACTGTTCTTCTCTTTTAGGTTCTTTCTTTTCCTTTACCTCCCTGGCTCATTTCCATTATCCTGATTCCTGTATTTATGTCTGGATATGAACTCACTTATCAGGGTTTCATTCTAGGATCCACAATTGAAGGAGAACATGTGTCGATTTTTTTTTCTGAGTTTGTGTTACTTCACTTAGTATAAAAGTTTATAGTTCCATCCATTTACCTGCAAATTTCATGATATCATCTTTCTTTACTCCTGAGTCAAACTCCATCATATAAATGAACCGCATTTTTATTTTCCTCTCATCAACTTAGGGACACCTAGGTTGCTTCCATCTCTTAGCTATTGTGAAAAAGGCAGCAACAATCATGGATGTACATGTGTCTCTGCAATAGGACGAGTTCTTTGGGTATATGCCAAGGAGTGGTATAACTGGGTCAAATGGTAGGTTCATTTGTAGTTTTTTAAGAGTTCTCCACACTGCTTTCCATAGGGGTTGAACGAGTTTGCAGCCCCACCAGCAGTGGATGAGTGTTCCCCTTTCCCCACATCCCCTCCAACATTTGGTATCATTTGTTTTCTTAATCTTTGCCAGTCTGCCTGGGGTAAGATGAAATCTTAAAGTGGTTTTAATTTTCATTTCCCTAATTATTAGTGATGTTGAACATCTTTTAAGATGCTTCTTAGTCATCTTTATTTCTTCTTTTGGGAACACTCTGTTCAGCTCCATAGCCCACCCTTTAATTGGGTTATTTCCTTTCTTGATTCTCTTTTTTTTTAGTTCTTTATATATTCTGGATGTTAAACCTCAGATGTGTCTCAGGTGAAGATTTTCTCCCATTCTGTAGGTTTTCTCTTCACTTCCCTGGTTGCTTCTTTTGATGTACAGACACTTTTTAGTTTAATGAGGTCCCATTTGTTGATTGTTGACCTTGTTACCTAAGCAATAGATGTCCAGTTTAGAAAATCCTTTCCTACACCTATATCTTGTAGGTTTTTCACACTGTTTTCTTCTAACGGTTTCAGAGATTCCGTCTTCACATTGAGGTCTTTGATCTATTTGGAATTGACTTTTGTGCATGGTGAAACATAAGGGTTTAGATTCATTCTTCTACAGGTGGAGATCCAGTTATGCCAGCACCATTTGCTGAACATGCTGTCTTTCCTCCAGTGAATATTCTTGGCCCCTTTGTCAAATATCAGGTGGCTGAAATTGCGTTTACTCATATTTTGGTTTTCAAATTTGTTCCATTGATCTATGGGTCTATTTTTGTGCCAGTACCATGTTGTTTTTTTGATTATAGCTCTGTAATACAGCTTAAAATCTGGTATAGTAATCCCCCTAGCATTCCTCTTAGTGCTCAGGGTTGCTTTCGCTATCTGAGGTATTTTTTGCTTCAATTTCAATCTAAGGATTTTTTTTTCCAATTCTGTGAAAAATATCATGGGGATTTTGATTGTCATTGCATTGATTCTATAAATGACTTTTGGTAGGATGGTCATTTTAACAACATTACTTCTTTCAATCCATGAGCATGGGAGGGCCTTCCAGCTTCTGATGTCTTCCTCAATCTTTTTCTTTAAAGATTTAAAATTTTCATTGTAGAGCTATTTAATGTCTTTGGTCAAGTTTATTCTGAGATTTTGTTTGTTTGTTTTGCAGCTATTGTGAAAGGGAGTGTTTCCATGTACTCTTTCTCTAATTGCTTGTTATTGGTATATAGAAAGGCTACAGAATTTGTAGATTAATTTTGAAACCTACCACTTTACTGAATGTGTTAATAATTTCTAGTTTTCTGGTGGAATTTTTGGTGTCTCTTAGATATAATATCATATCATCTGCACCATCTGCAAAAGAAGGATACTTTTATCTCTTATTTTCCAATTTTTACTCCTTTAATTTCCTGCTCTTGTCTTATTGCTCTTTCAAAAGTTTCAAGCACTATGTTAAAGAGGAGTGGAGATAGTGGACAGCCTTGTCTTGTTCCTGATTTCAATGGGAATGCTTCTAGTTTTTCTCCA
>NW_008352126.1:801833-819079 GCF_000622305.1 Nannospalax galili
CTCTTTCGTTTCTGTTGCTTTTGAAGTGTCTTGAGTTGCAACGTTTAGTCATTTATTTGTGTTCTTTCCGATTTTTGATGTAGGTACTTAGAGCTATAAACTTCACTCTAAGGACAGCTTTCTGGTTTCCCAGAGGGTTTTTTTTTTGTGTGTGTGTTGTATTGTCCTTTTCATTTAGTTCTAGGAATACTTTATTTCTTTCTTAATTTCTATTTTGACCCATTCATCATGTAGGAGTGTGTTGTTTAATCTCCATGTGTTCATGTGGTGATTAGGTCTTCTTCCTGTGTTGACTGTAAGCTTTATTGCATTGCGGTCTGATAGAATGCATGGAATTATTTCAATCTTTTTGTATTTGTTGGTTTGTTTTGTGCCTCCGTATATGGTAAATTCTGGAGAAGTTTCCATGTGGTGCTGAGTAGAAAATATGTCCTTTGGTTCTTGCGTGGAATACTTGGTAAATGTCTGTTAAGTCCATTTGATATATGTTGTTTAATTCAGATGTCTCTCTGTTAACTCTCTGCCCTGTTGACCTATCTAATGCAGACAGTGGGGTATTGAAGTCCCCTACTATTAATGAGTTGGGATTAATCTGGGTCTTAAAGTCCTGTAGTATTGTTTTAATGAAGTTGGGTGCACCAGAATTTGGAGAATATATATTCATGATTGTAATATCTTCTTGGTTTATTGTTCCTTTGAGCAGAACAAAGTGGCCCTCTTTATCTCTTCTGATTAGTTTTAGTTTGAAGTCTATTTTGCCCGATATTAGAATTGCAACTCCTGCTTTCATCTTAGTACCATTCGCTTGGAGTATTTTTTTCCATCCTTTCACCTTAAGGTGGTGCCTGGCCTTAAAAGTGAGATGGTTTTATTGCAGACAACAAAAAGTTGGGTTTTGTTTCTTAATCCATTCCACTAGTCTGTGTCTTTTGATTGAGGAGTTCAGTACATTTATATTTAAAGTTATTAATGAAAGATACGTATTGATTCCTGTCATTTTTTGTTTGCATTCTTGGTTGTTTTTTTTTTTTTTTTCTTAATCCGTTCACCTAGTTGGTGACTTTTGACTGGGGAGTTTAGTCCATTAATATTTAAAGTTATTAATGAAGGATGAGTATTGAACCCTGTCATTTTTATTTCTATTTACATTCGTGATGTAGCTGCACTTTTCCATAGTTATACCTTCACTGAATTTCTTTCTGCAACCCCTTGGGTATAGTCATTCCTTTCTTCAGCTCTTTGTATTGCTTCCAGAACTCTCTGAAGGGCTGGTTTTGTGGACATGAATTCCTTCAGCCTATTTATGTCATGGAAGATTTTTCTTTCCCCTTTGACTATTTGGGCTTGAAAACAACCTGAGGGTAAAAGAAGGAGTCAGAACAAAATACCAGTATCAACATTGCAGAATATGGAGCAAATAGGTGTTGTCTTCAACTGGAGTATTTACACTATTTTTAAAAGCAATTATTAACAAAATAATATATTAATCTGCAATTCGATTAGGCAGTTCCTAATTTTTGCAAGTTGGTCCATTTGTATCACTCCTCTCTCATTTCCCTTTGGTTTAATTATATATATATATGTGCATATATATGCATATGTGTATATATTTGAATGCTGTATTTTTATTTTTCTTTCCCTTTTGGAATTGTGTCCATATTTTACACTTTTAATTGCTACTGATATCTTTTTAGCAGTTCTGTTATTATGCATACTTGTCAAATACAGTATAAATTAATAGGTTTTTTTTCTAGGCAACAAGAGATGTTTTATATGTGTTAAAATTCAGAAAGATTTAAAGTCAAAGATAAAACTTTTTTTATTTTAACAAAGCACATGAGTATAGTGAAGCTAATTTCAGCAAACTTGTTATTTTGGAAAACACAATGATGTCTGAAGCACAGACGGACCTCTGGAGGACCCTCGTGTTCCGCTTCCTGAACTAGGTGATACTCTCGGTTTTCCAGTGTCAAACTGAGTGAAATGGTAGCCCTGAGTCAGAGCTGCATAAAAGCATGTTTCAGCATTATGAACTTTGAAAAAGAAATGACATCTGACACCATGTAGAAATCAACAAGCACTAGGAATTAGAACACATCAGGATAAAGAATGCTTCAGTTATATGGAGCCATTTAGTTTAGGAGTTTCAATAAATCTTTTATAAACGTGGACAGAAAAGTTACACATGTAACATCAATTATGAAACTTTTTGGCATGTTTTATCACTTTCTGTTTACCAATGCTGTAAAATAGGTAACTGTTTAAAAATATGCCTTAAAGAAATCACAACCTATGGTGTTTCCATAGTCACAAAATCCAGGGAGACAGATGGTGTGGGGCCACATCTTTAATCCCAGCATTCAGGAGGTAGGCAGGCAGATCTCTATGAGATCAGGGAGACCCTATCTTAAACCCTCACACCCCAAAAGAAAGAAATCTAGGAAATCTTGACATGTTGCTCAATTTTCAGAATTTAGATAATAAAAATTTCCATATATATAAAAAACTACACAGAATGATCAGTGTAATAGTGACACAAATATTTGGTAACCAAGCATTAAGGTTAGATAGTTCACAGGTCATGGGGGACAGCTTAATACTATTATTCTGCTAAATAGTTATCATAATAAACTGACTCCTAATGACTTACTGTTATGCCATAGATTAATGATTTCTCAACTCTCCGCAGAGAAGCTTCCTTATGCAGCAGATGGTGATTAACATAAGAACCTCAACTGGTCTATGTGCAGAGAACAAGAGGCCGCAGAGTGCTTATCTCTGACCAGAACATCTGTATCAAACTTCTGCCTCCCATGTCTTGGAGGTCACTGTAGAAAAGGGGGTGTTAAGATTATAAGAGTCAGGGGTGGTGGGTGATCTAAAGGAAACAGAATTCCAGTTACCCATATGAATTCACAAAAAGGGTGACAACCTGCACGTGTCCCACCTAAGCTCAAACCAGCCAAGGTCCCAGTATAGACATGGGGAAATGGTCAGGAAATCGCAACCCTACCCAAGGAAGCACTGGCAATTGATTTGCTGCAGGGAGAGAGACCACACCAAAGGGTGTTTGGGGACACAAATTTGATCCTGTTTTGGGTTTTGGTTTTGGGGCTTTGGTTTTTTTGGGGGGGGGGTGTTTTTGTTTTTGTTTTTGTTTTTTGAGAAAGGGTCTCATCATGTAGCTCAGGCTGGTCTGGACCTCACAGGAATCTTCCTGCCTTAGTCTTCAAAGGATTACAGGTACTAACTGCCACACTGAACTGACACTGAAATGTAGTTATTTTAGACACTGTGCACTCTCCTCTGATCTTATGTGTTACACGTTGTTCTAATTTTGATCCTTGAGGTCCCAAGCTTCTTTCGCTTAATCTTAGGTATTTAAAATATTCTTTGGGGGCAAGGCAGAATATTTCTCAACTGAAATTCAAATAGTTATGTAGCCTGGATCTTCCCGGGATCTTCACAAGATGCTTTGATTTCTTTTTCATAAAATAATTATGAACCAAAACTGTACTGAACCAGGAAAATCTGTGTTTTAGAAGGCAACAGAAAATGATTAACACTATTTTCCATTAGAAAATAATATTTACAACAGTTATCTATGCTCTAACCAAAGTACAAAACAGAAGCAATATGTATGCTGTGTGTTTGAGTGTATGTGTAATTAAGTAACTAGTGACCAGCCAGGCCTGATGGTACGCAATTGTAACCCCTGCATCTGGAGACTGAGGCGGGGGGATCACAAATTCAAACTCCGGCAGGGCTACATAGTGAGACAAGAAATCTTGTGATCTACAGCTGATGCTTGACTGCCTGCCCTACATCTCACAGGAAGTTTTTTGCTCCCAGACATGGGTTCTTGGACTTCTTGCCTAGGAAGCACAGTGCTGGCAGAGTGGGAAAGTGAAGAGTTTCCCAAGGATGACACTTCCAATCTGTCCACCTCATGGTCATTCTGGGCCACAAGGCTAACCTGACTCATATTTCGGGGGAAGTAGATAGGCCAGGATCCAATTTAGAAGTCAGAAAGGGTGTTCCCATTATAGAGGCACAGCCCAAGGTGGTTGCAGGCATTGTGGAACTTGTAGAAACCCTAGAAGGCCTCTGTACCTTCAAGACTGCCCTTGCTGAGCACAAGAATGATGAGTGCAAAAGGGACTGCTGAGTAACTCACATAAATCTAAGAAGAAAGCCTTCACCAAATACTGCGAGAAATGGAAGCACAATACAGGAAAGAAACAGCAGGAGAAATACTTCAACAGCATGAAGAACAGCATGTAACTGCATCATCGCCCACGCCAGGTGTGCCTGCGTCCTCCCCACCAAGAAGGCCCACTTGACAGAGAGGAAATTGGCATGGTACCTGAGAAACTAGACTGGGCCCTGGAGATACTGGAGCAGCAGGTCCCCGTGAACCAGGTGTTTGAGCTGGATGACATGATTACTGTCATGGGGTGACGAAATGCAAAGCCTACACAGGGGTCACTGGTTATTGCAATGCCCAGAAGTTGCCCTGCAAGACTCTCCCAGGGCAGCCGAGATGGCTTGTATTGGACCTCACACCCTGCTAGTGTGGCCTTTTCTGTGGCTGGAACTGAGGAAAAGGGTTAACATCGAAATCAACAAGATTTTCACATTTGGTCAGGGATACCTTATTACGGATGGCAGGCTGAGCAAGAATAACGCGTCCACTGGCGATGAGCTCTCCAATAAACAGCCCACTGGATGACTTTATCCAACATGGTGAGCTCATCGATCACTTCCTCATGCTGCAAGGCTGTGTGGTCAGAACCATGAAGTGAAATGCTCACCCATGCATATCAAATGTGCACTCTGGATAAGACCTGCAGTTCATAGACACCACCTCATAGTTTGACCATAGCCCCAAACCCTTCATGGAACTTCTGAAGAAAGACTGGAATACCAAAGAGGGAGATACCTACCGTTCAAAACACATTGTGCAGCCAGTGTATCTCAGTAAAAGCTTCCAGTGATTTTCTGTTTTGTTTTCTTTTCATTTTTATTGTTGTTTTGAGACAGGGTCTCCCTGAAACCCCAGCAGGCCTGGAACTAGCTATGTAGACCAGGCTGACCTTGATCTCATAGAGATCTGCCTGTCTCCGCCTCCTGAGTGCTGGGATTAAAAGTACCATGACATCTGGCAATAATCTGATCTATTAATGTGCTTAACATATACAACAGAGTAAGGTTATCATTTTTCTTATTTATATTTCAGAGAAAGTCTCACTATGCAGCAACCCAGCTGATATGGAACTCATCGTATAAACCATTTCAGGCTGGCCTTGATGTGAAATGCATTGAAGGAGATGGAAAAACTTTCTTTGATAAAATACACTTAAGGAATTAATGAACACCAAGGCCGTATTCTACAGAGAATGCTCGATGGACTGTTTCAGTTTGAAGAGAATATTAAACACCCTCAGGAACAGGGCATAAAGAATAAATGAATTACCCAGAAGAGTCAACCACAGTAGGTCTAAGAAAACAGCACTACAACAGCAGCAAAACAGTGATTAATAAACATTGCTCAGTAATAGCCCTCAATATTGATGATCACAATGCACCAATAGAAAGACACTGACTAGCTGATTGGATTAGAAGACAGGATTCATCAGTTTGCTGCCTTCAAGAAAGACACCTCACCAAAATGAGTGATACCACCTTAGTGTAAAAGGGTGGAAAGGGATACTCTAACAAAAGGAACCAAGAAACAAGCAGGTGTAGCTTTTCTAAAATGTGAAAAAATAGACTTCAAACTGAAACTAGCCACAAGAGACAGGGAAGCTCACTTCAGGCACGTTAAAGGAAAAATTCACCAAGAAGAACTTACAATCCTAAACACTAATGAACCTCACATAGGGGCATCCAATTTCATTTAAAAATGTTTACTAGCACTAAATTCTCACATTAACTCCAACACAGGGGTAACATCAATATTCCACTGTCACCAACAGACAGTTCAACCAAACAGAAACTAAACAGATAAACACTGGTGTTAAAAGATCCTATGAATCAAATGGACTCTCAGATACCTGCAGAGTATTTCATCCAAACCCCAAACAATACATTTTCCAACCAATGAGATAGATACTTAAAAATCCCCCAACTAAAAAGCATCATGAACCCAATAGACACAGCACATAATTCTACCAAAACTTCAAAGAATTAATAACAATAATTCTCAAATTAGTCAGTACAACATTCAATGAAGGAACACTACCGAATTCCCTCTATGAAGTTAGTATTACTCTAAGAACAGAACTAGGCAAAGGAAATGACAGAACAATCTTTCAGGTGCACGTAGATGCAGAAATTTCAATAAAATACTGCAAAAGAAATGCAAGAACACATCAAAAAGATAATCCACCATGATCAAGTTGGTTTCATCCTAGAGATGCATAGATGGTTCCACATTCATACATTGATAGATGTCATCCACCACAGAACAGAATCCATGGTCATCTCATTCGATACAGAAAAGGCCTTTGACAAAATCCAACATCCATTCATGAGAAAATCAAGAGGATTTAGGGATAGAGGGGTCATATTTCAACGTAATAAAGGCAATATACAATAAGCCCGCAGAATAAAAGCAGAGTAAATAAACAAAAATTAAAGGATCCCAATTAAAATCACGAATGAAACAAGGATGCCCACTCTCTCGATTCCTGGCCAATATACTAAGTACTTTAAGCCTTAGCTACAGCAATAAAACAAATAAAGAAGAGACACATTAGAAAGGAAAAGTCATGGTATCTGTATTTGCGGACACTATGATTCCACACATAAAGCATCCTAAAGACTCCACTAGAAAACTCCTGGAGGTGATAAATACATTCATCAGTGTATCAGGATAAAAATTAACATGTTAACAAACAGTAGCTTTCCTATACACCAACAATAAGCATGCTGAGAAAGAAATCTGGGAAATGTTCACCTTCACAATAGCCTCAAAGTGCATTAAATGCCTCGAAATAAATCTAACGAAGGAAGTGAAACACCTGTATAGTTCATACTTCAAGACACTGAAGACAGAAACCAGAGAGATCACTAGAAGATGGGAAGACCACCCATGCTCATGGCCTGGTGGAATTAATACTGGGCAAGTGGCCATCCTGACAAAAGCAATCTACAAATTCAATGTAATATTGATTACAATTCTAACACAATTCTTCACAGAAATTTATCTCCAATTGTATTTGTAAGCACACACACACACACACACACACACACACACACACACACACACAGGCTAGCCGATATAATCCTGAACAATAAAAGGACTGCTGGAGGCATGATCATCCCTGATCTCAAATCATGCTATAGACCTAAAGTAATAAAAACAGCATGGTACTGGCATAAAAACAAACTGATCCGTGGAATAGAATAAAAGTCTTAGATTTGAATCTGTACATTTAAGGACACCTGATCTTTAACAAAGGAGCCAAAATACACTCTAGAGAAAAGACAGTTTATTCAGTAAATGGTACTAATCAAACCGGTTAACGGCATGTAGAGGAGTGAAACTAGATCCCCTATTCCCACCATGCACAAACCCACTCCAAATGGATCAAGGACCTCAACAGAAGGCCCAGTACCTTGAATCAGATAGAAGGTAATACAGGGAATACAGTGGAACTTATAAACACAGGAAAAAATTTCTGAACAAGACTTCTATAGCGCAAGCATTAGGTCCAACAATTGGCCACATGAAACAAAAAGCCTCTGTAGATCAAAGGACACCATCATTTGAATGTAGAGGCACCCTACAGGATGGGGGAAAACATCTTTACCTTCTATACCTGTGATAGAAAGTTAGTGTCCTAGTTTGTTTCTCCATTGCTGTGACAAAACACTCTGACCAATACCAACTTGGGGAGGAATAGGAATTCAGGGAAGGAGCCTGGAGGCAGGAGCTGGAGCACAGGCCATGGAGGAATGCTGCTTACTGGCTTGCTCCCCTGGCCCCTGCTCAGCGTGCTTTCTTATACAACACAGGCCCACCTGCCCAGGGGTGGCACCACCCACAGTGGGCTGGGCCCTCCCACATCACTCAATAATCAAGGAGATGCCCCACAGACATGGCCACAGGCCAATCTTATGGAGTCAGTTCCCCAGTTGAGGATCCCTCAACTCAGGTGTGTAAAGTTGACACTAAAGCTCTCCAGCACAGTTAGCATCTAGAATATAAAAAGTACTTGAAAAACTAAGTAACAGAAAAACCAGACAACCCAATTAAAAATTGGGGTGTGGGGCCAAAAATGGGTTTCTCTAAAGATGATGGCTGAGAAATAATTTTAAATTATTCAACACTTCTAGTCATTAGGGAAATACAGATTTAAATCCCTTTGAGAGTTCATCTTATTGCTCTCAGAATGGCAAAGATACAAAAATTAGACAACAAATGCTGGTGAGCCCAAGGAGGAAGGGGAACCCTTAGCCACTGCCGGTGGGGGTGCAAACTGGTACAGCCACTGTGCAAATAGGTGTGGGGAGTCTTCAAAAAGCTTAAAGTAGGTCCACCGTGTGATCCAGCCATAGCATCCTGGCCCTATATATTAAAAACTGTGTATCACACTCTTCAAATGCCTGTTGTTCATATCCATTACTGCCTTTTCAGAAGAGCCAGGAAATTGAAACAACCTAGATGTCCACCAACTGTGAATGGATAACAAAGGTGTGGTGGAATATACAGTGGAATATTATTCACCTCTTAAAACAAACTGAAAATTCGATATTAACAGGTAAATGGTTGTAACGAGAAGCAATCATCTGAGTGAGGTAACCCAGACTCAGGAGGATAAACATTACGTCTTCTCTCTCATAGCTAGTTGCTAGATCTAAAATCTTGGCTAAGCATGTTTCAATTTGAAAGTACAGGGAGGTAAAGAAGATAATAAACAGAGGCTAGAGAGATAGGTCGGCAGTTAAGAACACAGAATGCTCTTGCCTAGGAACTGGTTTCCCTTCCCGGTCACCTACATGTGGCTTTATAATCATCCTTAACTCTAGTTCCAAGGGAATCCAATGCCCTCTTCTGGATATTACATGACTTGGGTGCACTTGCATACATGCTGGCAGTACACTCATACATATCAAATAAAAATAGTAAATAAATATTTTTTTAAAAGAAACTAATAAACTAATGAACTAAATACATGGGTGGGTGGTAGGGAGGCTCCTGGTAGGGTAGTAGATTTTAGTGATATGAAGGGGAACATTAGAGTAGGAAGGGTTAAACAGGTTGAGGAACGGGAGGGCGGGCCAGAGGAGGGGAGTATAAGGAGGGATAAGTAATAGAGGCCATTAAAAAAAAAAAACATATGGAATCCAATCACTATAGAAGCCTCTTAAAGTAAATAAAAATATATCATAAAAAGACATTAAAGGTAGTTATTCAATAACAGGGGGACATTGCCCTTTCTAGGCATCATTAACTAATAAAGAGACAAACCTCAATGCCAGGAATGGACTTCCACTCTAGAGACTGTTGACCACTGGTTTCATAGACTGTCAAGCAACCCTGGAAATTGCCTCTCACTTGGTTACCCACCAAGACTGAAAGGTAAGGCCCTAATGCTGAAGACACTGCATACATGAACTGTAGAACAAACAAGGAGAAATCAAGCTGGTGCTGACCTCAGAGCCTCATCTCTACTAGGTAGCTTTCATAGTGCTGGAAGGTGCTATGCAACCTGCCAGAAAGAAAAAAAAAAATAAGCATCACCCTATGTAGCCACAAATCCTGTGAACTGCGTAACAACTACATTGGCAAGATAGGCGTCACAAATATTATAGGGGCAACCAACCACTTTCTAGTAGGATTTAAGGTCCACTTCCATGGATGAATTCCATATCTGACATTGATATCAGGCTTAGGAACCTGAGACTAGACAGCTTACAGGACATAGGGAAGAACCTAATACCAGTTTCTTACTAAACTGATACTATATTAAACTGACTGAATGACTTACTGTTATAGACATAGATTAATACATCTCTCAGCTCCCACCAGGTAAGTTTCCTTATGCTACAGATGGTGATTAAGAGAGAAACCCACGACTGGTCGACTGGTCGAGAGCTGAGAGAAGTGCAGAGACTGCAGAATGTTTATCTCAGAATAGGACACCAATGTCAAACTCAGCCTCCCAAGACATTGGGATCATTATGGAAGAGGGAGAGGTGTAGAGATTCTAAGAGCCAGAGGTGCTGGATGATCCCGAGGAAACAAAGTTTTCCAGACAACTGGTCAGTTACTCATATGAACTCACAACAATGGTGACAGCTTGCAAAGTCCCATGAAAGCTCAAAACCAGAAAAAAATCCCAGCAGAGACATGAAGAAGTGCGTAAGTAGCTCCAAACCCACCTAAGGAAACTGTGTCAACAGGTGGTTGGTGGGAGGGACAGAGACAGTCTCTTTCAAGCATGGAACTCTTCCCAGGTCAGTCAGGCTCCAATGCATGGACCCACACTGAAGGACATGAGGAGACACAAATTATTCTCTCTCTCTCTCACTCTCTCTCTCTTTCTGTAGCGAGAGAGAGCAAAGGGTTAAGAGGAGGTGGGAATATAGGAAAGACTCTAAATACCATCAAATTATATTGAATGAAAATTGCAAAAATTCAATTTAAAAAAAAAAGATTCAGTACAAGAACCAGCTAGAGGCTCTGCTGTCAAGCCTCACTGTCGAAGTTCAATCCCCAGGAGCCACATTGCGGACAGAGAAAAAACAACTGTAAGTTGCTCTGATTTCACAAGTGGACCATGGTATGTCCCCCTCCTCCAGGAAAAAACAAAGTAAATGAATAAATGCATCGAAATGTTTCTCAAAGCTCCATTACATCTTTTCTCTGTCCATTCTTTCACCAAACTTAGGCTCGCTTTACTCCCTTTACGATCCTCATACTGCCATTTTGTCAGTTTTTATACTTCATATAAGCACATACTGTGCACACGTTTGTGTTGAGCACCTTTGTTCAACATGAGTTTTAAATGTTTTTCTTAATTAAAAAAAATTTTTAAAGGTGCTGGAAAGATGGCTTAGTGGTTAAGACCACCGACTGCTCGTGCAGACCCAGGCTCGATTGCCAGCACCCACATGGCAGCTAACCACTGTCAGTACCTCCAGTTCCAGGGGATCTGACACCTGATCTCTGTGGGCATTGCACAACATTGGTACACTTACATACATAGAGAGACAATACTTTCATATGCACACAGACACACACAGACACACACACACACACACACACACACATGCACAAATGTTTCTGCGTACTTATAGATAAACCAGTACCTTGCTATTTTCTATTGCAAGGAAGTATCCTTTATGGGAAAAACATAGAATTTGATTATTTACTCTCTAATGTTGGCCATTTTACTTCCAGATTTATGCTTTTATAAGTAAAACTATCGTATGATTTGTACACAAGCCTCTTAGTTGACATAAATATTAATTGACTTTGTGAAAAGTACCAAGTGGAGTTACTAGATTCTGCTCTTGATTTATGCTTAGGAAATTCTCATGTTCACAAACTGTTACTGAAATTGTAGTGGAATTTTGCATTTCAGTCAGGAACTTGTGAGGACCTATGTTGCTCTCTCTACCCTACTCATCTTTTGTGATTTTTATATTTTACATATTTATTGGATGTATAATGGGATCTCATTGTGATTCTAATTAACATTTTCTTGATGTATAATTCTCTAGACTATCATTCATGAGATCATTGACCATGTGTGTTCCATTTTTCTTCACATGTAGTACCATGTAATCGTTTTTTCCTTTTACTATATATTCAGTATGAATTTATTAATAAAATTAGGCAACCTTATTTGGGACATGCATATTTTAATATTTAGCATGATATTTACTGAACTATGATATATGTCTTCTGTAAAATTGATTCTATTTGTATCTATTCCTAATTATCTAAGAGTTTTTTTTTTTTAATTAAGTTTTGATTGTTATCAAATGATTATTTCTGTGGCTTTTCTGATGATCATTTTTCCTTTATTCTGTCAATGAGCAAATTGCAATGATTTATTTGTTTAATAAAAAATAAAATGCTAGCTTTAGTTGTCAAAATGACCTCTCTTTTCTCTGTTGGTTATTTTCATTGTAAATAGTGTTGAGGTTCAAAAGGGCATGTCATATAAATTATTTTGTCACATTATCACCAGTACCCCAACCCTGCTCCATAACTTCTCTCTTCTCATTTCAGGCCAATTAATTGCACTAGAGAGTATTGCTTTGACTTTCAGCCCATATAACATGTGAGCTTTTATGCCTCTATCTAAAATCTATGATTTCCAAATAAGGGAATCCATCCAGGATTGTTGGTGAATCTGACATGGTTAGCTTAATATGATAATCTCTATTTACATCCATTTTCTTGCAAGCACTGTGATTTTGTTGGTTTTTGAAAGTAAATATAATTCCATTGTGTGTATATACCATATTTTCATTATTTTAATTTTTAATCATCCTTTAAAGTAAGCTGGTTTATGACATTTCATAACACCCTGGTTTGGGTGATTCAGACTCCCAGTTCGTCCCCTGACCCCCAGCTTCCCAACTTCTATCCTGCTGCACCTTTCAGTTCTTTCTGGTTCCAGTCACACATCTATTACCCTTCTCCCATCTCCTTCCTTCAAGCTCTTTACTCATAGGCTTCTTTCTAGTTTAATTACCTTTACTCACATGCTCTCCTCCATAAATGCCTGTACATAAAATTTAGAAACTAGAATCTACATATAACAAGGAATATGAGGTATTTATCTTCTGAACCTGTTATCTTACTAAATATGTTTTAAAATTCCTTCCATTTACCTGCAAATTTCATTTTATTATTTTCTTTACAGGTGAATAAAATTCCACTGGACACATGCAATCCATTTTCATTGTCCGTTCATCTGTTTATGGTCATTGAAGCTAGTTTTTTTCCTTCGACACCAAAGATTTCAAGGCACAGAAGGAGTAAAAACTATCACAACCTGAAGAGTCAGTGTAATGTTCATGAAAGAGTATGTAATAATACAGATTGTAGAATCATCAGTGTAGGGATGCAAGGATGCGTAAGACTTTAAAGGTCATAGACATAAAAGCAGGTAATAAACATAGGGGTGGAGCAGAAAGTTGAAACTCATGAACTACTCTGGAGGAAATTCTGTCAGTGAAAGTAGCAAAAATAAAGAGTTACCTTTGATTTTTTTTAGCAGACTATGCATAATTTGTGGGGGATAATCAGTGGGATTGTGAAAAAGTCCAAAGAATCATTTTAATTAAAATGCCAAGAGATACGAAGCAAAAAACACTAGAGAGTTGTGGGATAGTTAAAAGAAGCTAGTGTATCTGGAATTCAGGAAGGAAATTAGACACAATAGCTAGGAAATGGAATCAACGACATGTCCATCGTGATGAACTGATAATGAACTTGTGGTCCATATAAACAGTAGAATATTACTTGTATGTTGAGAACAATGAAATCATGAAATTTATACGTCAGTGGAACAGATGATACTGAGTGAGGTTGACCAGGCCAAAAATGATGAACATCAAAGGTTCTCTCTCACGTGTGCAATCTAGCTTCAAGTCTTCTGTGTGTCTAACCTGGAGTGCGTGTGGAAACCGGGAACCTGGAAACCCACCATTGCTGAGGAATCAGTGAAGGTGATAGAGGATTTTAGGTATTGGTCACCTAAAAGTAGAAAGAAGAGGACGATGGGACAGAAAGGCTCAAGCAGGTAGTGGAGCGATGGGGACGGGGAAAGACTGAGGAAAACGAAGCTACATGGAAAAGCTATATGGAAACTTAACGATCTTACACGTGGTAAGAAAATTGGGACAAATACTGGAGACAAAACGTTCAAATGGGGATGGAGGATGGGAAAATGGGGGAACTAAGACAACCAAAACTAAGAAGATATGAAAAGTTTGTAGACTAATTAAAAACATAATTTATAAAGAAATGAGTTTGAACAGAGGTACCCAGCAGGGGTGAAGATTCCTCTTCTCTAAGACATGTTTTATTAATGAAAATCTCACCTCTGGGCACATTTTACGGTTCTATGAGTAATAGCTCAAGGAAGCCCCAGAGATGCCCAGAACAAAGAAGGCCCTGGCCCTTGCTCTGCACTGCACACCACCACATGGTAAAACTCAATTACTGAAGATACCCTACCTTCAGTTTAGGTTACAGAGAAATCAATATTGAGCTGATGAGGAAGCTCTCTCACGGATAACAATGTTCACAGTACCCAAAGGTGCTATGAAGTCTGATGGGTGAGAAAACACTTCCATGCTTTTACCCAGTGTCATATGCTGTATGCTATAAAACTGACCTGCCAGAAAGATGGACCAACTTGCAATAGTGGTAAGACTGTCTATGGGAAAACAAACCACTTTCTTGAATGAATCTGAGATCTGTTCCACAGAGGGAATTCATGACTGATATATAAATGAAGTCAAAACTCACGGCTAGGGAAGGCATAGGCCCTAAGAGGGAATATACTATTATTGATTTGCTAAATTGTCATGTTGTCAAACTGCCTTCTAAATGTTTGTTCTTATATCCATAGACTTGCGTATCTTTCAATATTGGTTAAAGAAGCTACTTGTTGCAGTGGGTAGTGTTTAATATAGAGACTCAGAATTGTTCAAAGTGCTGAGAATAAGTGATTTTGAGTTCTCATAGTTGGGACATCTGCGTCAACTCTCCCAATGCTCAGATGCATCACAGAAGTAGTAGAAAGAATGAAAGAGGCAAAGGACAGGGAGAGGTGCTGGGGAATATTGTGTTCTGGACATGACACACTACAGCACATATAAGTCCACACCTGCTGTGGTTGCTTCAAGATACCTATACAAGATCAACACACTTAAAACTTCCAGCATGATGGAGATGGGGCAACCTGAGTCTCAAACTTGACTGAGGAGGTTTTGGCAGTTGATGGCATCTGGGAGGAGAATCACTCCTCTTCGGGGTGGCCGCTGGTAGGTTGTACACAACTGTAGATGACCCATAAGCATGTAAGTAGCAGTTATTGGACTCAGTGGATTAAATAAATGTATAATATAAAGTAAAAGAAAATCGAAGCATGCACAGTCAAGAAATTCCAAAACATAGTGGAATCAGCCGAATTGGATTTAGATAGCGCTGAGATTCCCAAGCAGGACAAACGCCACAAAATACACCTAGGTATAACACATCTCTTCAGCAGTAAGTACAGAAAAGGAGGTGTTCTTGTGAGAAGCCAAGGAAAAATATATTACCGTTACAGAAGGTATAGGGTTTGCAAAATGATCCAGAATCCGTCTATGGAAAATTGTCAACCAAGTTTTTCACCAAAATGAATGCAAATTATAGCAATCTTGCAATACCAGTGACACAGCAGTTTTTTAAATCCATACATTTGAGAAGACCAAATTCTGGCAAGGGAAAACTGCAATCAGAGCTCCTGTCAGAGGAAACTGAAATGGGCACTCAAATATTGCAGGACGGTTTGCCAGTTTCTTGAATCTTAGGCAGGCATGCGGCTAGGTATTTATTCAAAGTATTTGAATTTTCTGTTTCTTTTTGTAGTTCCAAATAAGGCAAGCATTCATTGAGGAAGAAAACATGTCAATGATGAAAAATACTAAAAGCAGATTAGAAGAATAAAGTGATGTTTTATTCATTTAATTTATGAACCAATATCTAAACCATTTTCTGTTTATTCTGTTGTATAATCTTTTTTTTTTTTTTGTCTTTTTGAGACAGGGTCTCCTTGTAGCCCCAGCTGGCCTAGAACTCACTACGTAGACCAGGCTGGCCTTGAACTCACAAAGATCCACCTGCCTCTGCCTCCCAGTTGCTGGGATTAAAGGTGTGCGCCACCACGCCCGGCTTGTTGCATAATCTTTATCTCATCATTTGACTATAATTTTATGTCTTTTTTGAACTGGAGAACCAAAATGTTACTCAGTTTTTTTCACTATTCTTTTAATCAGTATTATTGAAATTAACATTCCATAAAATTGATCATTCGTTAATTTTTAGTATGTTTGTATAGTTGTGTGATTTGTTTTCAGTATTTCCTTCAACCTAGAAAGTGCTATCGGAATTGTGTGGCCTGTTTTGTTAAATTTATTATTTTTTTATTTAGAACATGTTTATTATTTCAATAGTTATGAAATTGAAATTTTATACCCAACAAAATATATATTGAAACTTTTTTCACAATCACTGCAATTCATCAGAAACAGATTTAAATAGGTGTACTAACGTATCCTTGTATACCCAGACGTAAAGGAAAAGAAACATGAGGTTTCAAGAAGCATCAGATGGACCCAGAATGCTTACTAGTCTGTGGAAGAAGGGGTGGGAGTGCTGCATCTGCTCAGAGCTACCACGATGGGACTGCTGAACGGAAATAATAGTGGCTCTGAAGTGTGCTCACAAAGAGGAAGGTAGAATTTGCGAAGCTGGGAGTTTTTTCTTTCTGACGTGCTTTATACAATACTGAAAGCGTGTACACTTGACATTATGCATTGGTCAAAACCATAGTAATAAAGAACATAAAGTAAATCTCAATTACGCAGTCTTATGAAACTATCATCCAGTAAGCAGAGGTCTTCATAATGGGATGAAAACTATCATGAAATGGTATAATTGTTCTGAAAACGGGTAGAGCAATCTCACTGAAATGGCAGAAGATGAGCCTCACTCGGTGATTTCCAAAATTGAGAAAAGCTGTAAAGGTAAAAGAACGGATATGTAGAAATGATGTCAGTGGTCACACAGTCCTTTCCAGTGAGAGTACAGGATCAGGATGGATACTGCTCATATGTTTGTACAGCAAGTGAATAATTAAATACATGGACGTTATATGAGAAAAACTAAATTCTCTGTGGTTTGAGTGGGAGTTTATAAACAATCTGAGAGTCTGTAATGAGCCATAAAACTTGAATTTAAGTTTGAATTGTCATATGAATCTATGCTCAGATGAATGCAATTAGATATATCTGAAAATGAATGTATATTCACAGACTAGACTACTCACATGTATATGTACATATATGAACAGCAAGTGAATAATTAAATACATGGACGTTATATGAGAAAAACTAAATTCTCTGTGGTTTGAGTGGGAGTTTATAAACAATCTGAGAGTCTGTAATGAGCCATAAAACTTGAATTTAAGTTTGAATTGTCATATGAATCTATGCTCAGATGAATG
>NW_008352126.1:828307-838077 GCF_000622305.1 Nannospalax galili
AATTCTTGCTTTGTCAGCTAAGCAAGGATGATAAAAAGTCAGATCGTGCCATGAAATCTAGGTTTGGAAAGAACTCATTTCTGTTTAAACAAATTTCCATGTAAATATTTTATGGAGCATAATCTAAATCAGGAACAGCAACTGAAAATGTCCTTTCAATGAAACTTCTTTCACTCAGGAGAGTGTAGACACGGTCACATGCCTTTCCTACCTCTGACAGAAGTTCAAAGATGTATGTCATCGGAATACAGACTGAGCTCAATCACATGGTCAGTACATTGAGCCTAAATATCAAAGGTTATAGTCGAGTTATTGTTGGTTAAAGGAAGAAATCATGGGCCTTTTAAGTACTCTGTCTCTCTATTTCTCTCTGTCTCTCTCCTCTTCTCTTCCTTTCTTTTTTGTTGTTGACAGAAACTCACAGGAACTCATAATCCTCCTGCTTCTGCCTCCTGAAAGCTGTGGTTTCAGGCACAGCACCCACACCAGTTTGTGTAGGTTTTCTGTTGTCATAATTCAGTACTGACGTGCCACATATGCCCATAAACGCATCCCTTTCTGAACCCTTTCCAAGTTGTGTGCCTGTACTTGTTCAGAATAGTCCCTAACGACTCATGCTTCTGTACAAATATGGATCAGCTGTGATGTGTCCGCCTTCATCTCTGCCTCTGTTTAGGTCTTATCTTTTTCCTCTTGGTTATTAGAGCTGTAACTTTCACTATTAAGTCTGTCCTTATGAAAACTCAGTTCTACTGTGTTGTTGTGGCTAACCTTTATAATTATCATTTAAGTTTGTATTTCATTTGTAGTTTAGATCTTTTGTTTCTTTTCTTCTACTAATTCAAAAGTAGAAATAAAGATGGTTAAGAAATACCTGAAAAAGTCTTCACCATTCTTAGTAATTAGAGAAATGCAATTTGAAATCACTTTAAGATTTCATCTTACCCCAGTCAAACTGGGTAAGATCAAGAGATCAAATGATACCAAATGCTGGAGAGGATGTGGGGAAAGGGGGACACTCATTCATTTCTGATGGGATTGCAAACTCATGCAACCACTACGGAAAGCAGTGTGGAGAATTCTGCCAAAAATGAAATGGACCAAATGTCTTTTTTTCTTCCACCTTTGATGATTAGGTTCTATGTATCTTCACAGGTTCTCTTTCAAAGGATTAGTTAATATGAAAAATATGTAAATACCCTAAATAGCACAATTGCTTTTTACACAGCATTTAAATTTTTAACTTTTTGTTTCTAAAATTAATATTATTCCACTGAGAATTTGATATATTTTGAAAATACACCTCTACATCCTCAAACTCTTCTCATATCCATCCCATCCTCCCTATTCCCCCAACTTCTTACCCTCTTTTTTTAAAGCTCATTGAGTTATTTTTTGTTGCTCACATTCTTGAGTGTGTGGCCATCTCCTGGAGCATGGTTGACCTGCCAAGACCAATCATTAAAGAAAAACTAGTCTCCCAGCAGCTATCAATTGCCAGTATCTTCTTAGCTAGGGGTGAGCCTCTGTGAGCACTTCTCCCTCTCCAGGCTGGAACTTTGTCTACTTGAGCTAGCACATACCTTGTACATGCTGTCACAACCTCTGTGAGTTCATCTGTGTAACTGTCTTATTAATGTAGTGAAAACTCTCCCTCATTTTGTTCATCTACCACCTCTGGCTCTTTACCATCTTCCTGCCTCACTTCAGCAACGATTGCTAAGTTTGGGAGGAAAGGGTAAGATATCGGTGTCCCATTCAGGGGTCAGAACTTCACAGTCTCTTCTTTTCTGCTCGTTGACCAGTTGTGGGTCTCTGTGACCTGCTGCAAGAAGAAGCTTCTCTGGTAAGAGTTGAGAGATGCGCTACTCTATGGGTATAACAATAAGTCATTAGGAGTCAGTTTAATACTATGTTCATTTAGCTGAATAACAGTAGTAGATTTTCTCCTAAGTCTATGACCCGTCCAGCAACAGGTTCTTGGCCCCAACAATGGTGCCAGGCTTTGTGCAGCAGGCCTTAAAGCCAATAAGAAAGCGTTTGTTTATTTGCATAACATTGGTGCTACAGTTTCACCAGTGGGCATATCTTGCTAGTTCAGGTCTTATTGTATCTTCCAGGGTTTATAAGTAGATAAGTATGATGATTATGTGTCTCCTCTTGTCACAGGCTAGCCCCTCCCAGCATTATATAAGCTAGTCAATAGGAATCAAACTTCAAGGTTAGTACCACTTTTATTTTTCCATTTTCTGTGACTCAAGAGTGTGGTATCTTTAGCAACATGGTCTTCCCACCAAGTGCTGGGTAATCAAGAGCAACAGCAGTAGACTGTAATGTTTGTGGATCTAGGAGTTCTCATTGGTCAAGAACTCCAAAAGCAGTAACCCATTTCCAGCAACAAACTTTGTTTCTTAGCCTACACTGCCTAGTCAAGGAATTGCTACCCCTCCCATTATAGGGTAACTCCGATTAAACACTTTTTACATACGTATATGCATATACTTTAGGAAGCATCTCTTGTCTAGTGTGAGCAGAAAAATGAACCTGGATAATCTCTGTAGTAGGATATAAACCTTTGCATATATGCCCAGGAGAGGTAGAACAGCATAATGTGGTAGATCTACTTGAAGCTTTTTGAAGAAACTCCACAGTGATTTACAAAGTGGGTCTGCCAGTTTTCTCTCCTGTCAGCAGTGAATAAGTGCTCCCCTTTCCCCACGTCCACACCAGGACTTGCTACATTTGGGTACCCATTCGCAACTTGGATAAGATTCAATTTCAAAGAAGCTTTGTTTTTTAGTTCCCTGATGGCTTAAGAATTTTGAATGTTTTAAGAATATTCTCAGTTGTTTGCATTTTACCTTTTGAGATATCTGCTTAGTTCTTTGCATTGATTTTTAATTGAGTCCTTTGTTTCCTGATGTTTCACTTCATGAGTTCTTTTTATAATTCTAGATACTAACCCTCTGTCAGATATATAGCTGGTAAAGCTTTTTCCTGTCTACACTGGGCATGGTAACACATGCTTTTAATCACTGTGCTTGGGAAGCAGAGGCAGGCAGATTTCTGTGAGTTCAAGGCCACCCTGGTCTACATGGTGAGTTCTAGGCAGCAAGACCCTGTCTCAAAAAGACCAAAAAAAATTTTTTTTGCCTGTCCTTTAGGCTTCCTCCTCTCTCTAATGAAGTTCATCAGTTTTATTAAATCTTTTCCATCTTTTGTTACACTCATGAGCTTTTTTTCATGGGTATTTCAGTCTTAATTTTGATTATTCACATATGTGGCTTGGGATGGCGTTTGTTCTTGTTTTTCTAAAGCTTTCGGGCAAATCGCTGTTACTAATATGAGATCTCTCAAATTCTCTGATACACCGCAGTGCTATATAAACTTTCGTTTTAGGGGCACTTTCACTGTTTGCCACAGATTTCGGTTTGCTTCTTTTTTAATCAGATCTAATATTCTTAAGTTTTTTTCCTGATTTCTCCTTTGACCAATTTTTATTCATAAGTGTGTTCTTTTGCTTCCGTGAGTTTGTGTTTTCTTTCTGTAGGGCACCCTGATGTCAGTTGTCCCCCTGGCAGTGTAGTGGGTTGTGCGTGGAGGTGGGGGAGTTGGAAGATTGGCAGCAGACAGATTGGTTTTGGGAGTCCTTACTGGAATTCAGAGAAGCAAGACACCTTGCTATCCACTTGTCGCATGGTGAGTGAGATGTCTCTGGTTGATTTCTTGATTATTTTTTTCCACTGTGATCAGCGAGATATATGCACGATTTCAGTTTTCTTTTAATTTGTTGACACTTATTCTGTGTCCCAACACATGGTCTCTTCTGAAAAATCTTCCTTGTGCTTATGATGATAATGTGTAAAGCTTATAAGAATAATCGTGGTGCATACCTTTAATTCCAGTACTCCAGAGGCAGAGGCAGGGGATCTCTGTGAAATCAAGGCCATCCTGATCTCCACAGCAAGTTCCACATGAGCTGTGGCTGCAGGGAGACCTTGTCTTAAGAAGACTAATAAAAATAATACTTATTATAATGAGTTTTTTTTCAGTTTTTACATCCAATGTTTTCCGAACATCTGCGTACAGATATGATCTTTCATGTGGCTTAATTCCAACGATTCTCCACAGATGCTTTTTGTCTAAATGAGCTATTCATTGATAACATTGTGGTGTTGAAATTCCCAACTATTATTTCAATGGGCTCTATCTTTCCCTTTATACTAACAATGTTTGTCATGGCAATGGGTACACACGTGCTTACAATTATATGCTCTGGATTTTGTTATCACCGATCATAAAAAAGGTAAGATTAGTTAAGTGAATATAGTGAATCAGAATAAAATTTCCATACACTTTTTAATTCCCCCAAAATGATGTATATGAAATTAATCAGTCAAGATTTATAATCAAGGAGCCAATCAGTTATGTAGTGAACTTCATTTAAATTGTAGAAATTCTAGTCTGTTACAGATAGTAAGTTCTAGATATAAAAAACCTCTATTATCTGAAATATAACTTCATATTTATTCTATTTTCATCTACAAAAGATCCTTATCTGTATTTTATGAGTCCATATATTCTTTTTAGCTCTTTAGGAATTAGAAACACCAGCTTATGATGATTCCGCAAAAAGGACATTTCTGAAACATGTCTACCTTACCATGACTCTGAGAAGAACAGCATACCCAGATGCTAAGAATTTCCTTCATTGGTGGAAAAGCCAGTTCTGAAGAAAATTAGGATTTAAAATTGGGTTATTGATTCTGCCTCCCCAAGACACACATGACATAAATCTACATCCCTTTCGAGGGGACGTGCAAGTTCTGTGATTAGAAGGACGTCTTGGCCTGTTAGGTACTGACTGCATGGCAAATCACTCTGAATGGAGATACATATGCCCATCATTTTGGCTTAATGCCATTAACTATCATAATCATATTGACATCTCTTATATAACTGCAATTTGTTTTCTCACACATGCAGGCCTTTATGTATAAAGTACATATAGTTTATGCAGTTCAGTTGATATTGCTTTACACTGATTCACCAACATTCAGATTTTTTAATGCTTGGTGTGTTTTGAATTTGGGGCATAAATATGTCCGGATACGAACCCTCTACTTATACGGCCTTATTGGAAATTGGGTCTTTGTCAGGCTTCTTCTTGAGCAAAGGACATGAACAGAGAAGGACACACAGAGCCGAGCTGTCAGGATGAATGCCATGTGACAGCAGAGGCAGATATTGGAGTGATGCATTGGCAACCAAAGGCAATGGCATTTCTGGTCAGGAACTTAAGCACAGGCACAAAACTGGTTCCCTCCGGGCGTTTCAGTGTTCAATCCTCCCATCAGCTTAATTTCACACTTCTGCCTTACAGAACTACCAGACAACGCATTTTAATTTAAGTCATTCATGTTGTAGCATTTAGTTATAAAAGCCCTAGAAAGCTAATACAAGAGTCAAAGGAAATAACTTATCTCCTTATGGAGTACAACTTTAAAATCATTTATATAGATTTGTTTTTCACTTCATGGATTAGTTTGATATACAGTAGATCACAAATCTTTACAGATACTTACACGTCATTGCGAGGACCTTAAATATAAAAGACTCATGGAAATCTTTATGGTGATTGATTACTGAGATCTAAAGCACTTTCCCTGTTCCTGGTCAGTGATGATTGGGCACTGCTCCAACAAACCTGCCATCCTAGATGTTGTGTTTAAAGCTTGAAATTTTAACTCCTTCTAAAGTGGGAAATGACTTGTCTGTGACTATCTTCTACATCAGCTGGTTTGTTACACAACCAAGCAGTGTGTCTGAGTGTGATGTGTGTGTGTGTGCATGTACCTGCACATGAATGCATACATGTGTGTTACAGAAGCCATGACAGAAATCTTCAGATACTGTTATTTCACTTCTTCAGCTGCTAAGTAAATTCCTATTCCTGTTTTTGTGAGAAAATACTGAAATGCATTATCAATAAATGTTAAAGTAGCAAGGTAAATCAATGGAATGGGAGAATCTAAACCCTTCCAGGGCGCTATCTAAGTCCATAAAAAGAAGACCAGTTGATAGGTAACAGCAGGGGATTAAAGACTGAAGCAGTTTACTGCAGGCTATGAATGACCTGATCCCTTCATCCATCTGTCTTTTTTTATGAGAATGTTATGCTAATTAGCTGTGTAAATTGTTTTCTGATGACATTAATTTTGTGCCTTTTTGTTATTCTAGGCTTTGACTTTCACTGTGATAAAAATATACTAAGGGACATTTCCAATTTAGATGGGTCTGATTCTGATGAATTGCCACACAGAAGCAGTGTGGTAGAAATGTCGTATAAACAGCAAGCCTAATCCATCCCAGAGATCAGCACAGAGGACATAGACTTTCCATATAATCGTTCCCTTTAACTTCTAAAGCATCACATTAACACACTTGAAATGCTGCAACATAATTCAAGGATAACTTTTGGAAAAGGCAATTTTCATTGCTCCATTTTCTTTGGAGAAACTCAAGACTTGAATATTAACATTGAGGACGTAATGGAACAGATAGCTGTGATGCGAAATCTTATTAGTAAACAAGAGCTGCATCTGAAAAAATATTGTCATTAAAAGCTATGTAGTAGTTAATTGAGTTTGATATGAAATTTAGTGCTGGAAAGTTAATGACTATTTCACAGAGCTTGGTTACTACCGGCTCTATAATGATCTCCCTTTGCTTCGCAGCAACAATGAAATTAACCTCTCTTTTGTCCTCCAGGTGTTATGTTCTGATAATGCATATCCTTTACAAGTTTGGGTAAATTATTTGCTTCGCATATAAATTAAACCCGAAGCTGAATCAATATTAGAATAATGAAATGTAGAGAATATTTTATTCTAAGGAAGCAAAGATTTATGGCAAAGTATATCAAAATCCTGGCTGCAATTTCAGGGAGATGGATTAAACATAGTTACAACACTTAACAAAAGAAACAACAAAAACAAAAACATAGAACAAGGAGAAGAAATTGTGGTCGAGGGAGGGGGTGGCTGAGGGAAAGAAAAAGTGAAGTTTGGAAAATGCAACATCATTTCATTATCTTTACAGTAAGAAGTAAATAACAGAAACAATGCATTCACTTTTTAGCATAAAATAGTTTAAATGACTTTTTACAAATTCTTATATGACACTGAGTTCTATTCTATTAGAGTATGAGTTTTAATTTGTTAGGCGTGCATGGTTCCTCCGTCTAACACAACCTTCAAAATGTTACACGTTGCATTTATAAAGACACAAAATTCATTCATGTGCAGAGTAAGTTTCACCTACTAGAAGTAAAGTTTTCCTTTTTGTAATTTTATTTACCAGAGACTTTTTCCTGCATATATTTATCTTCACATTTTTATTGCATTAGCATTTCCTTCCATTAATGTATGTATTTGACTATAATGTTAAATATTATTTTTCCTTCTTTGAAATGATAGTCTAATTCAAATTCCTTTTATTCAAAATTCAGAGGCAATTTTAGTATAACATATTGTTTGGTAATGTGCTTTAAGTCATGAACTTTTGTGAGTAGGAAAGAGAGAAAAGACAGTCTCCGTTTCTGTACATTTAAAGAATATATTTAGCAATGGAGATTGAGTAAAATCAAATTAGTAATATTTAGAAATAAAATAAGTGCAAATAGTATTATAAACATTTAATCAAGGGATAGATTTAGTCCTTTGTGTTTACTTCTGTTTCACTGTTGATAGAAATAATCCTTCTTTGTTCAGTGTAAAATGTCCATTATCCTCTTCTCTGGTAGTACAGCATGGGTACAGTTTTGGCATTGTTACTCATTACCCGTTGGACTCACTGTTCATCTTTGTTTCTAAATTCCAGAAACAAAGTAGATTCTAAAGCACAATAATAATCATTAATAATTTATAGAATGTCCAGCTCCAAAACAGAATCAGGAATGTTGTAGACGATAATAACCACACATTAAACCAACTGGGCACTGTGCCCAGAAACTCAGCCAAGTGCACATAACAGGCAAGCAAGGAGCTTGCATGTGTGAGAGGAGAAACGAGAAGGGAAAACAGCACATGAAAGACTTCCAGAGAACATCCATGGCGTCAACAGATTTCTAAACATCCCCAGGAAACAAAAATATTCACAACTCATTTCTCCTGGGTCTACTAGCTTCCTTACAATGTGTGATAGATGGGAACGTGAACAGAAAAAGTTGGGGCAAACTGAGTACTCTGTAAATGTTCTAAGTCTCATACTAAATTTTAGTTTTTGCGGGTTTACATGTGATAAGATCAAGGTTACTATCTTCCTAGTGAGTATTTACTTAAACCAACTAGATCCCTCTTCTGAGTTACCAGAATCACAGTGCTTCCCCCTGGATGCACAGTTACGCCAAGGGAACAAGGCGTCTCAGCTGTGTGTTTTCCTTTAAAACAGCAGCTGGTCTTTTTTGAGGTCAGGTTTCTCTTAGCAAATTACAGCAGAAAAAAAATGTCCCTATAAACTGAAGAAACCTATAGAAGGGAACTTATTGAAGTGCTCCAAGCGGGTTTATTTAGAATAGTTTTCACAGGCTGCAGGGCTGAAGGACAACAGGAATAACCAAAGACCATAGATGTGTATATCCACAAATATATGCGTGCATACACTCCCGCCCCCACCAAGGGAAAGCTCTCTTAGAAACCCTGAGGATGGGAGATTAACAACTGACCATGTGCTAACTTCAGAACATTTCTCAGGTAGATATAACTCAGATGAAATTAGAAAGAAGGCAACCAAACATACCAAGCTAGACGATGAATAAATGTGAACCACAAATAGGAATGTAACTTACCACATGGCATTCAGTTAGGCCTACTGAATCTAAATGTCATTTGGTAGTTCCAGGAACTTATTATTATATGCTATTCATTAACTTCTCAACAAGGCTATTGACAGCATAAATCTTCAGAGGAACCAAAGAAATACTTAATTGTGAATATTCTTTTTTTTTTCCTGGAATAGTAATACACCATGCACTATGAAATGTATACTGCTAAACAGGGAACTAAGTTTCAGAGATAACTTACTTAATTAGATGAGAAATTTACATCTAGAAAAGGAAGGGTCCTGACATGGCTAATTATCAGCAATGAGATATTAATGTATTCATTTAAATGAATAAATATCATGACCAGAATAAATGACATGATATGCAGACAATGTAAAGAGACTAATTTCACTACCAATTTGTCTTAATACTGCGTAATCTTATATTGGTTAAATTATTTAGTATAGAAATTATCATTTAATTTTCCAAAGAAAATTCTATATAAAAGTGAATTTAATTTATGCATATGTTATTCAAAAGCAATTATTTTTGTTAATTTTAAAATACTTAATTCAGCGATTCAAATTTAGTATCTTTTTGAGACAAGTTAATATTCTGATAGATATAAATAAGATTATAATAAACAATCACAAAGATTTAGTTTTTGAATGGTTTTAAGTAGATTATGTCTTTTGTGGTGCCTTTGGTGAAAATTCCATTGCCCATTTTTAAAGTTAGACATTCACAAGAAAAATAGTGACATCCTAGAATTAGTATTGCAAACTGTGTGAAATAAGATTTTATGTGACATTAACCCAACTTCATTGCAGTGGAATGTTTGATGATACATTATCACTAGGAACAGGAGGCTTTATAAAAGATAGGAGAGAAATAGCTAACCAGATCTTGAGACATTAGATCAAAAGAACTTTTGCATATATATTTT
>NW_008352126.1:838239-839928 GCF_000622305.1 Nannospalax galili
TTTGGATTCTTCTGGAACTGGAGTTAAGGACGGTTTGGAGCTGCCATGTGGGTGCTGGGAATCGAACCCGGATCCTCTGCAAAAGCAGTCAGTGCTCTTAACCTCTGAATCATGTCTCCAGCCCCAAATCAAAAGAACTTTTAACCGGAGTTCTAAGGGTCAGATAAGAGTTATCCAGAAAAAGGAAAAATAATAGTCCTTAAAGACTTGGTCAAATACCATGAAACATCACTGAAATCTTCAGCAACATATACAGTTGACACTGTTTAACATCTTCAGACTAACATCATATAGTTTACAGAGTTGTGAGACCTAACACTTTGGTAGATACACTGTGTTTCCATAAGGTACTGATAGGTAGCACATGGATAAAAATTGAGGCTTTCTGTGTTCATATATGTATGAAAGATGCAGTTCCTAAAACGTAAATATTTTTCTATATTATTTCTCTTTAAGAAATTACTATACAATATGTAACTCTAGAAGTTATTAATAAGCATTGCTTTCCAAAATTATTGTAGCAAGGAACACTACTTGTAGGATACTTTAAACAAAGATTTTGAGGAATATACTTTGAGAAATGTTGTTCAACTGAGCATATAAAGCGCTGAGCTAGATTTTTAGCATATCATATATTCATGTTTGATAAAAAATGGACAAAGACTGATCAAATGTGTGACTTATCTAAAAAGATTCTGTCACAGGCCCAGTGTTGGCTCAGCACATCCCTTTGCTGTCTTCACTTCTGGCCTCTGCAGTCCACTCCCATGCACATGACATGTGATTGGAAAGGACTCCCAAATCTCAACAATCCTTGTGAACGTTAGCAATTTATTGACGTTATGATATTTGCAATCCATACACTATAGATGGTAGCTGCCAGGTGATTAGACACCTGCTTAATATATATTTCTTTTTATTTTTGATCATTATGCAATATACTTCATTTAAGGGTATAATTGACAATTGTCTTTTGGTACAAATACTTTTTCATCTAAACTTATTAAAATCTCTCTCTCTGTGTCTCTCTCTCTCTACTCACACACACACAGAGACACACTTTCTATGCATGCCTGTGGCATAGGAAACAGTGACACAGTGAACAGTCCACATACACAGAACTGTATCTTAATTCTTGTAGAAAATAAACAAACTCGGACATTGACCTGGTTAGTATGTTAGTCTTCATCCTCTCAAGGTTATTTTTCTGTTTTCTGCTCAAGTCAGCTACTAAACCTCATAGTCAACGACCAATCATCTATTTTCCATGGGCACATGAATTATACATTCCATAGCTAAGAAAAGGAAAATGATGTGTAGTTTGTGTGACATAAATCTGGGTGCCATAGACGGGCAGAGAAAGTTTCAACAAAATTATTTACAGTGTTTCTCCATTAGAACATTGCTTTCTTGTTTTGTTTTTCAATTTTAATCCAATGAGTTTTATTTTTTATTGAATTTTTGTGTATTTCAAAGAGAACATCTCAGTCTATCTCAATCGTCTTTATACCCCCTTCCCTACTGGCACCCTCCCATAGCCCACCCGTTGGAATTCATACATTCTGTCATTTGTCTTAAGGCCTAGTGTGTCAAGTTAGTGTCCTCAGATGTCCCTCAGTGCAAGTTCAGCTACTGAGGTCTAGTCAGCCTATCTAGAGTCCCTCCCTTTAAGAAGATCAGCTCTTCCTC
>NW_008352126.1:840336-852848 GCF_000622305.1 Nannospalax galili
ACTTTCAATTAATAGTTCTCTACTTCTCTGGTCGCTAAGCAACTGACCTGTGGTGAGGAATACATAATGATACATAGCCTAGAGTGGAAGTATAGACTTCCCTGGTTTCATTCGCTCTTTGGTGTCGGTGCTACAAGAAGCAGTTGAGTACCTGACAATATTTTATGCTACATTGCTCTAGTAACTGAAAAGTTAAAATAAGTGTAGAAAAGGCAGTGGGAAATGCGTCAGCAAATATACCAAATCTACCATTCTCGTTTGCCATTATGCCATCTTTATAAGAGCAAACAGGTTAATATTTTATCATATGTATGTATTCTAAACTGCAGTGGAGACAGAATTCAGAATGAGGCAGAAATTGCAAGAGTACTAAGAAGAAAAATGACCCCAAAATGGGAAAGCAAAAAGTACAAATATAATGAAAATTACAAGTGAAAATCACTGTGCTTGAGACATACATGTTTACTAAAGTGAGATGCAGCTGAGTCAGCAGCAGACATAGCACCTGACCCTCTCCACTCCCTTCTAGTTATCGTACATTATAGTGAAGAGAGACTTTGTCTCTTCTCCGTACACTGCTCAGGAAGAGAGTCCTTCATGCTGTCTTTCTCTTACTTGTGTAATTGGTACATTGCACTTTATAAACTGCATTAAAACAACAGAATGACATAACTATCTGGTATAGAGATTTAACATATTTCTAAAAATATACCATTCTTTTATTTAGGTTCTTATAATGTATATACAAATGCACTTTTGCAAAATTATTACTATTTATGCAGACTGTAGTTCAAATATACATCAACAGAATTTTATACTATGCAATGACAAGCCTTGAGTTTTAATTACATTTTTAATATCTTGATTTACTATCTTTACATATTAAATCTTCTGATTTCTAAGTGCCAATCTTTAATATTCTTTTCAAACCATACACTGAATATCTGTAATAAAGACATATAAATATACAAAATAACTTTACTTACACATTTTCAATCGATTGTAACTTTTTAGCAGAGCATATTTTTGTCCAAAGTTCTTCCATCTGAAAAGATATAACTAGAGTGTACGTGCACACACATACATACACACAAAGACACAAAGAGAGAGAGATGAAAGAGAGAAAGAGAAGGAGAGAGAGAGGAGATCCTGGTCTTCACTGAAGCCTGGGTGCTATTGGCATTAGAGATGACTGAATGGGAATCTGGGACTTCATGTCATATCAATGCTAGTGAAACAGGCTGCTTCTCTACATCCCTCAGAAAACTGAAACTGAAAAGATACCTGAAAATAGTGAGTAAAATAATTCTTTGCTTACAAAAGAAATATAATTGGAGTAGCAGAGGTTTCTTATTGGAAACCAAGGAATTCATAACAGAGAGACACATTTTTCAAATGATAAGAACTGTACGCCCAGAACTGTGTATCAGAGAAAACTGTCCTTCAGGAATAAAAAGGGGCCAAACGCTTTCCGATATGATGGAAAAGTAGGATGTATTGCCTTTACTCCCACCCTGAAGAATAACTGTTCTAATTTCATGCTGATGCTGTGATTAAGCTGTATGACTAAAAGCAACTTAAGAGAAGAAAAGGTTTATTTGATGTAATATATCCAGGTCACATTCCTTACTGAGGAAAGTCAGGGAAGGAACTCAAGCAAAACCTGAAGGAGAAGCCATGGAGGAATGGTACTTGGGGACTTGCTCGCTGGCTCATTCTTAGCTAGGTTTCCTACGCAGCCCAGAAGCACCAGCCTAGGAATGGTTCTGCCCACAGTAGGCGGGGACCCCATTACCAATTCAAAAATAAAGATAACCCCACAGGCATGCTCACAGGCCATTCAGATCCAAGGAGTGTTCAATTGTGGCTTTTCTCTCAGATGATTCTATGCTCCACCATGTTGACAATTAAAGATAATCAGGGAATAGCTATTTTTAACACCAAAATAAAAGGAGAAAAAAGGTTTTAAATCACCAGGAAGGAGAATTAAAAAAAAAAAAAAAAAACAGCAGAAAGAGAAAAAGAAACACAGGTACATATGTGAGATTTTTCCTTCTTTTCTTGAGTCTTCTAAATTATGTTTGATACGTAAAGCAAAATATGTAATGTCCTATGTGATTCTCAATACCTAGAGAAAAGTTGAATGGCTATTGGTGAAAAGATGTTGAGGCAAGTTAGGAATTAATAACTTCACTACAAATGGTATTTTGATAGTGGCGCTGTTTATAGGGATTTCCATGTATGAGAAAAGTGAAGCCTACACATGTATTTTATCAATGGAAATTTCTTGGGTTGGTTATAGCTTCCAAAAGTTTAACCACTGGTAAAGCTGAGGGAAGGGTAGATGGGCTTCTGTTTACTAAACATTCAATGTTCCATAAATCAAGAACTATTTCAAAATTAAAAGCAAAACCTAGTTAAGAGAAATATAATAAGCATCCAAGTTTGATATTGAAAGAGTAACAAGTCCAGGTTTCAACAGAAAAGCAAAAATGAAAATGTTCTTTTCGGCTATGCAAACAATTGCAGACCCACACGCGAAGATTTAATATTTGCAATTCATGAAGTTCAGTAGTATAAGAACATATGGCGTGCCATAAAGTTTATGCTGGATATTTCATAAGGCCAGAGTCATCCATGATTAATATATTCTGTATGTATATAACAACAAGAACAAATGGCATGACAGAGTTCTCAATCTCCAAAACTAGGCCATTCCACACCATGGCTAAATATTCTCTGTACTCTACTGTTCTTAACAGATACATAAAACCATGTATATATGACAAGAAAGGAGGAAAAGAAGGGAAGGACCCAGCGTAAGGGGGAAAACAAAGATTCCTAAAGAGGGTGAATATGATCAAACATGCAATGTACTTGAAAGAAGATTTTTCTATGAAAGCCAAAACTATGTGCAATGAATAGAGGCCAGTAAAAAACTTCAATTGCATGAAGTTGGCTGCTTTACCTGGGCAGGGATTGAGGACATGTCAATGCAGTCTCCTCCGCTGTTATCCGCTGTTGCAGTCCTGGGCTTTAAAGTGCCATAGGCCTAGGGACCGACATGACCGATCTCCAGGTTTATAGCTTTAAATCTTAGAGCTAAAGGTTCTGTTGTCTATCTCTGAATTTAGAAACCAGAGACATTATTCTAAGACAATGAATTGGAGGATTATTGCTCTAGGATTTAACCTGCAGTAGTGCCCCACCCCTTGCTGGGGATTGTCATCCTTCAGCTTCCAGGAGCAAAGAGGGCCAACAGCAAGCAGCTGCAACAGCAGGCTACTCTGGGTACCGTCAGAGGCTCTGAGCTGTCTCTGTGCTAGGGCGCTCCTTGTCTGGGCCTGTATGGCGTAGCAATTAGGAGCTCCCTGGAGTGACACCTAGGGTGGCTTGTCTCCAGTTCTTCACAGCTCTCACCGTCACCATCACCTCTGCTTTCCACAGCTTCTGACCCCACTGCTGTCTGCTGCTCTTACAGCACTATAGGGGCAACAGTGCTGCATCAAGCAGGGAGTGCTGCAGCCTTAGGCACAAGGGCTCTCTTCCACCAAGAGAAGGAGTCCATAGGCCAGTTATATAGCCGGAATGGGGTGTGGCTAGAGGTGTATGCACTGGTTATGGAAGACCGTCATATGTAAATGGCACAGTCCCACATTTAAATGGACTTCCTTGCCAGTGAGAGTCCCACATAAAAATTACTATTTGCCCAATCACACATCTTCATTCCCAATAAGGCAAGTACTCTCCTCTGCTCTGGGAAGAAATGACCGAGGGATCGTTTAATATTCACTGAGACTTATGTTGGCAAAATACCTGAGTACGGGATGTTCCAAGCGGTCTTATCTGGGATAATCCTTCAGGAGCATGAGTTCAGTTTGGCAACAAGTAGTTATGGTTGTCAGGCAGATGATTCAAGTTGTCTGAAGATTATTCAAGGCAGCTAGTGCCCACATGAATGCAGTCCTGCTGGCTGCTGGGCTAATGATTTTTGCTCAGGGTAGCCAGGGACTTAGAGAAGTTTTAACAACTGGCAATTAAGAAGTCCATTTACCCTGAATCTTAGGCTATCTAGAGAAAAATTTAGAATTTAAATGATTCTTACAATAAAAGCCTAAAACATTATGAGTCACTTAGACATATTCAACTGAGCTTAAACAAACCCTAACTCTTATCCAGTGCTCAAAAGAGAGGTAGGTTTATCAATCTGTCTCTGTTTTATGAACACAGGTATAAGATTATCCCCAGGGAGCTGTTTATTGTCCATTTCTTCTTATATCAAATACCAAGAAGCATATTTGTCTATGAGGAGAATATTCATTTTAGCTAATGTTTATTTGCTAACATTAATTTTGCCACATTTTCTTCCCATCTGAAAACATAAAATTTTTTAGAAAATGTCCGTTATGATATCTGTAGCATATTCAATACCATGATAATATTTGTTTTTATTTTCATCTATATCTTATTTTCAGGAGAGATGTAGTTAATAAAATATTCTCATAATTGCATTTTTGTGCCAAGGAATCTTGGAATACTGGCTTTAATATTACCTCCTTAAAAATGTACAAAATTGCCGGACTTCTGATATACCTAGCATATCATTAGATACTATGCACATATACCCTATATGATTCTGATAAAAATCTCTTGGTGTTGATATCCTTGTAATAAAAATATTTCATTGCAGGGCTGGAGAGATGGCTTACCTGGTGGTTAAGAACACTTGTTGTTCTTGAAGAAGACTTGGGTTTGAATCCCAGCACCCACATGGCAGCTAATAACTGTCCGTAACTCCAGCTTATTGCAGACAATTAAATCATCACTATTATGGTCTTAATGGTGAATTTTAAGCTTTATAGCTTTTTTTGTAGTTTTTATATGGGGTATGTTCAATATACATAATACTTTGTTACATAAGGACATTTTCATGTGCTTACATGTGCTACACTGAGCTTATTCCGTCCCCTGTACCTCTTACTCTTTCCTTGTATACCCCTCCCTCTCAGTAGCTTCCTATGTTCCCCTCGATGGTGATGTATACATACATGAGTTTTTGTATCTATAGAAAATCTAAGAACCAGAAAGGAGGAAAATCATGATGTTTGTCTGAGACTGCCTTCACCATGTAATATGATTAGAACTAAATGCATTGGCACTAAATGTTTAAGGCATAACGAATGTGGCCTATATTTCAGTTAAAAAAATGCAAGAGAGAGAGAGAGAGAGAGAGAGAGAGAGAGAATGGGACGTGGAATGTGGCGTGATTAGAACTAAATGCATTGGCACTAAATGTTTAAGGCATAATGAATGTGGCCTATATTTCAGTTAAAAAATGAGAGAGAGAGAGAGAGAGAGAGAGAGAGAGAGAGAGAGAGAGAAGGAGAACATGTGTATGACATAGGGTGGCACATAGAGTGACATGCTTCCTTTCAACAAGGGCCATGCCTCATAATGTACCAAAACAGCGCCACCAACTGGAGACAAGGGGTTGAAATACATGAAGCCTGTGGATATTTTGATTCAAACCACCGCATCCCACTCCCTGGCCCCCTAGGTTCATGACCACATCATAATACAAAATGCATTTATCCCAACTTCCAATGTCCTCATAGTCTTTAATTCTCTCAACACTGTTCAAAGCCCATATTGCAAAGTCTCTTCTGAGACATTAGGCACTCTCTTAACTGTAAGGCCCTTGAGGAAAAAAAAAAAAAAAAGACATACTTCCAACATGCAATGGAACCATTCCTAAAGGGAGGAATGAGGGGGAGGGGTATAGAGGAAACACAGGAAGAGTGCAAGACTGAAAATCAGCAGGGCAAAGACCAAATCATGAAGCTCCATGTCTAATGTTTTAGGCTTTGGTTTCAAAGGGTTTGGATGGCTCAGCCCCTCCAGTTTTGCTGTCTGAAGCGGTATTTGTCTTTGCTGCTGGCACCACGTTTATACAAAACACAGCAGGTGTCCTTGGCAGATGTCTCACAGCTCATCTTGGGGTCTCCATTGCCAACTAGGTTTGACCTTCACAGCTTTACCCAATGGCCTCTCAATGACTCTTGGACTTCCAGGACCTTCTTTACACAGGGATTCTCCTGCTACATGTTACCTGGTCTCAGTGACTCTCTGAAACCACAGAGGAAGAACCAATAACTCTTGACAATTTCATGCCTCTCAAACCAGCACCACGTGGACAACACTTCCAAATAGGAATGGACTTTGGAGCTTGTCATCGGCATTTCCAACAGCTCTTTTTATGTTGTAGTTTTCTAGGAATGGAAAACAACTTAGCCTTTTCCTTTCCCGGTTGGAAGCTTAGCTGACTGGGGTCTTACCCTCGGGGCATTTCCCATTGTTTAAGTGCAAATCTGGAGGCCTCTCCTTAATGGCTCTAATCTTGTTAGAGTAGCAAACAGCCCCATAAATTTCCTGGTCAAGACTACAAAATCTCTAGTCTATCTGTTGGAAGACCTACCTTTCCATTTTCACTGGTGAAGGTTGTTTGCTTTAAGGAGTTGGAGCCTTGACTATGATATTCTCTTCCAGAGTCTAAGGATATTCCTAAATATAAACCACTTCTCTGTTAATACCTGCCAAGATTGTGTGAAAGAGAAAAAGAGCTGATTATACTTTAAATACCTTTTTTTTTTTTTTGTCTTTTTGAGACAGGGTCTCCCTGTAGCCCCAGCTGACCTGGAACTCGCTATGTAGACCAGGCCGGCCTTGAACTCACAGAGATCCGACTGCAAATACACTAATAAAAGTGAAGGAGACATACCAATGGACAGTCGAAAATAAACACCCCATATTTTACAGAGTTTATGTGTTTGCAACTCTTTCCTAGAGATTTTAAGTGGTTAGAAATAGAAACAAATATGTCCTTCATCTCTAGGTCAGTTAGTATTCAGAATAGAACACTTGCAGCTTAATCAGAATCACAAAACTGTTGTACATTGGGATCTTTCACAGAGGAAATGCCATTGTTAGCCTCAGTGATCTAAGAAAGGGTTACAAATTTGAAATTGTTTTTAGAAGGATTTTATGAGAGGGAGGAATATACAATAAATGATTAAAAATTATAAATTTAAAGTGAATAAGATTTTGTAAAAACTGAATTCACCTATGTGGAAAGTATTTACACTAGAGTGAACAATGTGGTTGATTCAGATTATTTTTAATTTTTATTTTGTATGTACGAGTGTTGCGCCTGTGTGTATGTAGGTGTACCATGTCTCTATGATGCCCAAAGGGCCAGGAAAGGGTGTTGGGTCCCCTGGAACTGGAGTAAAAGAGGGTCGTTAGCCACCATGTGTTTTCTGGGAACTGAACCTGGGTCCTCTGCAAGAGTAGCCAGTGCTCTTAAACGCTGCATCACATGCATTATATAAATAGAAAAGGAAATCAAATGTCTTCTTCCTCTCATTTAGATATAAAAACAACACTGAGTAAAGAAGAATCAGATTTGAGAAACCGCTGAAAGGAATAATGAGAGTTTGAAAAGTAAGGAAGAGAGAGACTGATGTCAACATCTGAACCAACCTAACAGTGCTTTCATTGAGATCTCCAGGAAGGTGGGGATTTCATCCTTCACTCAGAACCCAGATTGGAGATGGGACTGGTTTGTGGCTTCTGGTGAGAAATGAAATTGGCCAGAACTCAACTGTAAATTTGAGACACACCCAGGGTTTAAGACTGAAATGGTGATTCCATACGCTCCTTTAGTTGGGGTGCGCAACAAATCTTTAAAAGTTACATGAAATCTCTGAAGGTTCAGATCCTAAGGAGGACAGATGTTTTCAGGCACAGTGAAGATTTGTTTGAAATATTGAATACTTAAGAAAGCAGTGCAGAGCTTGGCTAGGACCCTCGCACTCTCATGTGACCCTCTCACCTCTGCCGAGCTGAGTGCCCTTCTCACACATCCTTGCACCTGCATTCTCTGCTCTACGCTCTTTGGACTCTTGTGAACCCCTAAATCCTGGAGCTTTCCAGATTTGCCTTGGTTGGTTTGCTTTCCCTTCTTCCCTGGGCTCCAAGGTCGTTGTCTCAGCTAGGTCAGGACATTTCTGGGCTACTGGGGGCAGTTCTGGAGGTGTCTTGCATTCAGATCTGCCGGGGTATCTAGGATCATTGAACCCCAAGACCTGTGAGCTTTCCCAGGCTGACCTATCAATCATACTGTTCACCCAGCAGCCATGCAGCCACCTTAGTGTTCCATAACAGTGACCAGTCAACCTTGGAATTTTAACTAAAAGTCACACTTATCCTTAGCATAACTGAGACGATTTCTTACACCCCGTCTGGACATCAGCGTAATGTAGCTCTTAAACTGAACACCAAACAGCACTCATCTGGGCCACAATCTCACAAGTTAGGGAAACAGCAAACAAAAAGACAAATAATCATTCAACAAACACAAGAACGCCTAGCCATAACATGAAACCTCATCAAAGACACAAATCTAGATGCCTAGGTACTTCTGAAAAGCTACAAAGTACATGAATAACTAGATAATATGTCTACTACAGTAATTATCATGCCCATAATACTGGCACCCAATGGCTGCTGGGGACAGAAACATATATATATATGGTGTGTGTATATATCTATACATACATAGGCCAGCAGTTGGCTTAGCAGTTAAAGGTGTTTATCATCAAACCTGACAACTTAAGTTCAATTCTTGAAGCCCAGATAGTAGAAGAAGAGAACAGACTCCTGCAGACTGTCTTCTGACCTGTGCACGTGTGTGTGTGTTAGTGTGTGTGTGTGTGTGTGTGTGTGCATAAAAGCACAGAAATTTGTTGGGAGGTAGAAAGTGGTGTGCAGATATGGAGATATGGGAAGGGATCTAAGTAGGCTCAAAATACATTGTATGAAATTCACAAAAAAATAAAAACATTTTAAAGGGAAATAATAGAAACATTTAAGATGTGGGAAATGATTCAGACTGAGTCACATCTTGACAGCTGTGACAGGCTGCCAGGGCAAGAGGTCCATGACCATAAGGAAAAAACAGTCTTACAAGCTCTTGGGAACTTGCTAATATGAACCTACAGGAATGGAGTCAGCGTGTACAAGATCTGTACAAACTCAAGCAGACGCAAACCCAGCCTAGTACTGGGGAAATGGGCAGCAGGCCCCAACCTTAGCTATGGAACTGTTGGCAACTGATTACTGCTGGGTGAAGGAGAGCTGATCTTCTTTAAGGGAGAGACTCTAGATAGGCTGACTGGACCCCAGTGAGTGAACTTGCACTAAGGGACATCTAGGTACAATAACTTGACTCAACAAATCTTAACACAAAGACAGAATGCTCATGCATTCTGAAATCCAGTGTGAGGTATATAAGGGGGTGCAGATGGGAGAGGTGCTAAAAAGAGTATTAAATACGTTTTTGTATGAAATGCACAAAAACTCAATGAAAATATATATTTTAAAGGTGAGTATACACAGAAAATATCAATTTTTAAAAAATGAATTACGTTTGAGGAGGAAGCATAAAAATTTATGTCATGTTAATTAGTAGAGGTGATAAACATTATCATTGAAATCTACCCAGTGACTTTATAGACATACACAGGTGCCAAGGATCTGAGTGGAACTGATTATGACTAGTAATAATCCGATAAATACAGATTAGAGATGCATGCACCAACAACTCAGTGTTATGATCAAAAACAATGAGTCTTTCTGTAAGAAACAGTATATTTCAAAATTAAATGGAGATCTTTTAAAGATTAAAAACTCATTCAATTTTATGTCTTACAGGGCTTATTCTGAGTTCAATATTGCTTAACTGTATTAATTCAACAGCTAACCTAAAGATTTTATAGCCACTTTTGAAAAAGATGTATCTTTGCTCTAGAAACTGTTAATGAATATGTTAAAGCTATAATGAAATGCTTCTTCTAAAAAAAATAAAAATAAAAAAAATTTAGAAAGACTACAGAAAAGATTGTAAAAACAAGGGAGTACAGCACATAATAGTATTAGGAAAAATTATTTTCAAATATTTTCTATCAATATGCTAGAAGAATCAATACACCAAATAAGGAGTTATCTCTACTAGTACCTTGACTGATTTTAGAGACAAAGACCCGAAATGATTCTTTCCTAGTTTAGCCAACTACAAATATCTGAGAGGAGAAGAAAGGAACTGTCCAATCCTGGGGGAGGTGAGGGAGCTGGGTCCTGTTGTCACAGAACCAGTGGGGAAATCCATTCCTTGAGTCAGTTAAACCAAACATCTGTTATTGCATGCCTAAATAAGGTATCAGACTTTGTGATGGTAGCCGTTCTTGATTTACTAGTAGAATTTCACCCCATTTTAGGAGACAGCAGACAAAAAAGTGCACACATTATTACACTAAAGTGTTGCAGAGGTCTCCTCAAGGTCTGAAAGAAGGTAAGAGAGAAGTGAAATTCATACCAAGGCAGGGTTTCACAGTGGCTCCACACCGTCCTGCAGTGAGTAGGGAAGAGCGTAGGGAAACTTATCCGTTAGCAGTTTCTGGATAAAGAAAGCGCAGTGCTAGAGATAAGAGGTGGAATGAGGTCTGATGCAGCATTCAATCTGTATAATGCACCTCTAGGTCTCAAAGATGGAAAATATAGAGACAACATAGGGGGCAAGCTGTGACCGCATGAAGGAAGCCTCCTATGTGGTTAGCAAAGGTCTCAATAAAGTGCGAAGACGTTTGCCTGCGAAGGGTAAGCGGACTGCGAAAACTGGGAGCTTAGGCAAACCCCGTAACGACTGTTAACAGGTAAACTTTTTGAGGAAGATCTGTGTATGTTCTATTTTTTTTTTTTAATTTGACTTTTCTCTGTTTTTGAAAATTTAAAACAAGCATACGAGGAAACAGGATCCTAAGCAGCTCCCATTCAACTCCGTGGGTGACTCCATGCTGTCTCTAAAGTGTTCTTTTGCACCTTTTCAAATCCACTCCCAACATAAAGGAAGGGTATTTGGTGGGGATTTACATCTGTGGTTCTCTTCTGCATTTCCAAGGCACAGCATGTATGCTTTAAATATGGAACACGCTGCAGAAACAAACATATGCAGGAAACAAAGTAGAAATAGATACTTCTACCCTGGCCCATTTTGGCATTCTTACAACACGTGGCATTCTTTTATCCCTTGTTTATCTTTCATTCACACATCTTGATGTAGTTGACAACTCAAGATTTTTCACCTCTTCAATATTCTACATGTATGATAATTAATCTTGATTGATAACTTGACTGGGTTGAGAAATGTCTAGAAGAGTATTAAAGTACAATTCTCAGTGTGTCTGTTAGGATATTTCCAAACACAGTTAGATCATGGGTGTGCTGATATGATGGAACATTTAATCTACTGATGGATTCAAAACTTGAGTGGACCAGTGGTGAACTGTGGAAGGCAGGTCCTGGATGGAGGACAGACATCACAGAGAGGAGGTCCCTTCAGGCTACATCTTCCCCTGGTATCTTTTTGTTATTTCTCTGCCTCATAGTGAGCTGCTATGCTCCTCCCTCGCAGCTATGGACTGAAAGCATCTTTAAAAAAATACATATATATATATAAAAAAAAACCCTTAAGCTGTTTCTGGCAGGCATTCTATCACAGCAAAGTGAAAAGTAATCAACATAATATATCAAACTTGCTCTTGTTTGCAATCTTTATAGGCTTGGATTTTCAGAATAACTCATAGTGAGTTAATTCTCCATCTTACCAGAGACAGTTTAATTCTGAACACTTTAAATTTTCTGTGGCATTCTAATATCTGAGGTCTATTTTTTGATTTACTTACTTTAACTTGTGTCCATTTCTTTGAATTAGTTTTAAATGTCAATAAGTTATTGTGAAGTGCCCAGCCATAGTGATGAATCTAGAATGCAACCTCTACTTCTAAGGCTCAGAGAACATTGAGGAAGATGGGACGGAAACATTGTAAGAGCCAGAGGGACAGGATACCTGCTGCTAGTTAATGCATTCTAGAGTTGTAGAAAAATGCACCAATGAAATTTCCACAGTCTGGTTGTATGACAAGATGTACAGTAATGACAAAACCTATTGACATCCCAAGGTGAATAGAGGAATATCATGGGCTCCTACCCCAAGATGAGGGACTACAGGAAATCAATGGATGCTGAGGGAGAGAGAGAGAAACAATTTTTCCAGGGACAAACTCCCTGGGAGGTTATCTAATCCCAAATGGATAGCCCTAAACACAGGTACACATGATCACCACTACATGGACTCAGTTATGTTTATAAATGTATGTATAGAAACGTAACAATAATAAAGAAGACAAGAAATTGTGAGGAAGTGGGGGGACATGAGAGGAGTTGGAGGAGGAGTGGGAAGGGTGGAAATAATACAAATAAAATACACATGTAAAATTCTCAAAAAAATAACCAAACATAAAATGTCAATAATGTAATCAATCATTGCTTAATTCAGGATATGTATTTATCTTAGGTTGAGTGGATTCTGGATAGATAAATAAATAAATAAATAAATA
>NW_008352126.1:852865-864765 GCF_000622305.1 Nannospalax galili
CTTCCAAAATATTTTACAGTCAGTGAGAATATATCTATGTACAGATGTTTCTTCATCCTCATTTTTAAAATTTCAAAATGGATCTGGCCAGTTATTTTCTATAATAATACCAAAGTAATTATTTTAAACAAAATGTAAGAGTATAGTTGGTAATGAAAACATGGAATTGATGAGGAAGTGTATAGATGGTGTATCTGGCCCTTTGTATCTGGTCCTTGTCTTTGCCTGTTCTGGGCAGGAAATCCCTTCATCTGAGGTTCTACAACAGTAACCTGGGGCAAGTTCTGCTCCATGGCCGCCTGGCTCAGAGCACGTCTATGACACAATGAAAACTAGCAGCTTCAGATGTTTGTGAAAGTATTTTACAGCTACTGCAGTGTGCTGTGATTGTGAGTAGTAGAATATGGCTGCCTTCCTTAAGTATCCAGCTGTTTCTGCTCCAGTATTTGTCAGGTTTTCACAGGTTACATATTTCCACTCTTCAGTATTTGATTACTGGCATTTATGTGTGTGTATGCGTGTGTGTGTGTGTGTATGTGTCTATACACACATATATCTGTCTTCTTACATATGTCAGTTGTGTGCATATTGGAAACTGTCTTTTTTTTTTTGTTTCTGTCTACAGCATGAATGTGTCTGAGCTCCTAAGATCTCAGAAGTTAAGCAGAATCAGTCCAGTTACCTCTTAGATGAAAGAACAGTAATTTTATCTATCTACTCGGTTACTTGAATAAAACTGTTATTGTAATAATTTTGTAATGGAAAACAATTATACTCTCATTTATATTGTATACAAATCATAAGTATTCTGAACAAATATGATACTGTATGAAAGATCATTTTAATTGTTATAACATTAAGACATTATTTAATTTTTGTTGTTGTTCAAAATTAGAAGTGATAATTCAAGTAAGTAAAAAGTTTCATCTAGAAAAATACATATTTCAAATTTATTTATTTCTATCATCATATACTTTATATTTTGAAATTTTTATCCTAAACTTCCCAGACAATAATAAATTGATTCTGCATACATGTATTGCTTTCCAAATAGTGAGAAAAAAAAGTCAGTAAAGAAAAACAAAGATATAAAATGAAATTCTACTCCAGCCACATAGACATCTGAAGTCTCAGAGCTTTGTGAAACCTTCTGTTTGGTAGAGGATGCAGAGGAGAAAATGGGATGTTGAATTTCTGACAACATACATTCTTTCTGTTCTGTCTGCCAATGTGCTGAGCATTTGTTTATATTTTTCCTTTGAGCTTTCTGAATTGGGACAAGTATATCATCAGCTTATCATCCAAATGATTCAGAAAAATATTTTCCATTTCTTTTCTATTAGTTCTTTCTCTCTTGAGATCACTGCCCTACACAGAACCATGTTAACCTTCTCTTGACTTTGATGGGAGGAACAGCTTGACATGACTCCAATTCTAATTCTGATATACTGACAGAATAAAAACACATTTATTTAAAATTCTAAAGCTTGTTAATGATACCACAAAACATCCTGCTTAAGATCTATTAGTTTCAGTTTTGTTAGTGTGTTTCAGCGTGGCTTTGAGACCAACATTCCAATGTGTGCAGCTGCAAATCAAAACAAAAAACAAAAACAAAACCCACAAAAAAATCAAAATCTTTTTAAAACTGCAGCAAACCGGCAAACAGGGTGGGAGACTGCCAACTGCCTGTTCATTTATCTTTTACATTTTAGCTTGTTGTGCTTCTTTTTCTCAGTCTAAGTATATAATGAAAGACGGTGATCATTGGCACCGTCTGTAGATGAAGCTTAGAATGTGCAGGAAAGGGATCTCATAGCATTGATTTCCTGCTATCTTTCCCAGGATCGTCAGCAGCAGGAGGATGCAGGCTTGCTTCGTCACTGAAAGGTATGCTGTGAATTCTCACACACTCAGGTCTCTGTGTTCTTAGGATGTTCTGAAGCAGAAAGAGTTTATAGCAGAGGGTTTCTGCAGTTCTGTAGCCCAGCAGCCCCTGTGTGCCTGGTCTTTTAGCTTCACGGCTGCCCTGATTTTTTAAGGTCACTGGAGGAAGAAGCAATAGAAAACACAAAATGCCGGGAATGGTTATGACTAGTCCTGGCGACCCTCCAGGCAGGCATCAGCAAATCAAATCTCTTAAGCTGTGCTAGTTGCAAACAAAAGACTAAATTTCAAGTACGAATCTGAAATTTTGTTTAATGTTGCTACAGAGGTGTTTCTTTACTCTGTGCCCTGCTGATTTTGATCTGTAAGTATAAAGCACAGAAAGTCAAGCAAGGCTTGTATTTTCCTCCTTTCTCTCAGGGTTGGAATTTGCTTACTTCAGTTTGAAATGTAGAGGCCATGACTTCTGAACTCCTGGTGAAAAGTCACAGAAAAAAGGGAAATTCATCAACAAAAGGGCTTGCCCAGCTTCACAGCCTGCCTGACCTCAACTGCAAATATTACTCAGAATCAGAAGCATTGAAAATGCTGACAGAAAGAATGTGAGATATCAGCAGAATGTGATCCTTGCTTGAGCATTTAGGGACCAAACCTTTAAGAATTAGGATGAGCTATTTGAAGGAAATTGACCACAACTGAAATGCAGATGTTCAATGAGTTCCATTTTTTTGTTTTGTTTTGTTTTTTGAAAAGTGCTCTAATCAATAAAGAGAATTGCCTTTTATGTTGCAAAAAATATGTGTAAAAATCTCAGCAATCAACCTTTTAGGAACATTATCAAGTAACTAAAAATATATTCAACATATATTTAAATGTATTTGAAATTTCTTTCTATATATACATATTTGAAAAGTCAGAACAAGAGTCATCCAGCTTCGTCCCTTGTTCTCCTTCTGCCTGCTGGTCTCTAGTCTAGAGTCTTGCTACCAAACACTGCATTCATTATTTCTACTTTTAGTTCTAGGAAGTCAGAATTTTCTAGGGGCATGTTACATATTTTCCAATTTGTAGAGTAGTGATAGGGCAGAGAAACAGCACTTGAATTGAACTCAGGAACGTTTGCTGTGCAATCATTGTTTGTGGTGAGTAGAAAGTAGAAATATGGCAGATGCTGTGCTGGGTGGTTTTACCTATCAAAGTGATTTAGCCTCGAATCACATGAGAGGGGAGACTAGACTGGGGGACTGTGGAGATCAAACTGACCTATGACCATGTCTGTGAGGGATTGTCTTGATTGATAATTGAGATGGAAATAGCCAACCTGAATGTGGATGGCACCACTTCTTGGGATGGACTTTGAGCTGTGCAAGCTGAACACAAGCAGTAAGGCAGGAAGGATGCATTTATTCTCTCTTTGCCCTGGACTGAAGTTGTGACATGGCTCGCTGCTTGAACCTCTGTCCTGGCTTACCTCTAGGATGGACTCTGACCTGGAATTATAAACCCTTTCCTGCCTTAAGTTGCTTTTGGTCAAAGTAGTTGTCATAGCTATAGAAAGGAAATTAGAGCAGATGTGGTTCATGCTCTTAGGAGTTCAATTAAGTAGGGAAAATGAGTTTTCACATAAAATATGCTTCTGTTGCACGTTTATTGTATGGTGTAATTCCTTCCTTTCTCATTTTCTACCAAACCAGTTTATGATGGTACATTCTGACTAATTTTCTGGATAGAAAAAAACTTCAATACCAAGTACAAACTAATAATTTATTTGTCTGGTTTCTTTTTTTCAATTTTTAAAAAATTAATTTAGTTAGACAATGACCTCTAAATGTTTCCTTTGAAAAAATAAGCCCCACTTGGTTTTTAAAATATTTTATTTATCATTTTTATTTTATGTGTAGCGTGTATTGCATGCACATAGGTAAGTAAACTCGTGTTATGCAATGTCTGCAAAGGGCAGAAGAAGCTGTTGGAGCCCCTGGAACTGGAGCTACAGACAGTTGTTAGCCACCATATTGGTGCTGGGAATCAAATTTGGGTCTTCTGTAAGAACAGCCACTGTTCTTAACCACTGAACCATCTCTCCAGCCTCCTAAATGCTTCCTTTAGACTGTGTCTTTTAAGTTTGGGACAGAAAACAATGTTTCTCAAAGATTATCTATTTATGGGGCTGGCAAGATGGTTCAGTAGTTAGGAGCACTGGCTACTCTTACAGGCAACAAAGATTCAGTTCCCAGGACCACATGTCAGCTACAAATCATCTGTAACTCCAGTTGTAGACAATCCAGTATTCTCTTCTGGCCTCCTAGGGCACTGCACATATGTGGTACACTTACATATATGCAGACAAAGTACAAATACAAATAAAACAAGCAAATAAATATTTTTCTTTTAAGTTTTTAATTTAATTTTTATTTTATGTGTATGAGCGCTATGCCTGCATGTGTGTAAATGTACCTGTGTCATGCAATGCCAACAGAGGTCAGAAGAAGGCATTGGATCCCCTGGACCTGAAATTATGAACAATTGTTAGCTGCCATGTGGGTGCTGGGATTTGATCCCAGGTCTTCTGGAAGAATAGCTAGTGCTCTTAATCGCTGAGCCATTTCTCCATTCCAACAAAAACAAATTTTTAAAAAGGATTACCTATTGCATGGTATTTTATAAACAAAAATATATTAGTATGCATGGCTACAGTAAAATGTCGTGTTTAAAAACATGCTGAATGAAGAAAAAAAATCAAACGGTGTGGCGAATCCTCAAAAACCTCAAAATTGATCTACCACATGATCCAACTATATCACTCTTGGGTACATACACAAGTGCTCTCTACCTTACTACAAAAATTCTTCCATGTTATTCCGTGTTCATATTTACACAATGACCTCTAAATGCTTCCTTTTGGGGGGGGTTCTTTTTGAGACAGGGTCTCCCTGAAGCCTCAGCTTTTCTGGAACTCACTAGTAGACCAGGCTGGCCTTGAACTCATAGAGATCTGCCTGCCTCTGCCTCTGGAGTGCTGGGATTAAAGGTGTGCACCACCACACCCAGCTAAATGCTTCCTTTAAAAAAAAATAGCCCCACTTCTTTTAAAAAAATTTTTATTGTTTTTATTTTATGTATATGTGTAAAGCTCCCAATGAGATGTGAAATTTCTAGTATTGTGAATGGTATTTTCATAATATTTTAATTATTGTCATTAGGGTCTTATCTATATGTATATCTTCAAACTTTGAGATTATAAAGTAGAAATTATAGCACGCAAATGATTTATCCCGTATGTTCATCCTTATTGGAATATATACTTTCATAATTGAAAATATAAAATACTTCATTTATTATTTTTTCTGTATGAGTGTAAGTACATTGTAAGTACACCTATGTCATGCAATTCCTATGGAGTTCAGAGAAGGGTGTAAGATTCGTCTGGAACTGGAGTTACAGACGATGTAGGTGCTGCAAACTAAATTCAAGCCCTCTGCAAAAGTAGCCACTGCTCTTAAAAACTGAGCCACTTCTCCAGCCCCATAATTGAAAGTCTGAATTTTTAATTTTCATTCTTTGAGTTATTTCAAATCAGTAGACTAATGTATGAATGTTTTATTGTGAATTTTAAGTTGAGCGTCTAGGGAAATGGCCCAGTGAGTGTGTTTTCTCTGCAAGCAGGAGGACATGAGTCAGAATCTTTAGCATCTATGTTAAAAGCAAGACATGGTAAACTAAATCAGTTCAATTTTTTTAAAAAAATGGCATCTGATGGACAGCTAACTCATTTTCATTTTCTGGCTATTAGGACAACAATGAACATGGAAGAACATGGAAGAATTTTTGCAGTAAGGTAGAGAGCACTTGGGTATATGCCCAAGAGTGGTATAGTTTTATCATATAATAGATCAATTTTGAGCTTTTTGAGGATTCTTCACACTGATTTCTTTTTTTGTTTATTTGGTTTTGTTTTGTTTCTGGTTTTTATTCTTTATATTTTATTGAATTTTTGTACATTTCATATAATACATCTAAACCACATTTAGACCCTCCTTTATCTGCATTCCCAATAGCCAACCCCCCACCACTGGATTTCAAGCAGTCTGGCATATATGTTAAGGAGTAACCAGTCAAGCTTTTGTACCAAGATATCCCTTGGTACAAGTTCATCCCCTGGAGTCTAGTCAGCCTATCTAGAGTCCTGCCCCTTAAGAAGACTGATTCTCTCTCACCCAGTTGCCAATAGTTTCTTGGCTAAGGTTGGGATCTGCACACATTTCCCCAATTCTGTGTTGTTTTTTTGTCTGATTGAGTTTTCATGTGTCTTGTGAATGCTGTCACCACTGCTGTTCATTCCTATGAGCAAGTTCACAGAGGCCTGGAAGACTGCTTCCTTAAGTTCATGCACAAACTTTGGTTTTTGCAGTCTTTCTGCTCTCTCTTCCACAATAGTCCCTGAGCCCTAAGTGGGTGTGCTTTAATACAGGAGTCCTATGTAGGGATACATACTCTGCAGTCTTTTATTCTCATTCCTATGAGCAAGTTCACAGAGGCCTGGAAGACTCTGCTTCCTTAAGTTCATGCACCAACTTTGGTTTTTGCAGTCTTTCTGCTCTCTTTTCCACAATAGTCCCTGAGCCCTAAGTGGGTATGCTTTAATACAGGAGTCCTATGTAGGGATACATACTCTGCAGTCTTTTATTATCTGCACTTTGATTAGTTGAAAACTTCTGTGCTCATCAGGAAGTGAGGCCTCTGTTACATGAGAAAGCTTCACTGGTGAGAGTTCAGAGATGCATTAGTATTCTCTCTACCCCTTGCTCTGCTGTGATGCATGAGCCTTAGGTAGAGAGGGTCCACTGTGCGTGTGTCACCTAGGGCTGGATTTCTCACAGACACTTATTCTGGAACTCTGTAACAGTCTTTATCTTGTGAAAATGAAGTTTCTTTGATGAGTGTTGAACTGTACATTTGTCTGTAAATATAAGGATCCATATTCAGCAGAGTGTAAGAAATTACACTAGTCTAAGGATATGACAGAGATGGGATTTTCTCTGGGATCTATGACCTCTCCAGTCATGTGTATTTGGCTGTATTTGCGAGTTCCCTACGGTAGCTGCACCAGTTTGCACTCCACCAGCAGTTGATAAGAGTTCCCTTTTCTCCACAACTTACCAATATTTTTCAGAGTTGTTTTTTGATCTTAGCCATTCTGAATGGGGTGAGATGAAATTTCAAAGTGGTTTTAATTTGTATTTCCTTGATGAGTAAAGATGTTGAACTATGAATGGATAATGAAAGTTTGGCACATATACTAAATGAATTATGATTCAGCTCTTAAAAAATGAAATTATACAATTTGCAGGTAAATTTATGGAACTGGAACCAATCATTCTGAGTGAGGTTACCTAGACCCAGAAAGACAAATATCACATGTTCTGTATCACGGCTGGATGCTAGTTATGAAATCCTAGATATGCATCCTTTAGTTTGAACATTGAGAGGTCAAGAACTAATAAATGGCCAGAGAGAAGGGAAAGAATTCCTGAGAGAGGGGTAGATGCATTGATGTAAAGAAGAAAAGGGTGGCAATAAAGTAACATTAAAGGCCTTTAGGAATTAAAAGTAAGTAAAAAGAGATGAAAAGGCATTACTTTAGTGGGGGCAGGGGCATTGCTACTACTAGACACCATAGGATAAAAAAATAATCCTCAGCACCAGGAATGGACTACCTCTCTTGAAGCTACAGATCAAGGGTCCCCAAAACACTTAAACAATATAACTTATTACCCTGTCCTGGGTATCCCATCACAATTTTGTTATAAGACCCTATTGCTGAATACACTACAGATATCAGAAATCAAGTTCTTGATGACTTAAAGCCTCATCCCTACTGTAACCTGAAGTTCCCACAACCACTAGTCTCACCTCCTTCCCACGCTCTCTGGAAGGAGTCAAGCAGGGGAACAGAACAGCAAGTGCTGGGTGAGCAGGGCCAGATGGCATGCAGAAAGGTAGTAGAGACAGCCGGGCAGGAAGAGCTAGTGGTGGGTGTTTCAAATATAAGCCTGTGAGAACTCATGCCTTTGTAAGTCACCCTTTCCAGGATGTGATATACTACACAAAACAATTGGCATAGCATTTCAGGATAGATAAACCACAGGAGTTCGAAAAAAAGGGGTTAGCTGTGGTCACATGGGTTATACAATGGATCATGAAGTGTGTAACTAAAATAAACTGGACCACACAGATGCAGACAGACTTAAAAATGGAAACCCCTGGGTCACTGCCATCTTGTGAATGTGGTAAAATAGCTCAGTTGCTTGAGAAATGGGGGCTGCCACATATGTCTGAAAACTCTTTAAGGATTGGGGAGAGCCTAGAAAAAATTGTACAAGCCTTGGAAGGAGACAGGGAACCCAGAGAGGGGCTGTGGCCACTTCTTTGCATAATAAAATATTTGTGCTAGGCAAAAACAACAGCCGCAGGGAAGGCTAAAAAGACTGAGGAATTACTGGCAAATTCAGTCTCAACTTCAGAACTTGAGAGAGAGGAAAAACAGGAGATTTTTAACTTGCATAAGGTTATGGGACCAGGAGTCAAAGGACCCAGAGAAAAAGACAGATAGTAATGAGAAAAGAACTTAGAAGTAAAAGCAGCTAAAACTGCCCCTCAGATTCAACTTTTAATACAAAAAGGGGAAAAAGTTAACAATACCATAGCTAGGAGAAAATATGTCACACTGGAACTGTTGGGATTATGAAAAACTTTCAAACAAACAATTAAAGAGCCCCTCACCACACGGCTTGTGAGGGTATGGGACATGGGCGGAAATAATGTCAGTTTAATTCCTTTAGAAACATCACACCTGAGTTATATAACTGCCCATCTGTCCTTGAGTCATAGGCTGTCCAACCTAGGCCAATACAGGAGGGAGCAGTCCCTAGTGGAATGGCTTGTGCAAGGCATTAAAGATACATGGTTATCACCAGTGGAGACTCCCATGATTAACTGGGGCTGAAGGACTATAAAAGAGGGACAGGCATTACTGACAAAACTAGGTATGAGAAAAGCAATATATAATGCCCAGTTCACTGGGCCAGATAGGGCCGTGTACATCAGAAATACAATGGAAAGCTTAATTCAACTGGGACCTTGAGAATGCTATAGAGCTTTAAAGGTTTTGCCAAGTCCTTTAATGGGATGGGATCTTTGTAAAGTGAGGGAGGCTTTGGCAGATCTAGGTGAATCAAACCAGCATGTAAAATGTATCTGTAGAATAATAGAGAAACCTATAAAAGATATAAAAAGGGCCAGACATAAGAAATGGTGTTTGGTTACTCAAAGACAAACGTGGCAAGACTTAACATCGAGCCCAAATTCCCAAAGAAAAAATGGGCAGAAAACCAAATTCAGTACTAAGGAGTTTCTGGGAGGCTTTGAAATCTGAAGAACAGTTCAAAAAAGGCATTCAAAGGATAAAAACTGTCTCAGGGGTGGTTAAGCATCCTCAAAGATTAAATAAGCTTCATTTCTCTCCTGAGAAAGGCTATACTAGAGCTGGAGGCAGTTTCCCAGGGCCTCCCCCAGCAGCCAGGTATGGTCAATGGAGAGGCAGCTGACACGTCTACAACCAGGAGGCAGACCCAGGGCCTCCCTGACTCAGGTAACCAATAGGTGCAGCAGGGACAAAAGAGACCCACTGCCTCCTTAGCCAGGTGCAGGGTCAGGCAACTCAAGCCAGCACCTCTAAATGTATCAAAGATAAAAGGATACAAAGAGACTCCATGCAAAATCCCCAAATGTGGAATGACTCCAAGGGGATAACTAAAGGTAATAAAGAACTAACCAAGTAAATGCCTCTTACACGTGCTATGGTATCCAACAGAGATCTATGAAGAAAGCAATTAATACAAATGGATAAAACCTTCCCATGCAGTGTTAGACCTTGTGTGTGATTGATTTAATATATGATGTTAACCTTTGAGTGTTTTACAGATGTGAGACCCATTTAAAAGATATCAAGTACACCTGAAGAAACAAAGGCCAGCCATAGCTTAAGATTCTTGGGAGCATTATGGTTGGGTAAGACACAAGTGATACCCACCAGAATGGTTGGGAAAAGCTTACAACACCTAATTCTGTATAAAAATAAGAACAAAGGCTCCCAAAACTGTACAACTGTTAAGAAAAAATTACAGTACCAAGGGTGGGTTGCCCCCTTATGAGCTGTTGGTGAGAGACATTCTAAAGTTCCTCAAATTAACCAGGCTATTGCCACTAATGTCAGTTGTACACTAGAAAAGGTCAGCATGCCGTATTGCAGAAGACACTACATGATGTGAGCATGGGAGAAGAGACAGCCAAGACTAAGCTAAAAACTCCATGCCACTGGACAGATGGGTTTTATAGTGCCAGAAGACGCTATGCAGATGGTTGGGGAAAAAGGATCCCCTATGATTCTGCTCAACAATGGGCCCCATGTGCTGCACACTATGGACATGTTAAGCAATGCCTGCCGGTGCAATAATGGCTCAACTAACATGCAAACAACTGATAAATTTCTAATTGAATAAGGCCCTCTCTTAGGGGTGGAACACACATCTAGTACTGTAGACCAGGCCAACCCCCTATGTCAGGAAAGTCTATAGGCCCCAGCATGGTAGCCACTGTAAGTAAGAATATGGTAACCTGCTGGGATATATTCTAGGCATCTGTATTTGCACCCTTGTGTAGATGTGTCTGCTTTCTTCCATTTGTCTTTATAGTAGGAGAGACAGCACCAAGATGGATCAGTGGCCACGACAAAGATGAATGACGTTAAGGCCCAGGAGGTCAATATCTTACCATGATTGTCCCACACCTATCTCCCCCTCCAAGGCTCAGGGACCTTTGTGTGTGGGGGGAGCAAAAAGTTTGTAAGAGCCAGAGAAAAGGAATGGAGTGTAACCTGAAGTTCCTCTGTCTAACCACTAGTCCCGCCTCCTTCCAACACTCTGCACAGGGAGTCAAGCAGAAGAAAGCCCATCGCTTCTCCCACCAAATCAGTTGCATGAAGGGAGGAGCCACTGCCGTATTGAGCACAGGGGCGAGCAGTGGGCTAGTGGGGCGAGATGGCATACGGAAAGCTGATGGAGACTGCAGACTAGGATGTGCCGGTGGCAGGTGTTTAAAACATAAGCCTATGAGAACTCACGCATTTGTAAGTCACCCTTTCCTGGATGTGATAAACTATGTAAAACCCATAATAGAAGGCATTCTGTTGGTTTGTCAGCCCTGGGACCTCAGAGGGATCAGGTATGTGGGTCTCCCAAGAAATGAGGAAAAAATATAGCAAAGCACCTACTAACTAGCATTCCTAGGAACAGAAGTTGCTATGCATGCTATCAGAAAGAAAAACAATCATCAGTGTCACTCAGCTGTGAATTCTGTGATTACAATTGGTCTGGTAAGATATGGCTATTGGTGCAAAAGTGGAGTATATATTATGGGAGAAACCAACCACTTTCTACGCTTTTGGATTAAGGTCTGCTTCATAGGATGGAGGCCATACCTGACTTTGATATCAGGCCTAGGACCCTGAGGCTGGACAGGTCAAAGGGCATAAGCAGAGCCTAATACTAGTTTTGTATTAAATAATTACCGTATTAAAGTCACAACTGACTAACATGAAGGTAATAGGATCATTGTGGAAGAAGGGAGCAAAAATCTAAGAGCCAGTGGTGGTAGATGGCCTCAAGGAAATAAGTTTTCCACACAGCCTTGTAGTTAGTTACTCATATGAACTCACAGCAATGCTAACAGCCTGTACAAGTCCCATGCATGCACAAAACAGACAAAATTCCACATTAGACATGGGGAGGTGCGTAAGAAATGCCAACCCTATGTGAGGGACTATTGGCAACTGATGGTTTCGGGGACGATGAGTATCAGTCTCTTTCAAGGGTAAGTTAATCAGGCTCCAGTGTACTTTTCCACACTGGAGGGAAAATGTGGACACAAAGTAGACTTTATAGGTCATATATATA
>NW_008352126.1:864811-878812 GCF_000622305.1 Nannospalax galili
CAAAGAATCTAAATACTATTAAATTATACTGTACCAAAATCGCAAAAAATCAAAATTTTACTTAAAAAGTGATATTTGGATCTTCTAATATTTCTTTAATTCTTATAGGGATTTTTCTCTTATATTACTCCCTTCTCAGTATAGAAAAATTTTTCATGTGCATTTTATAAGAGTTAATCAAATGCAGAGTCTTTTTCATTGATAGAATTTCTACTGAAACATGTGAAGGACATAGTTATAAAAAATGTGACATGCATAAAATCCAATCAGAAGTATATAAATAATTTAATTTCATTAAGAAAACAATATCCTTAAAATGAGCGCCAAGATGAAAAAGCACAATGCTTCAGAACAATCCTCTTTAACACTCTTGCCTCCTACTTCCTCCCTGTCACTGGAGACAGTTACTCTGAATTTTAACATGACAGATTCAATTTTCGTGTGTGTGTGTGTGTGTGTGTGTGTGTGTGTGTGTGTGTGTGTGTACATCTTGATAAATGTTATTTTTATCTGGTTTTAAATGCACAAATCAGCTGCCAGAAAGAGTTCCCATGTACGCTGTGAGTCAGATCCCTTCTTCATTGTATTGTAATACACTGTCAACTCTTTTTCTCTTTTCAGCATCATTTGAAAATTATGGTGACCATCATAATATATATGGTCTAACAAGAGAATATATGTGTGTACATAAATGTATGTGTATATATATATATATATATGTGTGTGTGGATAGGTATCTTACAGTGCGATGTGGCATGAACATAAATATCAATAATTAAGATTGGAACAAAGAACCTGTATTCACCTAGGCCAGGCTACCAATATAGGCAGAACTTTATGAAAAACTGCTGTCAACTTTGCGAATTTATTGTTATTCTTTAAGATCTGTAGAAAGACACAGTGTGCTTGACTACCTTTCCGGCATAGTGTGCTCATGACAGACACCTCTCAAAGAACGGTGGTGTCAGAGATGAGGAAGACCAGGCATAATCCAAACCTGATCTCTCTCTTCCCAAGCCTGTAGGGCATGACTTTTACTCTGGAAGCAGTTTTCTAGCCATGGCCTGGGCTCATTTTGTGTGAGAGACCCCCATAAATATGTAGTAAGAGTGCATTACCCAGGAAAACCCTTATGGTCACCCTAATTTCCAAATATACATATATACATAATTTTGCACTCAATTTTGAGCCCATTTTTTATTTTTTCATGTAAAGTTTTCTGCATAGGATACTTTGAAAAAATAAAGATGTATAAAAAGTATCCTTGCTTTCCATGATCTTTAAAGACAGACATAGGCCTCTCCTTTTAGAAGAATGTTATGTATAATAGTGAGAACAGGAGCACTGGGGATTTTGATAAGAGGAAAATCATTGCTATTCTAGTGATTAAAGAATGCTCTTTCAAAGATCTGGCATTTGAGATGGGTTGTTAAGAATATGTAGCATTTCCTGAGGTGATGGGAGATCGGAGGAGAGCGCACTGAATGGGATGCTTGGGCAACGCTACAAAAGCAGAAAAATTTCAGGTCAATTTAAGAGGCTGAAGAGTCTGATGAGAAAAGTGGTCTAACAAGAGCAAGACAAGAAAGAAGAAAGTTTGGGACCAAATGCAAAGTGCCACAAAGTACTGGCTGAGGAGTTTGAATATTTCTCAAAAGTTACAGAGACAAGTTAACACTATTTTGGTTTTTAAATAGGTCACACATTACAGGATTCAGAGTCAGGAAACCTCTTCAGCTGTCTGTGTTCCCTTCTAGCCACTTCCTCTTGCTCTGTGTAAGTGCTGTTCTCAGGCTCTGAAGTGTTATATACATATACAGTATGTCTAAGAAAATCAAAATGACACATTTTCTTTATTATGAGAGCATACTATATTTCTTCATGTGTCTTGCTTGATTTTTTTTTAACTAATTATATGTCATGAAGTGCTTTCCATGTTAATACATGCAGAAATTTCTATTGCCATTTACTACTGCAAAATATTTCACTAAAAATTAAGTTGTACTACGCTGACAGTTTTGTTGTTTAAAAATTATCTCAATATTTTACAACATATGCAGTTATATGTACATCATTTATGAGTCCTTCCAGCACTTATTTATGATACCTTACCTACAGGGTAAATATTTGGCCATACACATCCACATTTTGCATTTTGGCAGATAGTACTGAGGTTCCACAGATAGATATGTACCAATTTACCTCCTAATAGTAGACATGTATGGGTCAGAGCTGTTCAATTTCCATGTTTGTGAAAACTTATCACATGACATGTTAGGTTGATAGATGAAAGATTATTAACAGAATGCAGTTTTAATTAGAATCTTTCTATAAGTAGATTTGAGCATCCATTTGTATATGTAAAAGTTTCATTTACTTTTCTATAAAATTGTATTTATTGTTTGATCTTTGGTTTTGTGAAGACGTTTGCTCTTATGTTTCTAGAAACACTATATTTTAAAGAAAGCAACTGTATAAGGAACAATTATTGTTTCTCAACTGATGGCTAACAGTTTCAAATTATTTATTGTACTTTCCACTCCATGAAGTTTATTTCTAAAGTATCACCTATGGTTTCTGGATTTTTTGCCATTTGTAGAGCATAATTGCTTAAATTTTATGAAGGAAAGTTTATGTGTTTTCTCCTATAAATATGTTGTTTTGTTTTTCTATGTGGAACTGAACCTGCTTTCTCTGCAAGAGCAGTCAGTGCTTTTAGCTGATTAGTCTTTCTCCAGCCCTTTTTTTCACATTCTTTATGGTAAATAACTCAATTTTCCTCATTAATTAGAGTGTTAGCATTTATGTATTTTTCAGATGTAAGTCTTTTTTAAAGATTTTGAGATTTTTATGTTTTGTTAATATTTTTATTTATTATTCTTATTTTATGTGTATGAGTATATTGCCGACATGTATGTGAGTGCACCCATGCCCTGCAATGCTGCAGAGGTCAGAAGAAGCCTTTGGATTTTCCTAGAACTGGAGTCAAGGATGGTTTGTAGCTGCCATGTGATATAATATTTTTTATTTTATGTGTAGGACTGCATTGTCTGCATGTATGTAGGTGCACCCATGTTGTGCAGTGCTCCCAGAGGTCAGAAGAAGGCACTGGATTCCCCTGGAACTGGAGTTAGACAATTGTTTGCCAGGATGTTGGTTCTGGAATCCCAACTCAGGTCCTCTGCAAGAGCAACAAGTGCTCTTAACTGCAGAGCCATCTCTCCAGTCCCGCAGATTTACATGTCTTAAATGCCACATATGAAGCATCATTACCAAGTAAGCGATGATGTTTTGTTGGATGACTGCACAGGAGGAATAATAAGGAGTGATGAGTATCTAAAACAGGGCGGTGTTACAGACAGCTACAAAAGAAGCCTGGCTTACAAAGATATTTTGATGAGGAAACAGTTTTCCCTTGGCTAGGTGTAGACTAAAGGTTTGGGAGAGTATAAGATAACTATGAAATTTCAAGCCTGAAGCTATTCATGACCATTTTACACTAAAGTGGACATAAAACCTGTCATCCTCAAACTTGTAGAAATTCGTCTAAATAGATATAAGTCTAGCACTCTGGAAAACTAAGATCTATTAAAATTCTCCCCTGGTCTTTGCTTTAAAAATATTGCACTTTTCTATTGATTGTGTTTATTTGCCAAGAGACTTTTCACTTAGCATAATTCGGACTCCTTAGTTTTAGTGACTTGTTTATTTATTATTTTCATATGTGTATCTCCTTGTGCACACATGCCTGAGAGGCCAGAAGATGTTATCAGTTACCCTTCAACTGGAGTTCAGGTGGTTGTGAGCCGACGGATATGGGTACTGGAACTGAACACAGACCCTTTGTGAGATCAGTAAATGTTATTAGCCACTGAGCATCTCTCTAACCACAGTCCTTAATGTTATAGATGTCAGAAAAGTTTTGGGCTCTGAAACATTCATGGCTCTGAGTTCTTACAAGGGATACACTGCTTTCTTCCTCCCTGTTCTGTATTGTAGCTCTCCTCTTCAGTCAAATTTGCCTCCCCTGGTAATGTACAATGGTCACCCAAAGCAAAGATTATATAGGAATAGGTTATACATCTGAATGAATTGAGGTCCTGTAAAGAAAGCAAAATGTATGTCCATAGTGTCATACAGTGTCCACAGTATATAGTCCTAAAGTCTTATTGGAGCATTCACTGTGTATTCCTCTCCACACTGGGAGTGATTCCTTTTTTGTATTCCTCAAACATTTATCTGGATAAACTGGTTTTCTGGCTCTAATTTCTCATTTCTGCAACCATAGTTAAGAACTTGGTAACCTCAAATCTAAGGTTATTTAGTTATTTATTATTTATTTATTTATTTATTTATTTATTTATTTATTCCCTTGCTCTCCTGGAACTCACTAGGTAGGCCAGACTGGCCTCGAACCTACAGAGATCTATTTATTATTTCTATATCTTAAAAGTATGGGTGTTTGTCTGTGAGTATGTAATGTACCATGTGTGTAAAATTCCCACAGAGGCCAGAAGAGGGCATTTTTCCTGGAACTGGAATTAAGAATGGTTGTTACCCGCCATATGGGTGCTGAGAACCAAATCCTGGTCCTCAGTGAGAGCAGCCAGTGCTTTTAACCCCCGATCCATCTCCCTAGCCCCTAATATTTTTAATACCCAATAGTGCATATTTCTTCTCATTTTGGAAATGATTTTGAAAGTTAATGGGTTGGTCATAGTCTGAAACTGAAATGTTTTACCACGTTAACCTTCATTTTATATAATACCATCTATGAAAACATATTTCTCTTCAGAATTGTTGCTTAATCCAAGGCTATAGTTAAAATAGTAAATACTTGCAGAAGAAAATTACAACAGGATTATTCTTGAATAAGACATACTATCTTTGCTCTCAAGCATTTTTCATATTTTTACTATGGATAAACTCAATTATATTTTAAAAAATAGTACAGGAGGTGGTCAGATGGTTAAGTGGTTAAGGGAATTTACTGCTCTTCCATAGGATTGAGGTTCAGTTCACAGCACCCACATGGTGACTGACAACCTTCTGTAACTCCAGCTCCAGTGACTCTGACATCCTCTTATGGCCTCTGTGGGCATTGCATGCACATGATGCACTTACATACATGCTGGTTAAACACTCATACAAATAAAATAAAGATTAAAGAATCTTAAGAGAAGGTGTAAAGACAAGTACAATCCCTTATTTTTTAAATATGTGTATGTTATATCACCTCAGAATTCTAAAAGAATTAGAGCCTTTTTCTTGAATACATCTTTTGAAAATATTTAGTTTTACTTCTTATTCAGTTCATCATTTCTGCACTTTCTCTTTGAAGCACTTTCAGTCTACAGACTTTTGAGGCATTTTGATTGATTTTGCTCATAAGAGATAAATTCAAAACAATTTTCCTAAAAAAAAACCTAAGTCTTTAACTAGAACATATTAAAAGGGATTCAAGGTCGATCAGCTATATGAGGCATCCCTGCATTTTTGGAACACTTATGAGATAAATACACAAGCCTTTGTTGATGAAGACTTCATTTTAATCCTCAAAAATCCATTGTTTGAAGCTATAGAGCCCTGTATAAGGTCAGTGGAGAGATGGCCATAAAAGTTATTGTTAAATGAAGACACAGCTGGATAGCTAAATCTTCTGGTACCAGTGTCCCTACACGAGGAAGAAAAGCCAGGGATCTGCTATATTCAGACAAGACCACTTGAGGACACAGCAAGAAAGTTGTTATCTACAAATCCAGGAAGAAGGCCTCAAGAGAAGGTGAGCATCTTTAAAAGAATACTTTAAGATAAATTTCTCTTTGTTTCTCAAAATTCCATTCACATACATAATGAAACATGATTGTATCTACTTCAAGTCCCATTTTCCCCAAACATGGCCCCTTCTCAACTTTGTCCATTTATTTTTATAACCCACTAGTCCAGTTGATGCTGCCCATACATACACAGGCTGGGGGAGGGTAATACAGGTGTTTCGCTTAGTGCTGAGCATTTAGTCTGTTACTCTTAACACTTTGACTAGCTAAGCATCTCTCCATTGACTACTGCCCACTGCAAAAAAGAAGCTTCTCCGACCAAGGCAGACAGCATCCCAGATATACGGGAATAAACTTAATATTTAGAAGAAGACTTGACAGCATGATTATTTAGCAAAATAACAATTTTAGATTCTATACTAAGGCCCATGAACTCCTAGGATTTGGCTTTTGACAGGAATTACAGCATCTCAGCCTTATATTTCAAATTGCTGGATGTATGAGAAAATAGATTTCATTTCTTAAGTCATCCAATGTATGATTTTTATTATGGAAGCCTCCACTGATGAAAAACATTTACAATATGCTCATGCAGACTTCCTGGAAAGCAAGCTAACAGAACGACAAAGGGACAGTTCTTGGTCTGTAGATGTTTTCAGAAGGATGTACCTGTCTGTTAAGCATTCTTCATATTCAGCAATTCTAGTATCTCTTGATCGACAGAGAAGAGCTTCCTGGAAAATGTATGCATGTTCTGTTTCTATTTGAGTGTGAAGTGGGGAAGACTTAGGACTTATCTTCCCTTTTGTGGACGTGCGCTGTGGGCATCTTCAGTGCAGCTAGACCCAGGGTGTCCTAGAACGTCTCTGCTTCTCCCTGAGCCGCTTGAAGTCAGTCTATTCTATCTTCAAAAATGATGGATAAATCTCTGATTCACCTGAATTTGATGTTTTGGTCCTTTGTTGGTATTTTTCTGATCAAATTTGGGGGGCATATCACATAAAAGTATGGGTTCCTATTAAGTAGGTTATGATATTTTTGTTAATTTTAAAGAAGAAAACATGTCTGCTGCTAATTGATGATAAAACATAGAGCACCTGTTTTCTATATGTTTAATAGAGTGGCAGTGTTTGGATGGTGATTCAGAGAAGGGTGCTGCCCATCAGCTTGCTGGCACTAGTATCCATTGAAATATAAACACTTTAATTTTTATGGCATATGTTACCAAGAATGATTATATGATAATTTCCCAATTGAAAAAAAAATCTGGTTTTAGTTATCTGTTAATTACTGTGTTGGAAGTCAGTCTGAGAGATCACGCTCAAAACGAGGTTCCCAAATATTTCACAGTAATGTTTCAAAGACCTGAAGAAATGTAACAGTCCAAATGACTTCATTGACACTATCTCAGTGAAAACCCTTCCTTACTGTAACTATAGGACATTCTCTGTTCTTATGTCCTCAGTGAACAGAAGAGTCAGCCATAATTTCAAAGCTCCTGCTTATTTGACAAATACATCATGCCCTTGAATGTATAGATATGCAGCTGTCCAAGGATGCTCAAGTCATTTAAATGGTTAGGAATGCATTTGCATATAGTCTACACATATGCTATTATGTAATCCTATTTTTTCTATTTACTTCTAGTTCCTCAAATATAAAGTCTGCTTGAAAGTTTTTAAAGTTTATTTCTAAGGGACTAACGGTAGGAACAGGGTCTATACATGTTCAGTACAAATGTTTTCTTCTTTTGAGTGTTTTGTATTTGTCGTTGGTTGATATGAAAAGGTGTACTTTTATAACAAAAATAAAAATAAAATAACAAAAAGAAATTATGCCATAATATTACCACGCCACCTTGACGGGGGCACTTTTATGATGCCATAGAAGGTATTACTTGTCCCAGGCTGTGAAAACATCATTTGTTTCTGAACATTAGAATGATGACATTATAGAAATATTGAAAAGAAATTAATAACATATTCAATGAGACTATATGAAAAGAGCCATCCCAATTGAGAATAACAGGTAAAAATAATTTGTGTGTTATGTGGCTAAGGTAATTGCACAGTATCCTATTCACCTGACTAGCTGGGATGCCAAAGGATTCTTAAAATGTGTCATGAGAAGGCAGTTCCACAACTTCTCCTGGAGTTGTAAGAAGTGAAATTCACACTCAGAATACTCTTATTTTATCTAAACTAAAATATTGAGCAGTAATTCAAGAACACTGTTTACAGTTCTCCTTTATGCCCATCCTACAATTCTGAGAATGAAGTTTGTATTAATGACAGAAAGTTTAAACACTGTGGAAGACTACAAGAGGAAATCTTCATTATGAGAGACAGTTTAGTAAGAACCAAATCACAAGAGCTAACTTTGTCCCTTGCTTATTTTTCCACGTCTAATGAGTGAGCTGTGGGAGAAGCGTGTTTTCCTTTTTCTTGTCTGCCTCATTCTTTATTTCCTTTCTTAATTTCACTCTATTTTTCATTTTCTTCTTAAAGTGGCTTTGAAATAATTAGCAACAAAAACTTTATTCTATTATTGAAAAGTTCTAAGAAATTATCCCTTCCGTCCTCTTAAAATATCTGTATTGGGGGAAAACATATGAACCAGTATATTTTGTTAAATACGTTAGTTTCTATGTATGGATGTAGCTCTTTCATATCACACTATTATTTTCCCAGGTCACTGTGAAATTACATGCTGGTCTGAAATATAAAAATGCACATTACTCTTAGAAGATCGACTCTGTATCTTTACTAATTTTTCTGAAAGTGATTTCATTACGAACTTTTAAAAAATGTATTGCAATGGGGGAAAAACCCATTTTCTTCCTCAGCTAATTTCCATGTGAGTTTGACCGTATGTTTAGTTCCTATAAGCTTAAATTCTATATTTTCAAAATTAAGGCATTTGATTTTATTTGCATCCAAATATGCCCATTAATGACCTCTAAAGCTCTGATCTTCTTTCCCAGTCTACTGCATTAGAGGAGCAGCAGGTGATAATTGTCATGCCTGACCCCAAAAATTATCAAATGCTATGTAAATGTAACTCATATACACATTTTGTTTGTTAGTTTTCTTTGTAGTGTCTGAGATTGACTATATCTGTGGGGAATTCTGTTTTGCCTTTGTTTTGCAGGTAATAACACTTGTCACCTCAAACAGCAATCATCAAATTGTTTTGTGACCACAATGCATTGTGTAAATCCTGTGTGTGTGTGTGTCCTTTGAATAAATTTGATTCATTTCTTGAAAAGACACATATCACAGATGTTTGCTTTTAGAATTTTATCATTTCTTAGAAGAAATAATTGCAATTATTTCTTTATTATATAATTAACACAGTTACATAGAAACCTGCTAGTGGGAAGCATGAGATGGTCTGTGTGTTGATTTGGGATGAAGGTAAGAAAGATTCAAGCAAACAATGGACTGTTATGGAGCCCTTACCACAGATGGTGGTTACCAGACTGAACTGCCAGAATGGGGAAAGCAGAGTCGCCTTGGAGGGTAAATCTGCACCCCTGAGATGGTTCAGTGTCTTATAACATGTTGCATTTCACTCTCTTTTCTCAGTGCCCTGAAGATTATCTTCTATTTAAATATTTAACACAATCCTTGTTTTTTTTCCATCACAGCAGATAATAAGTGACTGATGTGCCTTGTGAAAAATTATATGCATTATTTTCAAAACAAAATATGAGGGGTGTTAGAAACAAAAGATTGCTTTCTGTATTTCTTTTCTCTTACCTCCAAGAAGAGTGTCCCTTCTCCTTTAAAACTGTAGGAGATACTCTGAATAATAATGTAACGGAATTCTATGCAGCCTCCATATCGTGCTTGTTTAATGGTAAATGCCTACTTCTTACCTTTAAGGAGGTTTAGACAATTCCGTTTGTCCTGTAGCCTTGGGGTAGTCCAGAAAGTTGGGCACAGTATTTTTATATGCATTCCTCCTCTTTCCCTGTTACCTATTATTAATCCCTAATGCCTAGAACTGCATAAATTTTGCTACAAAGGAAGCCCACAGGTCGTTTTTATTTGGAGCACTTTTTTTTTTATATGAGACACAATATATTCTGTTATGTATTACCTCCTCTGAATGCAAAACTGTTTTATATGCAGATTTAAGGTAATGAGCACTCAAGTTTAAAAAATGGCTCTGGTATCCTGTAGCTTCTCAATAATAATATACTCTTACATTCCAACAGAGAAGGATGGATTATGGGTTTTTCGATTTGCATCAGGCATATTAATTGCAGAGTAAGGCTTCCACATAAAATATCAATGTACTGGAACAAACTGTTAATGTACCAGAATATGAACACTTACGTTCATTTCTGGAGCTTTGAAAGGAATCATCTTTTTTTTCTTTCTATACCTCTGGAGATGGTACAGATTTTTAGTCAGTTAATGAGATCTATGCAACCACTGTTTTTCAAAAAAAATTTCCTAATTAGATTAAGTGCAATCGAGCTATTTTAGTCATTTCTTCTGGGGAACAATACAACAAGCCATTAGGGAAGGAGAAAAATTTTAGAGAATTTGAAAGAAACTTAATTTAGGGTTGCTTTTAAGAAACATGACATGGAAGATCAACTTTATGTTCTAGTTGGAGGCAGAGAAGCAAACTTGACTTTTATTTGTGGTATATTTTTCAACTGTGAAGAGAATACCTAACTAGTAAAACTGTAATTGGAAGTTTTAGAAGTCATTTTCAGCTGAGGTTGTGCACTATAGGTTTGATTGCAGCAAGGAGTGTGTTATGGTTGTTTATTTCATGGAAGTATTTAATTATGTATTCTCTTACAATCAGCAGTCATGACTATCCATTTTACACACAGGATTTACATTATTATTCTCTTCATTGTAATTTGTCTCATTAGTTTGTTGACTCATATAAATCACAATACATTTATGAGACTGAAATGCAAACTTGATATGTTAAAAAATATTCTCTGTTCTATAGTGGTGACCTTTCCTACACAGAAACAAAGAAGCAGCAGAAAATAAATCAGATTTAGTCAGACTAAGGATTTTCAGATTAGTGTTTCCTGGAGCCTGTATATTTTGTCATGCTTGATCAGTATTTACTGATATAATTTTCACCTGTTTGAAAGTGTGACTTTTTCACATTTACATTTTATTTCACATTGCTTTTGATGCTTCCTCATATGTGATTTTGTTAGCCACCAAAAATAATAAAATGGGGAATCCACTTTTGAAAACTACTCTGAGAAAGGCCATGTCTAAGTCTGCATGTCACCATTGTAAGCAATGAATTCTCTCACCAGGGACAGAAGACATAGTTCCCACAAAACCCAACAGGAGGCCTGATTCATTTTGTGTCTGGAGCAATCTGTGCAGCGTTCCCACCTGAAATGAGTTTCCTTTCCAATCTTCAGGTGAAAAATATAGTGGGAATACCTTACCTTTCCATCAGTATAAATGGTATTTTGAACTTCTTTTTTCTGAAAAAAAAAGTGTGTGTGTGTGTGTGTGTGTGTGTGTGTGTGTGTGTGTGTGTGTGTGTGAGCATCACCTTGTAATAGCAGCTCTCAATACAAAATGCTACTATATAAAACTGTCATGGATCAAAAATGAAAACAAGATAGAGTTTTCGCAGCATTAAAACATACCCTAATCTGTTGCAAAATAATTTTGATACTTGTTTTTCGAAATATTGCCAAAGGCAAGGGAAGTTGCTTTGCTGTAGCGCGGCGGGCTGACACAGACACAGACAGATATTAAGTGGAGAGAGCCAGGGAAATCACTAGAACCACAGCCCTTGTCGCATGTGCTGGGTGTGAGCATTCAGGAAAGGCTGGAAGTGTTCTAATCTACTCTGGTTTACAGTTAGTATGTACATTTTGAACTTCAGGAATTTGATTTTCAGTAAGAAGGCCAAATAAGATGTTGCAATTGGTTTTACTTATGTAGGACTCTTTCAGCTGAATGCCTTTTGTTTCCAGATGTTTCCGCCTTGTTTGAGATGCTGCATAGACACAAGAAACAGCCCTATTGGTGGTAGACATAAACAGGAAACAGGTTCAAGTATCTCATTCTGGAAATCTTTTACTAATTCCTTCAACTGAAAAAGTAGAACATTATAGAATTTGCCTTTTTTTGTAAACATCTCTAGCAGTGTTCAATGCTTATGAGAATACCATAAATTGAAATCGAAGTGTTTTAAGTTTTTACAAACTTTTATAATTTAGTAAAAATTGCTTGTGGATTATAAAAGATACTTTTACAGCTAGAGAGTGGCTCAGTGGTTAAGAGAACTGACTGCTCTTGCAGAGGACCTGGGTTCAGTTCCCAGCACCTACACCGTGATTAACAACCGTCTGTAACTCCAGTTCCAGGGAAACTAACACCTTCTTCTGACTCCGCGGCATTGCACCACACAAGTGTACTTACACACATGCAGGCAATACGCTTATATGCATAAAATACCTAGAGAGTGTCTCAGTGGTTAAGAAAACTGACTGCTCTTGCAGAGGACCTGGGTTCAGTTCCCAGCACCTACACCGTGATTAACAACCGTCTGTAACTCCAGTTCCAGGGAAACTAACACCTTCTTCTGACTCCGCGGCATTGCACCACACAAGTGTACTTACACACATGCAGGCAATACGCTTATATGCATAAAATAAAAATAATAAATAAAATATTTTTAAAAAGATAATTTTAGAAGTAGTGATTAAACAGACCTGCCCCTCCTCTGAGTGCACTTACCTTGTGTTTGCTTATGTAAAAATGAAGTAAAAATTAATCTTAGTTCAAAGTGATTTGAGCTGCATTCCAGAATCTATAATTCCCTTCCTGTGGACCATCATTGGCTGTCACAACTCTGATTTTAGCATAGCTGCTGATTTTTGGTTGCAGGTTTTATTTTTATGTTTTACTTTTGCATTCTTGTGAAAAGAGAAATTTAATCTCTTAAACTTTGTTGGTGAATTATATTGATGAATGCATTCTGACGGGAAGCTTTACAGAAATGAAAAGGACTCGTGTAAGGGTGGGAATAACTATTCTAAGAGCCTTTTCAGGGTTCTCGTTGCCAGGGAAACCACGGCTTTGTCTGTACGTGTTTAGAATGGCTGCCTCATTAGAACTCCGGCTCCCAGACAGTCACTTTGTGATCTGATGAAGTGAAAAGGATGAACCTATTTTAGGGGATTAACTTCAAATTAAGAAAGATAGCATATTTAGAAGATGGAGTTTTAAAAGGTAAACATATGGAAGTATGGGGATGCTAAAGGTGGTACTGATTGGGCCTGTGCAAAGAAGTGACTGGAAGAATGCTTTCACCTCTTCGCATCCCTGCTGCCCATTTCCGTGTTTATAGGGGGAGTAAACAAATAGAATATTCTGTGTGGGACCTACCAAATCAGCTTCCATAGCAGAGACCCTGAAATTTGTGCAAATGCTCAGAGTTTTGCCCCATTAAGAGTCGCATTTCTTTGCAGTGACAGTAAATCACAATATAATTCTGTATCTCTGACATTATCAAAGGAGAGTAAAGCTGTTGATTAATACATACAAAACACAAAGCAAGCCTATCTTGAAGAAATTTTCATTTTTACTAAAAAAAAAACAGGCAATGTTATATTCTGAAATTATATCAACCAATATAAACAACAAAGAAAGTAACATAATTTTGTTATCGTTCTAAATTTAATTTGTGTCTATGTGCATGCACAGGTACGGGTGCACAATTGTATGTGGATGCACGTACGTGGACATGGGTGCCTTTGGGAGCAAGGTGTGTCATCTGCCTGGAACTCACAGATTAAATGAAGCTGACTGGCCACCCAGCCCCAGGGACCTGCCTGTCTCTGGCTTCCTGGTGCCTGGAATTTAGGTGCATCTCCTGCCTGTCTTCATTACAGGGATTCTGGGAATCAAAATCAGATTCTTGTACTTGCATAGCAAGCACTTTACTGAGTAAGCTGTCTCCCAAAATCTAAAATATGTTGTTGTTTTTATGACAGCAAATAGTCATAAAAATAACTTGTTTAAGGAAGCACAACCAAATTCCCAACATAGCAGTATTTCTTTTCCTTGTAAATTGAATTTCCTTTGTAAATTCCTTACCTTTGGAAAATTTTGTTCTTGACTTATAACATAAGGATGAAGTAGGTTTCTGAATATTTTTCTCCCAATAATAGATGTTCTATATATTATTTTATCATTCTACAGAAGTATAC
>NW_008352126.1:879115-882037 GCF_000622305.1 Nannospalax galili
ATAATAGATGTTCTATATATTATTTTATAATTCTACAGAAGTATACACAAAACACCAGGATCTAAAAATATCATTGTGTCATGATTTGTATTAGAAGCAAAAGGATACAAAAAAAAAAGCTTTAAGAAATGTTTTCAGAACATTTTTTTTACTATAAAAGAAGTCAGTTTCAGTCAACCACGCACTGCCAATTTTATGTATGTAGTAGAGTCAGGAATAGGAACATCATGATGACATTCCAGGCTTTGCACATTTAGCTTGGGTTACAAATACAGTTTTAAAGACTGTATTTCATTTACACTTAGTTTAAATTCTATTAGACAGTCAAAAGACATTACTAACTGATTATAATTGCTTGTGGATTCAGCAGAAAGTTGGAGGTATCTTCCAGGCCTGCATGAGTCACTAGAAGCAGGGCTGTACACTGAGCTAAGCAATGCAGCTCCAGGTCTCTAGTCTCCCCTAGGCAGACTGTGTGTGTGGGCACTTCACAAAACACTTCCTCCTGAGTGCTCAGTTCAAACCTTGTTTTTCCCAGGAATAGGCTGAGTTTACAGCACTGGTGGTCTTTCCAGGAAAAGTCATTCTTTCTTTATACTGGCCCTGAATATTGCACATATTTGAACCCCAATACCTGGGAAGCACTCATGTGCTTTAAGTGATTGCTATGGAGTTGAGGCTGAGAATTATGATACCAGCAGAAGAATAACTCTGGCAAAGAGCTGGTGTTAGGGAGCTGTGTGGAAACTTAAGAAGACTGAACACACCAAGCTAGTAGAACTTCATCACAGGCTCTGGACTACGAACCCAGTGCCATCAAAGAGAAGTCTAGATTTAAATCATGGCACACAGAATTCTCTACTGATAACTGCAGAACAGTGAGTGAGAAAAATCGATAAGGTGCCAATAAAGAAAGAGGAGGCAAAGAGCCCAGAGAGGAAGCTTGGGAAACGTCCTTTGATAAAGGAAGCTGCTAAGACCCAGAACCAAAAACTGAGAAAACAGCGTTGTACCAGGATTGGAAAATGCGGACGCAAACATGGGCTTTTAAGGAAAAGTAGAATGGTCATTATCGCTACAGCCCAATAGAGCTGGCTTGATCTAGTTCCACTGTGAGTTCTTATGTGCAGTAGTCCTATCATGGTCGTGAAACACAGAGCAGTCTTCTGCAACCTCTGCCTCCTACAGCCCTTCCATCTCCTCTTCCCTGAAGATCCCTTAGTCTTTGGAGGAGGGATTTTGATATAGATACTGGAAAATGCGGACGCAAACATGGGCTTTTAAGGAAAAAGTAGAATGGTCATTCTCGCTACAGCCCAATAGAGCTGGCTTGATCTAGTTTCACTGTGAGTTCTTATGTGCAGTAGTCCTATCATGGTCGTGAAATACACAGCAGTCTTCTGCAACCTCTGCCTCCTACAACCCTTCGATCTCCTCTTCCCTGAAGATCCCTTAGTCTTTGGAGGAGGGATTTTGATATAGATAATCCATCTAGGGTTGAGCAGCCCACAATCTCTTATTCTCTGCATTCAGACAAGTTGTGAGTCTCTGTACTAATTCGTGGCTAATGCAAACATCCTTCTCGGATGAAGGATGATATCTGCACTAATCTATGGTATAAAGTGAAGTGTTTAAAGGGGTTGGAGACATGGCAGTGGTTAAGATCACTAACTGCTCTTGCAGAGAACCCAGGTTCAATTCCCAGCACCCACATGGCAGCTAACAACCATCTGTAACTCCAGTTCCAGGGTTCTATCGCCCTCTTCTGACCTCTGCTGGCATTGCACTACATGGGTACATCTACCTACATGCAGATATTAAACTCATAAAATAAAAATAATAAATAAAAAAACATAAGTGCTTAGAGAGCAACTTAATATCATGTTCATTTAGCAGAATAATAGTAGGTCTCCTTTAGGACCTATGACCTGTCCAGCCGTGGGCTTTTGCCCTTGTGAAGGTACTAGGCATGAGTTGTCTCTTGTGGGGCATTTGGTCCTTAGATCCAATCTGAAAGTTGTTGGTTACTCTCATAGCACTCATGCCACTATTGATGTAATGGACAGGGATGGTGGCTCCTGTAACTCAAAGGACTCACAATTGGCTAAGACTGTTGGTAACTTTCTCCTCCAGAGCCTACATAGCAGCTTCTGGCATCGTGAAAGCTAGCTAGGGGCAGTACTTACAGGTCAGAACCAGATTGATTTCTCCATGGCCTGTGACTCAAGTATATAGACCCTTCACTAACATGGTCTTACTATCAAGGTCTGGCAGATAAGCAATGGTAGTAGCTAGCAATGTTTGGGAAGTAACAAACAGCATGAAGTAAAGTAACCCACACCTGGCACTGAGCTTTTTGTTCAATGGCCTATGATGGCTGAGAGAGGCATTATGTCCACACAGGGCAACTCCAGTTAGACTCTTTCTACAGACACACTTTCTTATTACAGAGTAACTGTCTTCTACTGTTCACAATTGACACAGAAGGAAATTGGAGAGCATTATGTTCCGCAGTTTCTCCTAGGGGATTCTACTATGCAACCAAGTTCAAAAATCCATTGTGTAGAATATTTTTTCAGAAGCTTTACTGAAAATAAAAATAGAGAAATAAAGGGAAATTTCTCCTCAGGTTGAAAAGTGTGAGGTTTGACTATGGGAAACAAGAGTCTTGACAGTAGGAATTATGACAGAAACGACAGCACTGAACAGAACATGAAGATTCTTGAGATGAGAACCCGAGGTGTGGAATTAGTAGTGATCCTGGGGTCAAGGTCCCTGGTGGAGAAACACATTCTACAAAGGGGATGGTCAACATCTCATTTCTGCCTGGAGAAAAAGGAAGTCTAAATGAGTGCACTTCTAATTCTGCACTTACTTATATTTGATTTAAAGACATTGGACAACTAAGTTGAGCAGTAACAG
>NW_008352126.1:882307-884073 GCF_000622305.1 Nannospalax galili
AGACAGAGACAAACAGAGAGAGAGAGAGAGAGAGAGAGAGAGAGAGAGAGAGAGACCCTGAAAAACCCAGGACTGGATTGGAATATTCCCCCATCTGATGGAAGTGAACCCTCAGGCAGTGTGATCAATATTACCTCTTGGATAACCAGAAGGTGGGACACTCTATGCTAGGTGAATTATCAAAATATTCTCATTTCCTTATGGGACCACAATATTTTTAAACAACTCTAAGTTTCTGGCAATATGAAATCTTTGTTTCAAATTCCTATGAGACTTACTGTTAGGCAGCTAAGAGTTCTGAGGAAATAGAGAAACTGATCAAATTTCATGGGCTGTTAGAATGATATGAATTTAATATTTTTTCATAAGTATCGACATATTCATAGCACATGGACATAAGGAAGAATTCCGGATCAGGATGGTTAATTGGAAGACCATCTCATAATGAAAGAGTTGAGGGGAAACTGGATAAACTTAAGAACAGATTAAATTGTGTAGTGAAGAATAAATGAAACTGGTGAGATGGTTCAGCGGTTAAGAGCACTGGTGTTCTTGCAAAGGAACTGGGTTCGAATCCCAGCACCCACATGGTGGCTAATCACCGTCCTTAACTCCAGTTCCAGGGGATTGGACACTGTCTTCCGACAAGCGTAGGCATTGCATAGCATAGGTGCACTTACATACATACAGGCAATAGACTTGTATACAAAAATAAAAAATAAAAAGAATGAAGAAAAAGAAGTGATTTCAAAATACCCTGAAAATAAGCAGATTTTTATAATAGTCTGACAGCACAAGATAGTTGGAAGAAAATAATAATTTGGGATAGAGGGAAATCTTTTTTTGAGTAAACATAATTTTGAACTTAATGACTGGTTTTGTTGTGAACACGAACAGTCAGTGCCATTTTCTATTGGTCTAGCAATACACAGCAAGTTTCAAGCCTAGAGGTGTTGCTCCAGTGTCATCCATGTAGAAGTGGGTAGTTAGAATTCTTTAAAAGATAGTATGAATCAGCAGGTCATGGTGGCACACACCCCTCTAGTCCCAGCACTCGGGAGGCAGAGGCAGAGGCAGGGGAACCTCTGTGAGTTCGAGATCAGCCTGGTCTATGTAGTGAATTCCAAATTAGCTGGAACCGGAGGGAGCCAAGGATGGTGAGAAGCCACAGCACTGAGGGATATACATGGTGGTGCTGAGGCAGAAGCCTCTGAGATCAGACTGGCCTGTGATTACATATGGCTTCAAGAGTGAGACCTTAGGTGGGTAATATTCCTTTCCTCACAGCAAGGAGGACAGGGAAAAGAAAGAGGAGAAAAAGAGGAGGAGGCAGAGAGAGGGGGGCAGAGAAAATACAAATTATTACTCAACAAATATATGGTTTTATTTTATGAATGAGTACACAAATAAACTGAAATTAAACCAGAAAGTTTAGTGTAAGTAGTCAGAGGATGATAAGGTATTAGAAAATCTCAGGGTTTTAGAAACCAAGAGAATTCAGTATCAAGAATCACTGAGTAAATTTACATGTAGAAGCAAAGCACCTGTGTTACAGTGATTAGAGTCCAGCATCCCATCGTGGCTCTGTGCATAGATCTTATTAACGTGTAAGACAAAAGGAAGCAAGTATTTTCCAGAATGTTAAGTGAGTTGCTTTTTTATTAACTTTAACCAGAAATTGTATTTTCTTTCAGATATGCTATAAGGCCAACTTAAAACATAGTCTAGCATATCAGGCATTAATATCAGAATTCTTAAGCATTTTT
>NW_008352126.1:884122-899211 GCF_000622305.1 Nannospalax galili
TTGCCTTTTGGGGCTCCAGTTTAACAGGAGAACGTTTTTGTAGTTAATACATGCTGGAACTTCCAAAATCAGTATTTAAACAAGTAAGTCACATTGAGAGATTCATTAGAAACTTCCAGAAGGGAATTGGTACTGAAAACTCCCTATGTGGGATCACTCTGCTGACTGAATTACATTTGTGCCTTTGCCATGCCTAGACATTTTAATTGACCCATGCCATGTGTCCAGTGAATAAATTTCCCCGCCACATAGTAAGGCAAGCAAGCATGCTGATCGTATGCCAGGGCAAAGAACAAGACCTGTGTAGTTGACAGCTCACTTTCGTTTTAAATTTTAGTTCCTATACAAGAATCGTGCAATGTTTGGTTATTGCTCCAGTTTTCAGGGGTCTGAGTTATAAATCCACAATTCTTTGTTCTTTGAAATTTTAGGAATATATAATCATAGAATTAGCAGAAATTATTTGGATTTGTATAATTAATGGACACGGTTCTCCAAATATTTATAATTAGTTGATTATAGTCTTACTTCTCCACTTTCAAAAGAACTGATTATTATGTTTTATGTGGGTAGTGACTGCAAGCTAGAATTAAGCTGAAAAGAAAGGAATAGAAACCAGGAAACAGAAATTCACGGCCCCAGAAGATTTCCATTTGCACAAATACAAAGTGTTTTGCAATTTCTATAAGCCAAAATGTATTTTTACTTATTTTCTGGATTTGCATCATTCTGAAAATAGCCACTTCCCAATCCTCGTTTTCTGTAGAGAAACAATGTTTACCAGAAGTTAATTTCTTCCTGGGATTCAATTTGTGAATATCCTCAAGGTGTAAATTGTGTTACCCTCTATTCAAATGGAGATTGCATGAACTGTAATTGGGTGACTATTTCATGGACTGCATCTCAAGCAGGAAACATGACTTGTCAATGATGTCTTTATAAAGGACACTAAGTATCAAGTGTGCCAGCACACTTTTTTTGTGGGGAGGTTACAGTGTCTCAGGGAAACTGTGGAAAGGTATATACAAACTATAAAACCATAGGTGCAGGTAACAGACTTTTTTTCAAAGGGTTAAGAATGAATCTTGGCCTTCCATTGAAAGTAACACATAACAATTTTATATCCTTATTCTTAAATTCATATCTAACATTTCTGCCATGATTTCACATTTCTTATTTTGAAGGAATAAAAGCAAACAAAATATAAATAAATGAAAATACATTTGAATCTCTTTGAGGATTTATTTGAATGGTAATAATTGAGTTTTATGTAATTTATTTTTCACAGATTTAATTTGTGTTTTTTTAATAAGAGTTATGAATATACACATCATTATTGGTAACACAAAGACTTCAAATAGAGTACAAGGTTGTGGATCTATGCTATGGAATACCCTGTAAACCATAAAAGAACAACAAATGTTTATACATGTTGACCTTCAAGGGATATTTATAAATAGATATTGTTTCACTGAGTAAAATACTATTTGGTTAAATAAAATTAGGTACCTGCAGCACTACGGCATTTTGCCACTCCAGGAGCTGCATGCTTCAGTATTGCAGTTTTGCATACACTATAGATACTTTTGCTCAAAATAAAGGGTCATGGAAGATGGAGAACTTGGAAAATCTGTATGTTTACTTGACAGCATGTGAGTAGACACTGCATAGCATCAGCAGTTCAACCCTTTGCCACATGTGTTTGAGGAGATGGTAGGAATGAGATTAATGTTGCTATTGTTTGCTTTAATTTATACCACTTAAAAATTATTTATTTAATAACCATATACTTAGAAGAAGCATTTCATTACAACAGCATTGACATATTCAATAACAATTTCCAGAGCTAGGATGCATCTTTTTCAAAATAGGCTGTAAATTTTTAGGATTACAGTTGAATTATTATAGTTATACAATATTGTACTCAGTATAAACCCTATAAGACATAAAACTAAATGAGATCGTAACCTTTAAAATAATCTCCATTTCATTATTAAAATACACAGTTTCATACAGAAAAACTCATTTTTAATGCAATTGACACTAAGATGTTTGTACATGCATTTCTAATCTATATATATCCGATTATTACTAGTCATAGTCGGTGACTTTCTAGCTCCTTGGCATCTAGGCATGGATATAAAGTCATCAGGTATATTTCAATGGTAATGTTTTTCACATCTACTAATTAAGTAACAAATTTTTATGCTTTGAAGAATTATTTTTTAATCATTATACTTTTCAAAATTTTTAATAACTACATGATTAGAAGCTTTTCACTACAGCTTTAACATATTCAGTAACACACTCCAGAACTAAGATGAATCAAGTGGCTGCAAGTTTCTAGGTTCATAGTTGAGTTAATACAGTTATACGATATTGAACTCAGTATAAGCCTGTAAGACATAAAATTGAATAAGTTTTTAACCTTTAAAAAAGATTGCCATTTCATTTTAGAATACATTGTTCATTGCAGAAAGACTCATTGTTTTTGCTACTAACACTGAGATGTTGGCACGTGCATCTCTAATCTGTATGTATCTGATTATTACTAGTCATAATCGGTTGCTGAAAATGTGTGCACTCAGGTTTGAATCTTCAATGATGTTCCATTGATCTATGATAGCTTTGGCTATCCTGAGTCTTTCGTGCTTCCATATGAATTTGAGGATTTTTTTTCTAATTCTGTGAAGTATGTCATGGGGATATTGATTTAGATAGCATTGAACCTATATATTGCATTTAATAGGATGTTCATTTTCACAATATCAAGTCTTCCAATCCATGAGCATGGCAGTTACTTCCATCTGCTGGTGTCTTCCTCAATCTCTTTCTTTAATGGTATGAAAGTTTCATTGTACAGATCTTTGGTGTCTGGTCAGATTTATACCAAGAGATATATTTTTTTCTTTTGGTTGTATCTTTACTCAGTTTGAGTGGTCCAGTTCTTCAAGTTTATCCTCTGTTGTTGGTGTTCTGTTTTCCATTTTATTCATTCTAGTGGTGAGGCATTCCCTTGTATTCTTTCTCCAATTACTTTTTACTGGTATATAGAAAAGCTACTGATTTTTGTAGTTTGATTTTATAACATGCCACTCTACTAAAAGTGTTGATCAGTTTAGCACTTTTCTGGTGGAACTTTTGGGATCTCTTAGATATAATATCATATCATCTGCAAAAAGGGATAGTTTGATCTCTTCTTTTCCTATAAGTATTCCTTTAATTTCCTTCTCTTTTCTTATTGCTCTAGCAAAAGTCTCAAGCACTATGTTGAAAAGGACTGGAGATAGTGGTCATCCTTGTCTGGTTCCTGATTTCAATGGAAATGTTTCCAGTTTTTCTCCATTTAGAATGTTGTTGGTTGTGGGTTTGTTGTATATAGCTTTGATTACATTGAGGTATGTTCCCTCCAGTTCAATTCCCTCTAGGACTTTGAGCATAAATGCAGGTTGGATTTTGTCTAAAGCCTTTTCTGCATTTATTAAGATGATGGTGTGTTTTTTGTCTTTGAGTCCATTTATACGATTAACGATGTTTATTGACTTGCATATGTTGAACCATCCCTGCAACCCTCTGATAAAGCCTACTCAATCATGGTGAATGATCTTTCTGATGTGTGTGTATGTGCTTTGCAAGTATTTTGTTGAGAATTTTTGCATCATTAAGGATATGTGTGTATAGTTTTCTTTTTTGGTTGTGTCTTTACCCAATTTGGGTAACAGAGTGATTTTGGTCTCATAGAGGGAATTTGGGAATTCTTTCTTGGTTTCTATCATTTTGAATAATTTACATAGTATTGGTTGGAGGTTTTTAAATGTCTGGTAGAATTCTGCTGTGAATCCATCTGGGCCTGGGCTTTCTTAGTTGGGAGATTTTTATTACTGTTTCAATTTCCTTTTATATATTATGGGTATGTTTAAACTGTAGATTTCTTCTTGGTTTAATTTTGGTCATTACCATGATTTTAGATATCCATCCATTTCTTTAGGTTTTCAAATTTAGTAGCATATAGGTTATTTTAATTATTCCCTTATAATGGTATGGTTCTTTTGGGTGTCTGTTTTTATATTTCTCCATTCATCCCTGATTTTGTTGATTTGGATTTGCTCTTTCTTTCTTTTAGTTAGCTGGGCTAAAGTTCGATCTATCTTGTGTAGCTTTTCAAAGAACCATCTCTTAGAACTTTGATTCTTTGTATTGTTTTCTTTGTTTCTGTTTCATTAATTTCTGCTTTGATTTTTGGTATTTCTTCTTTTCTGCTGGGTTTGGATTTCATTTATTTTTGCCTTTCCAGCATCTTGAGTTGCAGTGTTAGGTCATTTATTTGGGCTCTTTTCTAATTTTTTAATGTAGACACTTAGCGCTATAAACGTCTCTGTAAGAACTGCTTTTAAAGTGTCCCAGAGGTTATGCTGTGTTGTATTGTCCTTTTTGTTGAATTCCAGGAATTCTTTTTTTTTCTTTCTTAATTTCTCCTTTGACTCACTCGTTGTTTAAGAAAATATTGTTTAGTTTCCATGGTTCAGGTAGCGTCTAGGGCTTTGTCCATTGTTGATTTTGAGCTTTATTGCATTGTGGTCCTATAGAATGCATGGAATTTTTTCAATTTTTTTGCATTTGTTGTGGTTTGTTTTGTGGTCCAGTAAGTGGTCAATTTTTGAACAAGTTCTATGGTGTACTGAGTAGAAAGTGTATTCTTTGGTACTTGGGCGGAATATTCAAAAGATGTCTGTTAGGTCCATTTGATGTATGGTATCACTTACTTCAGATGTCTCTCTGTTTATTCTTTGTTGAGTTGACCTGTCTAATGGAGACAGTGGAGTACTGAGGTCCCCTATTATTATTGAATTGTGGTTAATCTGTGTCTTAATGTCCTGTAGTGTTGTTTTTATGAATTTGGTGCACTAGAGTTTGGTGCATATATGTTAAAAATTGTAATAGCTTCTTGGTTAAGTTTCCTTTGATCAGAATGAAGTGACCCTCCTTATCTCTTTTGATTAGTTTTTTTTTGAAGTCTATTTTGTCAGATATTAGAATTGTAAGCCCTACTTGTTTCTTGGTGTCATATGCTTGGAATATTCTTTTCCATCCTTTTACCTTAAGGTAGTGTCTGTTCTTGAAGGTGACATGGATTTCTTGCAGACACTGAAGAGATGGATTTTGTTTCTTAATCCATTCACTTAGCCTGTGTCTTTGAGCTGGGGAGATCAGTCCAATAATATGTAAGGTTTTATTAAAAGATGTGTTTCGGTTGCCATCATTTTGATTGCTGTTTGTGTTCTCTAAATTTGTGTTTCCTTGATTATACCTTTATTTTCTTTCATTGCCCCTAGGTTCTAGTTGTTTCTCTCTCTGCTCTCTGTACAGCTTCAAGTATTCTTTGAAGGGGTGATTTTGTGGACAGTTATTCATTCAGGCTATTCGTGTCATGGAAGATTTTTCTTTCCCCCTCAACTATAATAGACATTTTTTTGCTGGGTAATGCATTCTGGGCTGGCATCTGTTGTCATGTAGAACTGGAAATACCTTGGTCCAGGCTCTTCTGGGTTTCATAGTTTCCACTGATAAGTCAGCTGTAATTCTGATGGGCTTTCCTTTGTATGTGACTTGTTTTTCTTTTGCTGCTTTCAGTATTCTCTCTTTGTTCTTTGTTCTTAGTGTTTTTACTATGGTATGTCATGGGGAATTTCCTTTCTGATCCGATTTGATGTTCAGTGTGCTTCCTGTATTTGTATGGGGATGTCTTTCCTTAATTTCTGGAAATTCTCTTCTACAATCATGTTTAAGATCACGTCAACAACATTAACCTAAAATTCTTCTTCTTCCATTCCTATGATCCATAGATTTGGTCTTTTCATGGTGTCCTACATCTCTTGCATATTCTATACCTGTCTTTTTTTAAATTTTCCATAGTCTTTGCTTGAGTGGTCCTATTCTTCAACTTTACCCTCCAGTGTTGATATTCTGTTTTCCCCTGTTTTCCATTCCATTCATTCTAGTGGTGAGGCTTTCCCCATTGTTTCAAGTTGACTTATTGAGTTTTTCACTTCCTCCTTCGTTTCTGCCTTAGTTTTCTTCAATGTTTCTCTCTCTTTTGTGAATTCATTCAGAAGTTTATCCCTATCTTCTGTCAGTTCTTTGATTTTTTCATTCATGTGTTCTTTAAATTCCTTCAATTCTTTTATCATATTTATTATTGTTCTTTTAAATTCAGTGTCCTGGGTTATCTCTAGGGGGTTCTCCTTGTAGAACTCTACTACAGGACTGGTGGAGTTTTGTGGGGGCTCCATTTGGCTTTCCATTTTATTATTCTATTGTGATTTTGGCATTGAATTTCTTTTGTTGTTTATGATTCTGATATGAGCATTAATTTGAAGTATGCGTCTGTAAATGGCCATTTTTATGACCTCTTCCATGCATATGTGCAAACATACTGTGTCTTATTTGCTGCCTCCAATGTTACCCCACCACCAGCCTCCTCCTGCTGATTCTCTTCCTACCCCTAATGAGCCCCTTCTTCTGCTTTGATGTCGTCTGTATTTCATTTCCCTCCCACTTATACCTACCTCAAAATATTTTTATTTTCCCTTCTTGTGGTCCCCTTTCTACTTTTCTGACCTGCACACATACACACACACACACACACACACACACACACACACACACGAGAGAACATTCTGCTTTGATGTCATCTGTATTTCATTTCCGTCCCACTTATACCTACCTCAAAATATTTTTATTTTCCCTTCTTGTGGTCTCCTTTCTACTTTTCTGACCTGCACACATACACACACTACACACACACACACACACACACACACACACACACACACACACACATACACAAGAGAGAGAGAGATTCTTCATATCACAGAAGCATGTAGTATTAGTCTTTCTGAGTTTGTCTTATTTCACCTCATGGCAATATTCATTCCCATCCATTTTCCTGCAAAAGTTTTCATCTTATTTTTCTCAATGCCTGAATAAAATTCCACTGTGGATATGTACCACAATGTCGGTATCTATTTGTCCATTGATGGACATGTTTGCTGTTTCAATTTTTTTAGCCATTAATATAGATATGTATCTATCTCTATAGTATGTTGACTTACAGTCTTTCTGATGCATACCTAGGAGTGGTATAGTAGGGTCCTATGCTAGGTGGTTCAGATCTTACCTTCTGAAGAATGCCTATGCTGTCTGTTTCCCATAGTAGATTTGCAAATTTAAATTCATACTAGCATTGTATGAGAGTTCCTCTTTCATGGAGAGGCGTATTACCTCTTCTTCACCAACTCAAGAGTTACCCACATGAATACACTTTATTGCATTTTTAGACACTTGGGATATATTAATAGTATCGACTACATGGAAAAGAATATGAACGAAAATGGCTACATTTGTGGAATGCACAACATTAAATAAATCCTACCTGATCTGACCATCGTGAGTATCTAATGGCGTATATGAAGTGAAAGAGAGAGCATGGGCGATTAGCCTTAGAATGTCAAGGGCATTCGTCAGTTGTCATCTCCTATGTGAAAATGCCCCTTCGTTACACAAGACAGCATGCAGCGTCTGTTTTATCTCCATCACCCTTACTGCACATTACTTACCTCACATCATTCTACACTCATTTTGAACTTTCATTTCTTATTTTTTCTGTGCAATGCTTAGGAAGTCTGCAAGCACACTATGCAAAGGGAAAAGTACATTTCTCTAGGAATTAGATACAATAAGTTGGGTCCTCTGATGCTAATTTTATGTAGTCTTAATGTGTATTTGGTCATTTGACATAGAAGTTGAAACTCTGGTGTCTACATGAAAAAGCACCACTTTGAAGACTACATTTTAGATCCAAAAAGATATTTGCGGCTCCTTTTATTAATTGGATAAACTGCAGAGTTTTGCCTCTGATATCTTGATGGTAGTTAAGTGCCTTGCAGTTTTCTTTCTCTTTTATGAAGTTGCCCTAGATTTGATTTAAACATTTTCAGCAGAGATTAATTTAACAATAGATTGAATGAAATCTAAACAAAGGTTCAATTTGTTATAACAGAAACATCAAAACCTCTGTCAATTGACCTGTAGTAATACAGGGCCTCCAAAACAGGAAGATGGCTTTCATGTTGATATATTTTGATAGAGAATGCTTTGCTTACACAACAAATGAAAAATTTCATAATGTTAATTCTGTTGTGAAAATTAAAATAGAACTACCAGAAAGCTAAGGAATCAAGCATGGATACTTTCATTCAGAAATAATACTGCTAGCTTCTTTTAAATATAAAGGTAAAACAATATAAAAATGAAGGGAAGATACTCTGAAAATCAAATGATCATTTTCTAGAATACTTAAAAATATACATCACGCCAGGCATGGTGGCACACGCCTTTAATCCCAGCACTCAGAAGGCAGAGGCAGGCAGATCTCTGTGAGTTCAAGGCCAGCCTGGTCTACAAAGTGAGTTCCAAGACAGCTAGGGCTACAGAGAGAACCTGCCTCAACCCCCCCCCAAAAAAAAACAACAACAACAAAAAATCACATAAATTAAAATTTGTTGTCATTTACCAGTTTTCTTTCTGCAACAATGTTTTTAACATGACACTGATTCCCTTAATATAGTAGTAAATTGTGAAATTACTTTAAAAATTATTCACCCATTTAATGTATCTGTTAATACTGAATATAGCAGGAAAAATATTAGAAGTTAGGAAACATTATCTTTCTCTACTTCCACTGGAGATTTGAATCCCTTATGCCATATCTGTTTGCTTCTGTGTTCAAATATACTTGTATTTTATGTGATTAGAAAACTTAGAGAACCAAATGGTCAAAAGTTTTCCTCATTTAAAAGTTTTATTGGCTTTCCATTGTTTCATTTTTCCTGCATTCATCACTTTCTATCTTATTATACTGTTAAACCTCAAAATATTACTGTAGTATATTGTGATGGGCAGTAAAGACTGTTAAAAATATTTAAATATATTTTCAAGATTGAATTTTTATTAAGCAAGTTCAGTCTTTACCTTTGCCTTGCTTGTATGAAAATTTTTTATCAGATCGTTCTGAAAATAACATCATCTAGGTTAAAGTGTTGAAAGTGCTCAGAAACAAATCCAGCTGATAATGAGCAAGGGGAGCAAGTGTCCTCACACTGCCCTCCTCTGTCCTCAAACTGAGCAACTGTGACTCTTCAGAGCTAGGAAAGCTGTACCTTATAATAAAACCATTCCTGAAAATTGCTTTGTCTAGAGTGAATGGCTCTGTGTTGTAACACAGAATGGCTCTGTGTTATAATGTCATATAGTTTGGAGCTAGGTTGTCAGAGCTCACCATAGAATGCTACTTATATCACCACAAAAATTCTTTGTCTTTTCGCCTAGCTTTTTCCAAACTGAGACAATTTTCCATTGCCTACATAAATCGTAGTAATCTATATCAATGGAAAGTGGTCTAGTCTACTGTTGTCATATCTAGCAAGGAGAGTAGGGTGTAGACGATAAAAGTAAGTGTGTGGTTCTTTGTTCTCATGGACACAAGTTAAATATACCCATTAAAATGGTAAAGAGAACCCAGCATACTACCAAGACACAATGCAATAACTATTGGCTAAAAGTAAAGGTTATGAAGCAGCATTTGTATGTATTCAGCGAATATGTATTGCTCCTTTCAGAAATGTATTAAATTATAACTTAAAACATATTAATGTTGTCAGTGGACTAACCTTCATCAAGCTGAATCAGTCAAGTATAAAAATTAGGCCTTGTTTTTAACATACTTTTGTAAAATGAATTTCTCAGGTGGATTATAACTATGATACAAATTAAGATGCAATTTAAGGGGCTAGAGAGATGGCTCAGCGGTTAAGAACACTGACTGTTCTTGCAGAAGACCCAGGTTTGAATCCCAGCACCCACATGGCAACTAACAACTGTCTGTAACTCCAGTTAATCTGACAGCCTCTTCTGTCCTCCTTGGGCATTGCACGACATGGGTGAATTTACCTACCTGCAGGCAATACACACATACACATAAAACAAAAGTAATAAAATATTTTTTAAAAGATATAACTTAAAATATTGATATATATTTTGTGGGGCTGGAGAGATGGTTCAGCAGTTAAGAGCACTAGCTGCTCTTACAGAGGACCGTGGTTGCGTTCCCAGCACCCACATGGTAGCTAACTCCAGTTCCAGTGGATCTGACAACTCTTCTCCTCCGCAGGCATTGCATGACATGAATACACTCACATACATGCATGCAATGCACACTCATACACAGAAATAAAAATAAAATATGTTTGATCATATTTATACAGATAATATATGCATTTGAATTCTCAAAAACATACTGCTATATATGGCATAATTAACCATTCTAAAATAAGAGAATGTAAAAACTATGAAGGGAAAAGATCAGAGAGGATACACACTTAGGTAAAGACAACAGTTGTTCTGTTGAATTCTAATAATTTTCTTACTATTGACTAAGAACAATAAGTGTCTATACTTGACATTACAGTTATACCTGAATAAAGGATGAGCCTGACTTAGTGTGAGTTTTAAGGCCAAAAGTGGACTCAAACTCTGAAAACCACTTATTCCTTCAGAGGCTTCATGTACTTTCATCCAGACTTTTATTCAAGCAGTCTTTCCACAACAATTTGTAAAGTAGAAACAAGGATCTAGGATTGACCCTTGCCTTCTCTGAGAACCTTGCCCTTTATCCCAGGTCTAAAGTAATTCTCACACAACATCAAGCAGACTTCTCAATTACTGTTTTCAGTGAAGATAGCCTATCACTTCCAGCTCTTTCATATGTTAAACAAGCATACTCACATTCATTCGCTATCTTGGGTAGAGGGCAAAGCAGACTCCTGAGAAGATCAAGTACCCAGGTCACAGGAGGAGCACATGTTTACACTATCAACAGTAGCCTTTTGGTACAAATCATTCATTAAGATTCTCTCCATGTCCTAATGTTATCCCTACAACTGAGGTCTAAGTTACTCCATTGAGAATGAAAATACAGTGGCTGAGAATACTAGAGCAAAGGATTTCAAGATTGACCACCCTTGCACCAGCAATGTGGGTGGTGGATTGGTCAGACTAGGTTAATATTTTCAATATGCTGTGCTTTCTACAAAAAAAATAATAATAATAATAAATTAATATTGTTTAATATCAATAGCTGTGCTCTAGGGAAAAACAATAATGACATCCATATTTTGAATAACTCCAAGAGCTGAGAAGAGGCTCAGTGGGTAAAAGTGCTTATCTTACAGGCCTGCAACGCTGAGGTTGATTCCCAGAACCCACAGGAGAACACTGCATGAGGCGGCGTGCTTCTGTAACCCCAGCTCTCCTGAGACTACTACGAGGGCATCCAGCCACACTGGAGTACATATCATGGCAGAAATGCAAAGCAGAAGGAGAGAACTGACTCCTGAAGATTGTCCCCTTTCATCCACGTGTGCTGTGACACATGTGCCCATATTCACACACACACATGCAGACACACTATTAAAAAATAAAAAAGTAAAATACTCCAGCTTCTTTCCTGCCCACTGCTTTGTCCCATACATTTTCTCAGTCCCTCCACATTTATATCACAACTTCAATAAACAAGAAATGCTCCCCAGAACAAGAGGATTCGATATAAACAAAAAAAGAAACAGGGATGACTGATAAGATGGCTCGGTGGGTAAAGGCAGTGGCTGGCAAATCTGATGACCTGAGTTGAATCACCAGGACTCCATTGGTAAAGAAGAGACACAAATCTTTGACCTTCTCATACATGCCAGGCTGTGTATGCCCACATATAGTCACACATTTTCATGCCTCTAAACAAAGAAATAGAATGCAATACAAATTTAGACAATAATATACACCCTCAGAGAGTTTCTTAAGGTAGGGAAAAAAATTAAAACAAGGTCTGTGTTTACGCGTTTAAAATGTATCAGTAACAGGCATAGCTACCGCTGAAAAATCCAGTTGTTTTTCTGCACCTCGGCACATTCGTGAGGACATAAGATCTGAGTCAAATCGCAGAGTTATGTGCTGGTTATCCACTCGATTTAACTGTGTGCCATAGACTAGCATATTTTCTTGAGCCTAAATATGCTCAATTTTATTATTTCTCAGTTTCATCATATTTAATATCATGCCACCGGCACTTAAGACCATAGCTGAGAAACCAAACATTGCTTTCCGCAGATTCGCCATTAGGCAGCATGGGCGATCTCCCTCCTTCCTGCCATCTCTCTGCCCGGGATTGCACCTCCTGCTCCCATTCTCGTATTTGCTTCCGAAGCAGTGGCCTGTGTCATTAGCTAGGATTCATCAGCTGTGGCATAATCATATCAATCCTGGCCCAGCATCTTCTGTCCTCATTTAAATACAATTTGTCCTTTATTGCCACGCTCTCGAGTGTGTTTTATTCACTGAGTCCTGTAATAAAAGGTGAAGTAGCAGTCTGCATTCAGTGGTAGAATTTTTTCTTTTAAATTAGGGTTCAGGTTGTAGCATCCAAATTACTGCATGTCTTCTTTATTTTTGAGAAATCTAAGCACCCTGAAGTCATGAATGCCTGTCCGCCCAGGACAGCGAGCTATGGAGGTTTTCATGAGAAACACCAGGGCACTGTTAACCACATGAAGTTGTTTTTATATGTTAAAGCATTCCCCAGCCATCTTGGGAATCCTGCTGAAAACAAAGATCCAGATGATTTTATCATTCAGCATTATTTGATTCTCAATTTCCTGAAAGGAAAAAGAGATTTTAGAGTTTTGAACCCAAACATCACTTTATAAATAAAATATTTTCATTTTAGTGACATAAAATGAATGGTTCTCACTAATACTGTTTCCCGCCTATTTTAGTATTGCACTGCCTCTTAGATCTATTTTCTTTTTTACCCCTCCCTCCCTCCCTCACTCCCTCCCTCCTTTCTTTCTCTTTCTTTTTCCCATCTTGTCTCACATAGTCTAGGCTGGCCTTGAACTCCTGATCCTCCTACCTCCATCTCCCCAGTCTTGGGATTGCAGGTGTGCACTGCCACATCTGACTCTGAGGACCGCAGTGGAATGGCACAAATCAAACAACTGAGCTTTATTTCTGGATATGGAAAGCTCAGACTGACTAAATGGGAGCGAGCTAGGGAGATGGAAGTTGGGAAATGGGTGATGGTAGGTGTGTGGGGAAGAATGGTGCTTCATTTTAACAGAACAGATTGGAAGGGAAGACAGAGAGATGGTCTCAAAAAAGATAGACAAAATAACGTCTATCTGGGAATAGTGGACATACATGTGATCCCAGTACTTGAGAAGTAGAGGCAGGAAGATCCGGAGAAAGGTCATCCTTGGCTACACAGTGAGTTCAAGCTTGGGATATATGAAACTGTCTTTAAAAAAAAAAGAGGTATAGCGGGCTTTAGGGATGAAGTCATTTGGGCAGGAGGGCCAGGTTTATAATTTCTGCCTTTATAGGAAAGTCCTTGAAATTGGAAGATACTTTAGAAGTTTGAAGGAGCGGGTGCAGGACATGGAGAGAAGCCTTCAGAAACTGAATGAAAATAAAAACACTGTGCTACACTCCCTCACCCCATTCCTCCTCAAGGAAGATCTGAAGGATCTGGAGCAGAGAGTAAGGGACCCTAAGGGGGATCTGAGGCAGAGAGAGAGGGCTCTGGGGAGGGCCGCTGGCAGGATGGGGCTAGAAGGCTTATCTTCCCCAACTTCCACCCCCAGGTGTCTGATGCTCTGACCTCGGGTGTGCTGCAGACTGAGGGGCAAGCAGGTCCTCTCCTAAGAAGCCTCTTTAATAATGCTGGGTGCTTAGAAAAAGTGTGCAGAAGTCATTCTGGAATTTTTGGATACTTTGATAGGTGAGGAAGGGTCTGGCTGTATGCTGGTGTGGAGCAAATGTTGATAATATTACATACCTCTATGTGGCAGAGCTGGGATTCAAACAAAAATCATTGTCCAGGTACCCTGGCACCTCACCCTGAGGAGGAGGGGGAAGGGGAAGGGGGGGCAGGAGGAGAAGAGGAGGGGTAGGAGGAACGTATTGCCTTAATTTATAATCTGCGAGGGCTAGCCTTTGATATGTTAGAGACTAGCCAGATATTGAGGGGTAGCCACTTTTTCCCCTTCAGGCTACTCTGTGACCTCCTATGGTTAGATGAGAGGCGGGAAGTAGAGGTTTTGCCTTTCTGACTTCTTCAGAAAAGCAGACGAGTCTTACAGGGATATCCTGTCTGTAACCGGTTTCTGCAGGACGAGGCTGGATTTCCAAGATGGAAAAGTTCACCATCCCATTAACACACTAGATATTGGGATTCTCTCTTTAGCATGACTTTAGGTGAACCTGCCGTCTTAGTAGTGACCCCATGACCAGGTGATTGACCTGGAAAAACTAAGGTTCTAGCCAGCCCAGAGGTTCTCATTCTCATAACTAGCCTTCTCCTAGAGGTTTTTTTGCTACTGCAACAAAATTACCTTCTAATTATGTTTATACTTATAGATTAGTGCTGCCGTCAGCTTAGGTCAAAGAAACTCCCATTTATTTTGAGCAATGATAATTTTCTACTCACAGTTGGTCAAAGTGCTGAGAATAAGAACCTTTGAATGCTTGGTCAGAAATGGGCTATCTATTTCCCTCTCCAGGGCAGTGGGGGATGGATGGGAAGAATGTAAGAGGTAGAGGAAGACATTGACTGCGGTAGGATGCTGTCTTGGAAGTATGACAGTATGGCATGAATCCTGTTCTTGATCTCACAGCATTTGTGTTCCATGGCACAAAACTTACACAAGATTGAGCCCCTCAACATTTTGTCATGGGATCTGGGGATAGGCCCATGAGGACCTACATCTCCCTGAGTAATTATAGGCAGATATAATAGCTGGGGTGTGGAGAGGATTAATGAGGTCCTCCCATGTCCCTGAATATCTATGTACGGTTAATGATCACTGAGAAAGTAGACATTTTTAATATCTATCTATAGATAGATAAATGATAGATGATAGATGATAGATAGATGATAGATAGATGATAGATAGATAGACAGATGATAGATAGATGATAGA
>NW_008352126.1:899340-922990 GCF_000622305.1 Nannospalax galili
AGATGATAGATAGATAGATAGATGATAGATAGATAGATAGATAGATAGATAGATAGATAGATGATAGAAGATAGACATATTACTAACAGTGGTTACATCATTGGTAAAGAGCACATGTTCTTGCAAGTAATCCCCTCACCCATGAACCCATAGCAATTCTTAATAAAATTGATGAATACGCTAATAGTATAATAGTAAAGGGAATCACAAAATAGAGAAAAGAGATCAGTGTGAGTGGGAGGAGACAAAGGAAAGTAATGCAAAGATGAAATGATAAAAATACATTATTTGCAAAAATGCAGTTTTAATTAATATATGCCAATTAAAAGATAACGACTATCTGTTTACAAATCTATATTAACATTGTTTCTTGGTATTTTGGGCAGCAATTCATTGATAGAGATATTTTTCATATTTTTTCGTAAGAGAGAAACAATGAGGGAGGCAAAATTGTTTTAAATTACCGTCCATTTCAGGGGAGGGTGAGTAAATGTGTCTTTGAAGTGCCATTCAATGGAACCTCATTTTTGTCATACATGGTAGTTTAGAATGTATCTGGGATACACTGTCTTAATTACTGAACATTTTAGTAGTTCCTATGAATTTTCTGAAGAGTATTTAATAGGTTGTAATTTTGTGTTGTGACGTCACAACTCGTTTTAGAAATCAGTATGCTAATCTTTTGTGTTTTAATTAACATATATTTCAAGGAAGTTTGTTCAACACCTCCCATCCATAATTTCGGAAAAGAGGGCTTATTGTTTCTTCGCGCTGTCTGTTACCTTGCTGGCTTCCCCTCTATTAGGTAATTGCTTTGGCTGATCACTCCAGGGATTCAAATCTGGAAACAAGAGTAATGAATGCAGAGAGAAATTTCTTCCTTAATTGACAGTGAGTGATGCATTTCCTCTCCACTATTGCTTCTCATTAAACTTTCATTTTCTAAGAAGTCCATTCCTCACAGCTGAATCCCACCCAAGTCTTCTTCTAGGACACAGCATCTCACAGGCAGCTCTGTTCTATGCCTCTGCTCATTCACTGTACATAATCCAAGCATGAAATTCATGCTTTTCTCTTAAACTTCAGTAAAATGAAAACCAAGTAGGGCTATTTAATTCTCTAATTTTTAGAGCTTTTAATTTAAAAGAAAACTTTAACTTAAAAAATTGTTTCTTTCATAACCTGTAATGTTTTTATTTGTTCAACTTCACCATCTTTCAAGTAAAGGGTCTGTCGTGGTTTGACTGAAAATGTCTGCAAAGGCTCCAAGTTTTGGGCATTTTGTCCCCAGTTGCTGATGCTGTTTTGGGAAGTCCATCACTGGGGACCAACTCTGAGAGTTTATAAGCCTTGCAAGATTTCCAGTCTCTTTCTTTGCTTCCTACGCCTGCTTAAATATGTGATCACTGGGCCTTCTGCTCCTCCCACCATTAGGGACACCAATCCCTCTGGAATCATAAGCCAAGTAAACTCTTCTTTCTATAAGTTCCCTTGGTACTGAGTTTTATTACAGAAACAGAAAAGTAACTAACATAGGCTTTCCCAAATACCCGTCAAGTGAACAGAATATGACCTTGAATCTTCTTGTGTTTAAACACTTCTACTACAGTCAAGATATGATTTGAGTATATATCTTTGAAGGGTCATGTGCTGGAACTTTGCTTGCCAGGGGTATGGTGTTGAAGTATGGAATTTTGGAGAATAAGGCAGCTTGATTTTTGAGGGTGCACACCCAGAATGGCGTACGTAAGCTTTCATAGGATACTGGATAGCAAGCCCAAGCCCTAAATTCTTCTTGCTTCTTGCTTTGCCATGTGATCTTTCTTCCCAGACTTCGCAGTCACCTGAAGTCATCACCATCTTGTGATGCAGCCGGAATTCTAAAACAAGAATCAAGCAGGTGCACACGTCCTATTCCTAAATCACCAGAAGAGTGAGCTGTAAACACATCTCTATCACTTACTTAGCTTATGGCATTTTGTTATAGTTACTCAAACTTATACAGACTTGTGCAGACTTATGCACCCAGTAGGCCTCAAAGCATCTAAGTATGAATGCAGGAGCCAGGGTTCAGAAGGAGGGTGATAGTGCAAATGCTGGGAAGAAGCCCTTGATTCTTGTCACACTGTCCCAATAGAGTTCATTGCCTTTTTGGTTATGTTTTTATTCTTTGAGAATTTCACACGTCTATAATGAAAACATGGTATTTCCCATCTCCTATTTCCCCCTTCCAACTCAATGGAACAGAAGGGAGGACCTAATGAACATCCTGTTCTAAATAAAATTCTTACTTGCTGGACTGCTCTATCTATGAATTCTTTCACTGACAAAATTAGGAACATTGGAGAAAGGAATGTGAGCTCCCTGGTTCACTGCTTCTCTGTGTAAGTTGATACCTACAACTGGAATTAGTCAGACAACTGGCAATCAAATCTATGTCTTCAGTCATTATAATACATATCTCATTGTCTTGGTCAAATTTCAGATTTACTTTCTCATTATAGTAGATTGAAATCTTTATTATGTAGTCGTTGTATCAGGACAAGGTCAAAGTAATACTCCTGGAGATCAATCTATAAAAGAGTAAGATTTCTAACAATATATATGTTCAGATTTATAGATATATCAGTTAGAGATGACTCCTCTTGTAAACAGCGAGTTGGCCTCAGAGCCAGCATTTAATTTACACATCCATTTGTCATGTTTGTGTCTCCTGCCTTTAATTTTCAGAAATTCAACTGCTTTAGGTTTCTAAGCAGTCTTGCCTTACCACCTATGTTGCATTAGTAGGAAAATACTACTAAAGCTTAACGCATCAGGCCTTTCTACTCTAAGTTCTATGAAGATCTGCCTTTCCATGTAGGGAGGCTAGGCTCTCGGTGCAGGTTTTCAGGTTTCGTGACTGCAGTAACTGGATTAAGTTTTATCTTGAAATTGTCATATCTATTTATTGTCTCTAACAGTTTCATCCTCTCCTGGAAGAAGAGCCAGCTACTGCTTTACTATCTGCCACTTGAGTTTCTCCTCATTTTAGATTTTTGTAGCTGAACTAGTGATATGTCACTCAAGGCTATGCCACTCTCTGCTATGGGCTTCAGTGCCAGCTGAGCTGCATGAAATTGTTCCTGTGTTCTGGCCTCTCTTTTCAGAGAAAGCTTCTTAATATTCTCTTTTGTGTTGTTTTGTTTTCTACTTTTAAGTGATTGTAGGGAAATGATATGCAATCTTTGTTGAAAATTTGGTAAAAGTTACCTCTCTAGTCCTGGTACATTCTTTTTCAGCAAAATAGATTGATTTAATTTCCTTATTCAAGTTCTAGTCAATGCTTTTTTCTTGTGTAATGTTTTACAGAGTGTGTCGTTCAATTTTTCACAGAATTGGTTCATATAATGGTTAGACTTCATTGTAAAATATATTGCTTTTTAAAAACTATATATTATTTTTATTTTATGTGTATGTGTATATTGCCTGCATGTAGGTAAGTGCAACCATGTCTTGCAATGCCCAGGAAGGACAGAAGAGGCTGTTGGATCCCCTGGAACTGGAGTTATGGACAGTTATTAGCTCCCATGTGGGTGCTGGGATTCAAACCCAGGTCTTCTGCAAGAACAGTCAGTGTTCTTAACTGCTGAGCCATCTCTCCAGCCCCCATTTTTTATTTTAATAATCAGTTTATTACAGTATTATTTTTGAATCAATATGGGTATACCTCTGGTTGTTATCTATAAATATATTTACAGAGAAATTTAACTAAAGAGGAAAGATTTATCCTGAATGTAGGTAGCACCATTAATGCCTTGGGGTCCCTGACTGAATAAACAGGAGAATGGAACTTGAACACCATCATTTATCTCTCTCTGCTTCCTGATGGGGAATGTAATGTGACCAGCTGTCTTCTAAGCTTTCTATAATCCTTCCTTCATGATGAACTGTACTCTATGACTGTGAGCCAAAATAAAACCTTCCATCCTTAAGAAGTTTTTGTTAGGTATTTTGTCACAGCAATGAGAAAGGAGATAATATAGAAAATTTGTCAGAGGTCATTCATGTTCTGCTCTGCAGAGTTTGACTGATTCTTCCTGTATCCTGAGAAAGCCCAGTGAAATGGAATTTATAAGTAATAATGAACCTTTTGCCACCAAGGAGTGTATAGCTTAGTCAGAGTCCAAGCAGGAAAACATTGTAAGAGTATTGTGTGAAGTTGCTGAAGATGAAACCTAAGTTACAGTGAAGTCGCCAGGGGCTTGGGGATGCCAGGACCATGGGACATCTGCCAAGAGATGCTGGAGACATAGACTAGAGCCAGACTGAGGGGAAGGCTACATATATTTTACATATGCTGAACAGGTGGGACTCACCCATGTCCTTGGCACCCAGATGACTCTATCCCCATCCCCAGATGCTGATATGGAAATGAAAAATGCTGTTGTTTGCTCTACTGGATTATTGGTTTTACTTTGGTTTGATATACTTGCTATGTCTCCATTCTTCTCTTTTGGAATCAGAATGCTAACACTATGCCATCCTATATTGGAAGTCTACAAATTATTTATATAGGAGCTTACAATTAAGAGATAACTTTCTCAGAAGAAAGCTTGGGCCTTTGAACAATGTTTGTATTGACTTTCAATCACTAAGGGGGCATTTAGAGATGGAAAGAATGTAGTTTTAATTAATAAATGAAAATGAGACCTTAATCCTAGCACTCAGGAGGCAGAGGCAGGTGATTCTCTATGAATTCAAGGGAAATCTTGTCTTCATAGTGAGTTCTAGTCCAGTCAGAGTTACTTAGAAAGAACCTGTTTCAAAAAACAAACAACAAAAAGAAAATTAGACCTTAAACCTTAGAGACCAAGGATGAACTACTATTTGTGTTGGAAGGACAAGTTGACAAAGGGTAAAATTGTATGGTTACTGTTCATCAAGTCATCTTCAGTAATTATTCTGAGACAATCATGAGCACCACTCTGGCTGTGACTGTGAAGAGAATTCACAAGAGTTTTAAGTGGGGTTGAAAGATCTATCGTTGAATGGGGATGTCACCATAAGTGTGTGGGGTCCTGGACTCCTGAGCTAAACACGAGGGGACTGAGGTCCCGCACCTTTACTCATATGTCTCTGCTTCCTGATGGGGGATGGAACATGATCAGCTGCCTCACGCGCTCTTACCCCACCTACCCTCTTATGTTGGAGCATCCTCAAACTCTGAGCACAAATTAGTCAGTTTTTTTGTCAAATATTTCATTACAGCAATGAGAGAAATGATACAGTCAAGTCCATCAATGTCATCAAATCTGTGGGTAAACATTTCTTAATAATATTTATTTTCCATATTTTAGCATACCCTGGGTTGGTAGTGATGTCTCCTTTTTCATTTTAACATAGGATTTATGTCTTCTCTCTCAGTATCTTAATTTGCTAGTGGTTTATCAATTTTATTGTCTTTTTTTTTCCAAAGAATCAGTTTTTGTTTCACTGGTTTTAAAATTTTGGTTTTAGTTTTCAACTTCATTGCTACTCTGCAAATAATGTTTAAAGGCATAAAATAAACACATTTTTGGGAAAGAAATATTACTGGAACACAACTTTTAAGTACTTTAATTTTAAAGAAATATTTTCTTAACACCTTAATAATATGATGGATTTGAAATATAATCCTAGTAAAATTAAGTTTCATTTGCTAAAGCTAGATTAGTGTTAAAATAATTATTATATCATAAGGCAATGTTAACAAGCCACATACATACCTTGATAATACGGAATTTATTTTGCTTATTTCCTAGTGTTGAACATCTTTATTTGGAAAGATTTACTCTTGCAAGTAAATTTAATTTTTTCACAATTCAAGCAGGTGAAGATAGGCTTCTCTCCAAGAATTTCACATTTCACAAGATTTTTCAATTAAACTCTAGAGCTAGCTTTAGTCCTCAGTTTAATAAATAAGAACCCTCTGCATTTAAGAGCTGAGAAAACTATCTCAAAACTCAGTATGATTTGGCTATCTATATTTGAAAGTGCAAAGAATGCTCTTTTCACCATAACGGATTATCTACAAAGCCAGAGTTTTTCCTCAGAGGAGCCACCAACCACATAAAGACATTACCGAAGAAATAATGTACAACATCAGGCAAATGCACCACGTTGACTCATATTTGGCCAAAGTGCTGGTCACTTTACAAACAGATCAGAAGAAATTAGATACAGTTGTAACAAATTCTTTTTTCCAAAAAATATTTATTATTTGTATTTTATGTGTATGCGTGTATTGCCTGCATGTATGTAAATGCACCCATATTGTGCAATGCCCAGGGAGGATCCCCTAAAACTGGAACTACAGACAGTTGTTTGCTGCCATGTGGGTGCTGGGATTAGAACCTGGGTCCTCTGCAAGAACAGCTAGTATTCTTAACTGATGAGCCATCTCTCCAGCCCCCTTGTAACAAATTCCTATAGCTCAATTGTGAGCAAAAGTGTTAATTTAGAATGTGGAAAATGGTAGATACCCAGCACAGTGGGTCTCAAATCAGACCAGGGACCCTCAGTTTGTGCTGTTCAACAGCACAATCACTGCTCCAGAGTCCTTATTGGAAGCTCAGCGTTTGAATTTCACAGAGTTTACATATTGTAAGTGCTCAAGCAGTACAAAACATTAGGAATTGTCTCATCACAATAGTAAGAAGACAGCACAGTGTGCCCCAGGCCATGAGCGCTGGTCCAGTAACAGACCTCATTTCATGTATACAGAAACATAAAATAGGACGGGGGCAGCCCACCTGTCCCATCAGTCCAGAGACAGCTGTCTAATCTGTCCGTGCCCAGTGAACTACCCAGTCCTTAAACTTCCACATCAACAAAGTCCAAAGAAGTCTGTTAGCTCCTTATAAGCCAAGTGGTAGGAGTATGTTAGCTATTACTGAGCAGAGTGCTAGTGTCTTCAAGAGGCACTGCGGGTCACTACAGAAAGTCATATTGGCTGTAATAATATGTATAATCAAACAGACTATATAAAATACATACAAAACTAAAAATGAAAATGAAACCATTCTGTCAGTAGTAACAATCCCAGTCTCAAATACTGGATTCATAGTTGAGAAACTTTCAATATGTGTTACCTTTGAAAAATATAGGATTTATTTACCTGTAGAAATAATAACTAAAATTAACAAGAGAAAATTTGGGTTGATTTATTTTTATTTTGTGTACATTTTTGTCTGAATTTACGTAAGTGTACCCGTGTATGTGCAATGCCAGCAGAGGCCAGACGAGGACATCTGATCCCTTAAAATTGGAGTTACCAATGGTTGTAAGGTGCTGTGTAAGTGCTAAGAACTGAATCTAGGTCTTTTCCAAGAGCAGCCAGTGCTCTTAACTGCTGCATCACCTCTCCAGTGCCAGAAAAGGCAGATTGAATAGCAGTTTAGATGAGGAAGCATGTTTAGAGTTATTCATAATTAACTAATAACCAGAATTCCCCAAATAAAAAATACATTTATTCAAGAAAACCCACTCTTAAAACTTTAAAACTTTAACTTTTTTAATTATGAAAAATTTTAAGATGTTAAACATATTCTAAATTAATAACTGAGTAGATAGGAATAATCAGAGTTAAACATTTTATCTTCATGTGCATGTATTGAAAAATTCAGCAGTAACCCATAAATATATGCAATTTTAATGTGTAAAGTAAAATCAATTCATGAAAAATCCTCTAAATATTTATAATATAACATGTGATGAAAAATTTACTTTATGTTGTATAGTTATTAAGCTGAGAGATAATAGAGAAACATTTAAGGGGAAAAAAAGAAAATACTATTACTGATAGAACAAATACTGGTACATGGGAAAATAACGAAGCTTAATTAAAAAATAAGACATGAAAGAACATAGCTTGGAGCGAAAAATAAGAGCAAGCTGGTAGCTTACAACACAAATACTTTCACTACTTGAAAAATATTTAAGTATTCTAATTAGAGGCATTTGCAGAGTAAATTTTAAAAAGCAATTCAGTGAATTTTGCCATAAAAATGAAAGAGCACAAAACAATTCGTGGGAAAAGAAAAATAAAATATTATATCCAAACAACTGAAAGGCAGCTTGCACAGAAAACAACAGTATTTTCCTAAGGATGAGAGAAGCAATATGTCATGAAGAGGAGGACAAATTAAGTGCATAGTTATGTAATAATGGGAGAAATATTGGAATCTATAGTCAAATTAAGAAAATATGTCTACATTTTTGGATTGTTGGAATAGAGAGGAAAAAAAATAACCCAAGATATCACTGTGATTAAGAAGCTTTAAACATCTCTCCTGACAAACTACACAAAACTAACATATGTGGAATATTGCACTCAGAGACTGGAATTGCATTATTTTGACATGCATTCTTAATATTTATTCAAATATGCCATATGTTGTAGTACAAAGCAGATTTTTAAAACTTGAATAATTGAAATAATAAATTTTCTGACTTCGTTAGTTCTAAGCTAGAAATCAACAGAGGGACAACTTAAAATAAATGTTTTCATATCAGTCAATATGTTTGTAAGTAATTTGAGCCACAAGATAAATGAAAATTAGAAAGTATTTTAAATGCTTGAAATGGATAGATGATATATTTAAACACAATAAAACACATTGCCTTAACGGTGAAAATGGGAGTGAGGGAAAACCAGCTCAGTGTCATCAATCCTCCCCAAATATGGGGAAAGATCAGTTCCCAAAATGCTACTGTGAACTGGAAAACCAAACACAAAGTAAACCCAATGAAAACCAAAATTCTGAAAAAGGCTGAGACGCCGAAATGGATGCATTTTCAGAAAGTGTTGATTTATGAACTAAAAATCCAGAAGAAAAATGGAGATTGACCAGAGCAATACAAAATACGGTCCAACTGAAGGTATTGTAGGCTTAAGAACCTGATGGCATCATTGCACTTTCAAATTAGTGTGGGACTCCGTAGGCATCTCTTTTGAGTAAATTACTAAGTTTTCCTAGATAGAACACACTATAATAAATGTATCCGCACTCCTAAATAAAGACACAAAAAAGAAACTCAGAAAGTATGTGATGCCATTCGCCAGTGCACTTGACAGCTTAGGAAGTGGGAGAAAAAAAATCCTTGAAAAATTTTAAAGAAAACATACAAGGAGACATTAACATCAGAATTCTCATAAGTATTTGAGAAATAAACAATATTAAGTGCTTTAACTCATATACTTACAAAAATTCGAGGTCCAGATACTTCGCTAGAAAATTCTTCAAAACATTTTAAGAAGGAACTATGCCACCCTTACATACTTGTACATCCAGAGATTCAACAACAATACTTGCCTCCCCCAAGTAAGTATTTACTTCATGGAGCTTCCATTATTTTTATGTGGAAATCATTAAATGAAAAGGTAATTACAGATGAATCTCTTTTATGAACAAAGCAGCATAACATTCCTGACTCATAAAATTTAAAAGATAATATTACACATATAATTACTCATAAAAATGACCCACAAACATGAGGTGTGCAATAACAATGAGTTGTTTTAATATTCAAACATTTAAAACTGCAACAGAATACCTTAATAAAATAAACAGAAAAACCAGAGCAATTCAAATAAGGAGAAATAAAGCCCGGAGTCTGTTATTGATAAAAACAACTCTTCTGAGCTAGTAAGGAAAGAGAAATAATTTTAATTTATTAATATTATCTCAAACGTGGCTCTAGTAATCAGTATTAAAAATGATGATGTATTGAAAACTCCCCTCCTCATACCAGGAACAAGAAGGGATTGAACACCGATAACCCGCTCCTTGGCATTCTATCTGACAGTATGCATACATGTTTATATGGAAGCCAGCACATAAAGGGTATACTATAACATTTAGAAAGATGATAACACAAAAACATCCTAATGACTTCGTATATACAGCATACTTTGTGTAAGTCCTTTGAATCCTCTCTCAAAATATAACACATTTTCAAGTTAAAATAAGTTCTAAATGGGCACGTGATTCTAGGATAAGCTTTTCTCATACTGGGAAATATAAATATTAATTTTTTTCATTCTTTGAATATTTCTGTAAGCTATAGCATTTTTTAATTATTGAAACTGTTGTACATTTCATACAACAGTTCTGGATAGGACTCCTATACCAAACTTCTCCCACCCATGGCTCAGTGACCTTTGCAAGAAAGGTTCCTCCTTTAAGAGTCCTAGGTAAACAGAGGCTTTGTAAGATCAAATTCATTCCTGAAAGGCACATGTGGTGTCTGGTTCCCTCCTCCCAACATCCTTTAGACAGTATGAGGCAAGAAGTCTCCAAAACGACTGTTTGGAAAATCCTAATGAGTTTATTGGACTCACTAACTGAGCTTGGGGTGGAGGTTTACTTACCGAAGAAGAGTGGGCTCCCCGCCCCATTCACAATGTACTGGAAAGTCCACACCCAAACATAAATCCTGTGGCTTCCCGACAGCCACACAAAATGGTGAGAGACCTGCCTTGTGGTGTTCTTGGTTTATATATCCTTCTTCCCACCATGTAGCTAAGGTCAGCTGATTGGGTGGGAGAGGTAACTGGCTCCCCACTGCCTGACTCCTTCTAAGGAATGTGGGAAGGAGTTGGAACTATAGCTTGCCACCGTAGTGGTCTGAGGAACTGAAAGGTATCAGCCTTTCAGGCCACGGGAAGCTTGCTCATTGGAACATGTGATGATGATGACATTGAACACAGGACCCATGCTGTCTTATTTTTGCAAGCACTAACGAACATTTTTAAAATGCAAAGAGAAATCAGATAAGAAATTGAAAGGAAGAAATAAAAATGTTTTATCTCTAGCTCAGGAGCTATTGGTGATTGATAGCTTTTGGGAGAGAGAGACTCAGTTTTCATTAGGGTTGTGGTCCCTGGCCGGTGGGCCATGCTCCAGTGGAAGGCCCCACATCAAAGAGTATATGGTATCAAAAACTAGACTCAGTGAGTTAAACAAAGGAAAAGGACAAAATGTTGGGAGGGTTAGAAAGGGGATGTAGATCTGGAAGGAGTTGTGAGAGTGATTATGACAAAAATACATTATATGACTTTCTCAAATAACTAATAAAATAATTTATTTTAATTAATTACTTTTATTTTATGTGTGGGCGTGTTTTGCCTCATGTAATGCCTGCAGAGGCTAGAAGAGGACTTCAGGTCCCCTGAAACTGGAGTTACTGTTTGTTCGCTGCCATGTGGGTGCTGGTAAATAAAATTAGTGAACAGATGCTCTTTTATTAGGTCATTTTCATTTATATATCTGATGCCTCTCAACAAACTGTATTTTGGCTTCTTAATGAAAATGTTTCTCTAGAATTACCCTTGTATGTATTTTCTGTTCCACTGCATTCATGTATGCCTATGAATATTTTATAAGTTCTCCTTCAGAAGTATTTTACTGGGATGAAAAACTTCTAAGTTATTTTCCTTCAATACTTTCATAATATCTCCTTGCAGTCAAGTTATGGATAATGACTCAAAAGAAAACAAAATTTGGTAATTCAAGAATCAAATCTAGCATTTTTAAAAGACAGCAGGTACAGAAATATCCTGCCGTGTCCTACAGCACTGGGCAAGAGAAAATTAAGAAACTGCGGAAGTAAACTGCTGTGTGATTTTGGATTTCATAAACAAACAACACGTTTGAAGGGTAAAATATACTAATGTCTCCAGAAAGACAGAAGCAACAGGAGACAGACAACTAGAGAACAGGAGATTAGTGGTGAAAGGTCTCACATAGTAGAGAGTTGGAGAATTCTAGAAGCCTGAGAATAGGTAAGCGGGTGTTGTAGCTCAGTCCCAAGCTGAAGACGAGAACAGGAGGTGGTCACTAGCAATTAGAAGAGAGATGGGATACACATCTAGGTGATGAGGACATAACATGCAGACAGCCCTCTGCCCTTCAACATAGGAGCAAAGGGAATTCCCAGCTCTAGGATGGAGAGAGTTTGCTTTTCTTTTCAGTCCATCCAAACCCACAGCCTGTTAGCTTCTGCCCACACACTCTGTTCATAAACTCACATGCCAGTCTTCTTTGGAGCACATTCCCTACATTCCCAGAGTAATTGTTTCCAAACCTCCAGACATCTACCAATACATTCCAGTTGGCACCTAAAATAAGCCACCATAGGGAATGAATAAGAGACATGAATTGACCAGAAGAGATAAAATTATTTTGTACCAGATAGGACCACCAGAGAATGTTCCTTAGACTCAGATTAGAAAAAAAAAAATACGAAGGGAAGAAAGACAGTAGACTTCCCCCAAATAAAAGTGAGTATGTATGTCTTCAGTATCAAAGAAGGTACCAGAATATTTGAATGGATATTCCCATTTATGAACATTCAGAAAATGTTATTTAAAACAGTAATAACTATTGTTTAATAGCTTATTAAAGAGTTCTCATTCAAGAACAGTAAGTTGGATCGGCTATTACACATTAAGAGATATTTAGGATTCCTGTATTAAAACTCACCCACCCACAGTTCAGGGACCATTGGGCAAGAAGGGGTGGAAAGATTGTGAGAGTCAGGCTTAGTGCTTGAACACAAGGGGAAAGAGCCTTTCATGCCTTCGGGAACTTGCTCATATGAATTCTCAGCAATGGTAACAGCATATACAAGATCCAAGCTGCCTCAATCGGACAAAAACCCAGCATAGAACTAGGGAAATGGGTAGCAGGGCCCAACTAGCCCAGGAACTGTAGGTAATTGATGACTGTGGGATTAGGGAGAGTAAATTTTTTTAAGAGAGTGACTCTAGATTGGCTAAGTAGACTGCAGTGGATGAACTTGCACGGAGCGACATCTGGGTATAAATGCCTTACTAGATAGGCCTTAAGCTATATGACAAAAATGTATGAAATTTGGCGGAGGGGAGCTATGGGGGTGTGCAGATAGGGGAGGGGGTCTAAATTTGATTAAGATCTATTATATGAAATGCACAAAAACTTAATAAAATATTTTTTAAAAAGATTTTCACGTGTTTTGCATAAAGAAGTGTCTTTGGTGAGAGTTGAGAACTGCATTAGTCTATGGATATAGCAATAAGTCATTAAGAGTCCATTTAACATAGGTTCTCCCCTTTGTCCTCTGACCTGTTTGGTCTCAGTTTCCTAAGTCTGATATCAGTGTCAGGTATGGGCTCCATCCTAGGAAGCTGACCTTAAATCTAATTAAAGAGTGATTGGTTACTCTCATAATATTTGTGTCACTATTGAGCAGGTATGTGTATCCTGCCTGGACAGTTGTTTTGTTCATAGGATTCACAGCTGGACAAAGATGATGGTTATTTTTAGTTCCTTTCAGTAGCTTGTTAGCACCTTCTAGCACTATGAATGCTAACCAGTAGAACTTACCAAATGCAGAGAACAATAAGGTACAGAGCTCTTATCCCGAAATAGGACTCCTTTATCAATCTTCTGTCCCCCCCGCCCCCCGTCACCCGGCAAGGCTCAGTTATCATTGCGGAAGAGAAGGTAGAAAAATTGTAAGAGCCAGAGGTGGTGGATGACCACAAGAGAACAGTTTGTCAGTTACTCATATGAACTCCCAGCAACAGAGACAGCATGCACGAGTCCAATGCAAGCTCAAACCAGAAAAAAATCTCAGCATAGACATGAGGAACTGGGTAAGAAGCTGCAACCCCACATAAGAAAATTGTGTCAACAGACGGCTGTTGGAGGGGCACAGACAGTCTCTTTCAAGCATGGGACTCTTGGTGGGTTAACTAGGCTCCAATGGATGGACCCACACTGAAGGACATTTGGAAATACAAATTAGACTCTAAGAGTACATTAAATTGTGTGGGGAGGGACAGTAAGGAGTGGCGGGGATAGTGGAGGGGAACTAAATACCATCGCATTATATTGTATGAAATCTCCAAAATTCAATGAAAGTAAATATTTTTCTATTTCACTTTTCTGTACGTCAGTCTAGGTGACTATATTTTAAAAATTACTATTTTCTATCCATGTTATTTATTAACATTTTCATATATCAGATATTAATATATAATATATAGTACTTTTATCACATTTAGTGCTCCCCCCCCAATTATCCTCTTCAAACCTCCTTCCACATCCACCTGGAATCACTTTTTCTTATACATAAATTACCCTCCTACTTTTATCTCTATTTGTATGTGTGTATGTGTGTGTGTGTGTGTGTGAGAGAGAGAGAGAGAGCTTTTCCTGTATTCTTCCCCATCTCCCTGTCCTCCCACTCTTAAATTATTTCTCTCCCCTCTTCTATAATGTTCTCTGAGCCCAAGGGGGAGTAATATAGATGTCCCCTTTAGTACAGAGCACTCAACGGACTCTTACTCTCATTACCTTGACCAGTTATGAGGCTCTGCAGTCACAGCTGCACACTGCAAAAAGAAACTAATTTGACCAAGGCTGAGTGTAGCACTACTTTGTGGGGATAAGCGTAAGTATTCAGATGGCAGTTAAGCAGTGTTAGAAGCTTCTCCCTTAAGGTCTGTGTTCTTCCCAGCCACCAGCTTTGGATCAAGTTTACTGTATCAAGCATGATTTCTTTGAGTGAAGCAGTTCTCAAATCTAATCAGAAAGTGGTTTATTACAACCACGGCCACTACTGCCGTCCTGAGCACATTTTCCCTGGCAGATTGGTATTGTAACATCCAGCATCTGTAGCTGGGTAAGGTTGTTCATTGACTTTTCTCCCCAGCAACCTCACAGCACCTTCTGGCACTATGAAATCTAATGATCAGGGTGATATCTTCCAAGACAGTTCTAGCTTAATGTCTCTATGTCCTGCATTTGAAGTGTGTAGTGTTTTAGTAGCAAGTTCTTGACATCCTGTTCTGGTGGAAAACCAAGAGCAATGTCGATAGCATATTAGCTCACATGACTCTCATTCCTCCCTCCCTAACAACTCAGACGGAGGTGTCCAATGGCTGGCACTGAGGTTTCACTTAATAACCTATGGTTTTTGTGAGCAGCATTACCCACCCACGCAGGGTAGTTTAGTTTAAACTCTTCTTGATTTTTTTTTTTTTTTTTAATTCGGCTTTCATAGTTTGTTTCCATTAGTTCTTTTCATACATCCTTAGTTTGGGCTAGTTTACTCACACCCTTTTCTCCCCCAACTTTCCAGGCCAAACTTGCTTAAACGTTTCACACCCCCAGTATTTCATTCCTCTACTTTCATATCACATGTCACAGGAGTTCTACGAGTGCCGCACCCAACACTGCCCCTTCACGGTTCCTTTCTATGTTCACTTTATAAACAGTCACTCCAGGGTAGGCTAAGGCTGAGATCCTAGCAGACATCGGGAGAGGGTGGGTTCAGACTTCCATCAGTGTAGCGGCTCTGATCTCAGCAGACCTCCAGAGAGTGCCAAGTTTTGGCCTCCCTCCGGGCTTCCCTATGTCAGAGGACCTGAGAACGCAGGGGACTGCTTGAGAGGCCACAGATCCTGCCTCTATGTGGTGGTGAGCTTCCCCTAATTGCACCATACCCATCCCCCTACCTAGGATTTCCTGAGGCCCCTCCTAAGGCCCCAGGGCAGATCTGGTTTTGGTAGGCTAAGGCTGAGATCCTAGCAGACAGCCTGAGAGGGTGGGTTCCGACCTCCATCAGTGTAGCAGCTCTGATCTCAGCAGACCACCAGAGAGTGCCCAGTTCTGGCCTCGCTCTGGCCTCCCTCTGGCAGAGGGGCTGAGAACCCAGGGAACTGCCTGACAGCTCTTGGATCCTGCCTCCATGTGGTGAAGGAAGCCTGAGTGTACCTGACTGAAACCTGAATTGGGCTTCTGTAGGTACTACTGAATAGCTGACCGGAAGCCATCGGTTCCTTCCAAATTAAACCTGAGAGAACCTGAACCCTGTACCAACCAGCTTTACATAACCAATAAAGGATCTAGGAACCCTGATAATACAAACAGAAGCATACCTCAATTTAATTCTCATATCAAAATCACAAAAAGCAAAAGAAATTCACATGCCAAAATCACAATGATAGAATAATAAAATGGAAAGCCAAAACACTATGTCCCCACCAAACCCCACCAATCCTGTAGAGGAGTTCTACAAGAAGATCCCCTTAGAGATAACCCATGACAATGAATTTAAAACAACAATCATAAACATGACCAAGGAATTCAACGAATTTAAAGAACACACAAACGAGATAAGCAAGGACTCTGAATTTAAAAGAACAAACATAAACATGATCAAGGAATTCAATGAATTTAAAGAACACACGAACAAACAAATCAAAGAGCTAAAAGAAGATAGGGATAAACTTCTGAATGAATTCACAAAAGAGACAGAAACACTGAAGAAAACTCAGGGAGAAATGAGGAAGGAAGTGAAAAACTTAATAAGCCAACTTGAAACAATAGGGGAAAGCCTCACCTCTAGAATGGATGAAATGGAAAACAATATCAACACTGAGGATAAAGTTGAAGAACTGGACCACTCAAGCAAAGAGTATGGAAAATTTTTTAAAAACACAGGAATGGAATATGCAAGAGATGTGGGACACCATGAAAAGACCAAATTTATGGATCATAGGAATAGAGGAAGGAGAAAAATTTCAGGTTAATGATGTTGACCAGATCTTAAACAGGATTGTAGAAGAGAATTTCCCAAAATTAAGGAAAGACATCCCCATATAAATACAGGAAGAACATAGAACACTAAATAGGCAGGATCAGAAATGAAACTCCCCACGACATATCATAGTAAAAACAGTAAATGTACAGAACGAAGAGAGAATACTGAAAGCAGCCAAAGAAAAACAATAGGTCGCATACAAAGGAAAGCCCATCAGAATTGCAGCTGACTTAATAATGCAAACCATGAAAGCCAGAATAGCCTGGACCAAGGTTTTTTCCAGTTCTGCATGACAATAGATGACAGCGCAGAATGCCTTGCTTGCCCAGAAAAAAAAAATGTCTATTATATTTGAGGGGGGAAAAAAAAGCTTCCATGACATGAATAGCCTGAAAGAATACATGTCCACAAAGCCATCCCTTCAAAGAATACTTGAAGCAATACAGAGAGCAGAGAGAAAGAAAAAACTATGCCCCAGGGGCAACAAAAGAAAATAAATAAAGGTATAATCAAAGAAACACAAAAATAGACAGAGAACAAAAACAGCAGTCAAAATGATGGCAACCAATAGACATATTTCAATTATAACCTTAACTATCAATGGACTGAACTCCCCAGTCAAAAGACACAGGCTATGTGAATGGATTAAGAAACAAAATCCATCTCTTTGCTGTCTGCAAGAAACTCATATCACCTTCAAGGACAGGCACTACCTTAAGGTAAAAGGATGGAAAATATTCCAAGCAAATGCACTAAGACCAGGGGTTGCAATTCTAATATCTGACAAAATAGACTTCAAAGTAAAACTAATCAGAAGAGATAAGGAGGGTCACTCTTCAAAGGAAGAGTTAACCAAGAGGATATTACAATCCTTAACATATATGTACCAAACTTTGGTGCACCAAAATTCTTAAAAATCACACTACAGAACTTTAAGACACAGATTAATCTCAACTCAGCAATACTAGGGGATTTCAATGCCTCACTGTCTCCATTAGACAGGTCAACTGGGCAAAGAATAAACAGAAAGACATCTGCATTAATTGATACAATACATTATATGGACCTAACAGACATCTTTTGATTATTCCACCCAAACACCAAAGAATACACTTTCTACTCAGCACCAAATGGAACTTTGTCAAAAATTGACCACATACTGAGCCACAAAACAAACCTCAACAAATACATAAAAATGAAATAATTCCATACATTCTATCAGACCACAATGCAATAAAGCTCAAAATGAACACTGGACAAAGCCCTAGTCACTACAGAAACTCATGGAGAGAGAACATCACACTACTGAAGAGTGAGTGGGTCAAAGGAGAAATTAAGGAATAAAAGAATTCCTGGAATTCAATGAAAAGGACACTACAACACAACACAACCTTTGAGACACTTTAAAAGCAGTCCTAAGAGGGAAGTTTATAGCTTCAAGTGCCTACATTAAAAAATTAGAAAGAACCCAAATAGATGACCTAACATTGCAACTCAAGACACTGGAAAGGCAAGAACAAATGAAACACAAATCCAGCAGAAGAGAAGAAATAACAAAAATCAGAGCATAAATCAAGGAAATAGAAACAAATAAAACAATATAAGCCATAAATGAATCTAAGAGCTGGTTCTTTGAAAGATTAAACAAGATAGACAGACCCTTAGCCCAGTTAACCAAAAGAAAGAAAGAGGAAATCCAAATCAATAAAATCAGAGATGAAAGGGGAAACATCACAACATACACCTAAAAGATCAAGACCATTATAAGGGAATATCTTAAAAACCTATATGCTACAAAATCTGAAAATCCAAAAGAAATGGATGAATATCTGAAATCATGGGACCCACCAAAGGTAAACCAAGAAGAGATCAACAGTTTAAACAGACCCATAATATATAAGAAAATTAAAACAGTAATACAAAGCCTCCCAACTAAAAAAAGCCCAGGCCCAGATTTATTTACAGCAAAATTCTACCAGACATTTAAAGAAGACCTCCAACTAATACTGTGTAAATTATTTAAAATGATAGAAACATAGGGAGAACTCCCGAATTCCTTTTATGAAGCCAGCATCACTCTAATACCCAAACAGGGTAAGAACACAACCAAAAAAGAAAACTATAGACCCACAGCCTTAATGATTATAGAGGCAAAAATTCTCAACAAAATACTTGCAAACTGCATACAGACACACACAAAAAAAACCAATCTACATAGTGAGTTCCAGGATAGCTGGGGCTACAGGGAGACACTGTCTCAAAAAAGACCAAGAAAAAAAAAAAAAATCACCATGATCAAGTAAGCTTTATTCCAGTGATGCAAGGATGGTTCAATATAGGCAAGTCAATAAACATCATTAATCATATAAATGGACTTAAAGAAAAAATCCATATTTTCGTCTCAATAGATGCAGAAAAGACTTTTGACAAAATCCAACATGCATTTATGTTCAAAGTCCTAGAGGGAATTGGGCTGAAGGGAACATACCTCAACATAATTAAAGTTATATGCAACAAACCCACAGCCAACATCATTCTAAATGGAAAAAAACTGGAAGCATTCCCATTGAAATCAGGAACCAGACAAGGCTGCCCACTATCCCCACTTCTCTTTAACATAGTACTTGAAACTCTTGCAAGAGCAATAAGACAAGAACAGGAAATTAAAGGAGTACTAACTGGAAAAGAAGAGGTCAAATTATCACTTTTTGCAGACGATATGATACTATTACTAAGAGATCCCAAAAGTTCCACCAGAAAACTCCTAGAACTGATTACACTTTCAGTATAGTACCAGATTATAAAATCAATCTATAAAAATCAGTAGCCTTTCTGTATACCAATAGCAAGCAATTGGAGAAAGAATACAGGGAAATGGTCCCATTCACAATTGCTACAAAAAAATCTCTTGGATTAAATCTGACCAAAGAAACCAAAGATCACGACAATGAACATTTTATTCATTTAAGAAAGAGATTGAGGAAGACACCAGGAGATGGAAGGACCTCCCATGTTCATGGATTAAAAGAATTAATGTTGTGAAAATGACCATCCTACCAAAAGCAATGTATAGATTCAATGCAATCCATATCAAACTCTCTATGACTTACTTCTCAGAATTAGAAATAATCATCCTCAAATTCATATGGAAGCACAAAAGACTCCAGATAGCCAAAACAACCCTGAGCACAAAGAACAATGCTAGGGGAATTACTATACCAGGTCTCAAAGTATACTACAGAGCTATAGTCATAAAAACAGCATGGTACTGGCACAAAAATAGAAACATCAATCAATGGAACATCATTGAAGACCCAAACCCAAGTATACGCAATTTCAGCCAACTGATATTTAACAAAGGTACCAAGAACACACAATGAAGGAAAGACAGCATCTTCAAAAAACAGTGCTGGCAAAACTGGATCTGTAGAATGAAACTAGATCCTCGTCCGTCACCTTGCAAAAAAGTCAACTCCAAATGAATCAAAGACCTCAATGTGAAACAGGAAACCCTGAAACTATTAGAAGAAAATATTGGCAGTAATTTACAAGATATAAGTGTAGGAAAGGATTTTCTAAATCAGACAGAAGTTGCTCAGGAATTAAGGTCCGTAATCAACAAGTGGGACCTATTAAACTAAAAAATGCTTCTGTACAGCAAAAGAAACAGTCAAAAAAAAGTGAAGAGAAAACCAACAGAATGGGGAGAAATCTTCACCAGTGACACATCTGACATAGGTTTAAAATCCAGGATATATAAAGAAATAAAAAGAACAAAGACTCGAGAAACCAAATGACACAAATGAAAAGATGGGCTAAAGATCTAAACAGAAAGTTCTCAAGGAAAAGTAAAGATGGCTAAGAAACATCTCAAAAAGTGGTCAACATTTTTAGTAATTAGGGAAATGCAAATTAAAACCACCCTAAAGTATCACCTTACCCCAGTCACACTGGCTAGGATCTAAAGAACAAATGATACCAAATGCTGGGGAGGATGTGATGAAAGGGGAACGCTCATTCACTGCTGGTGGGATTGAAAACTCATGCAGCCTCTATGGAAAACAGTGTGGGGACTCTTAAAAAACCAAAAAATGAACCTACCATTCGACCCAGTTATACCACTCCTTGGCATATACCCAAAGGACTCATCCTACTGTAGAGACACTTGTTACTGCTCTTTTCACAATAGCTAAGCTATGGAAGCAACCTAAGTGCCCCTCAACTGATGAGTGATTAACAAAAATATGGTATATTTACACAATCTAGTTCTATTCAGCAAAGAAGGATGAAGATGAAATTTGCAGGTAAACGGATAGATCTAGGAACTAAGTGAAGTAACACAGACTCAGAAAAACAACCGTCATATATTTCCCCTCATATGTGGATCCTAGCACCAAATCCTTTTAAATTCAAGGTCCCTTTAAAAAGATGATACTATGCATCAGCCCCTCTTGCATGAAATAACTACCATCTTCATGACTTCAGTTGAGCCTGATTGCTAAATATTGTCAGAATTGGGCTTGTTGATGGTTGTGCTCATTCATTAAAGGAGGGCCAAGCAGGGTCATTGGACCCTCACCTGAATATCCAGCCACTCTTCCCAGCCAACTGTATGCAATTTGGCCCTAATCACTCATGGCCTCTTGGATTTGGGGAGGGCTAAATTATCCAATCTGGAGAAGGCTGGTTAAAGCTTTAGAGTATGCATACCCTCAGTTCATACATAGACCTCAGCAACCCCTCAGTTATCTCAGTATGTAAGCTCAGAAAATTCATTGGTTCCCCAGAAAAACTTTAATCAAACATTGGCTTGATACTAGAATCTTAAAAGGGAATGAGCATTGCTTTGCATCCCCAGGAAAAGAAGTCTCATAGCAGATGGAAAATTTATTTGTTAATGCTATTATGTCTCATAATAATTTTTTAAAGAAGAAAATGAGAATGTAAAATGTATTAGTAAGATGTGGGAATGAAGATATTTTCCAAAATAGAAAATAAAACGAGAAAGCCTAAGCAAGTGATGAAGACCTGTTTACGTTTGATATGATATATAAAGGATGAGACAAAAATAATACACACATAATCTTAAATTTTCTATGGTCATAGTATAGCCAACTAGTTTAAGGAGCAAAATATATATCCAGTCAAGTTTATCTGAGAATATTTGGTTTTTTTATGCAGGCCTTATCTACATAGCACATGATAATTAAAAGTATCAGACTGGTGGAACTCACCTATTGGATGTTTAACAGCCATAATTTGAGGTCTACACTAATGTGGTCAGAGGGTCTTAAAGGACAGTTTTGCCCCTTGCCCTCCAAGGTTGACTAAGTTCCAGGGAACTATGGAACATCTCTCAAAATTTCCTGTAACTGTGGTTACTCACCTGTCCTCTTGTTCAGAGAGGACATGGAGACCCCACAGGATGGACTTGAACCAGTGTCCAGTCTACAAAGAGGAGGGTTAACTCAGAGGAAACAAACATCTCATTCATGCTTCCAAGTGAAGCCAGATATCATCGAGCATGACCTTTGACTTATCTTCACACAGATGGAACTGGTAAAAGAAAGGAGCCAGGAGCTCCTTCCAAGCCCATGTGACCCCTAAGGTAGAGATCCTCAAATGACCTTAAGTGTAAAAATAAGTTGATGTATTTGGGCCAACTGTATGGTCTTAAACACCCAAAAGGAAAGTATAATCAAAGAATAAAGTCATCAAAGTCTATTTCTTAATAAGAAAGAAATATGTATTTTATTCTTTATTCTTAACCAAAAAATAAAGTCATAAAAGTCTATTTGTTTAAGAGTTCAAGGGATTACACTTCCCAGACTTCAGGCTTAAGTCTATATAAAACATTATTTAGACAATTATTTCTCATTGATGATTTTTTCCTAACCAGAAAGTGCTGCTCAGATGTAAAACTTCAAATGTTGGTTTCCAATACTGCCGTGCCCACCTGTATCTAAGGGAGACAACCATCTATTGTTCTAAAATGATTGATAAATTTATTTTCTCCCCCTGTGTAGAATCCTTTGAGAGGAAACTTACACAGATTCAAACCACTCCAACAGCTATCAAAATACCTGAAAACAAATCCTGAATCCATCACTCTAGAGTCCAGCCTTGGAAGACAAAAGAAAAATGAGGAGGAACCCAACAGAGGGATGCTTTTGGAAGCCCTTGTCAAGAAATTCCAGTGGACTCTCATATAAACATTTCAAAATTGCCCTGTTCTGACTTTTTACTAATTCCCTGTCTAGAACTTGTAATGCTAATTACTCTTGCCTTTACTTCTTCACATTTCCTAGATACCAGTCAAGGATTTTCTTTTCTCCCCACAGATAAGAGTTATGCAATTTGAGAGTCTTTTAGATAGACCAACTGAGGCCTTACATCAATTGCCTCACCCTGCATAAAGAAGCCAGAGTGGTCTGTGTCCCAATTCCCTAGCCCCAAGTTGGTAACCTCTTCAGAGGATGGTGTGAAAAGAATAGTAGGTAAGAATTGGCTAGCCAGTTAGGGTAAAAAGGCCACAAAGAAAAGTAGCCAGTTTCTTGGCTAAAGGTCGAAATGTACTTGGGCCTTTTAGGAACCTTAAAAGATTTTAGAGATACCGCTTCAGAGGGGGAAATGTTAGAGTAGCCCAAAGCCCCATTAAAATAAATAAATAAAACAAAGAAGAAAGAAAGAAAGAATAAAAGAAACCAGAAACTGAAGAGATGACTAAGTGCTTAAGAGCAGTGGCTACTCTTGCAGAGGACCCCGGTTCGATTCCCAGCACCCACATGGTGGCTTACAACTGTCTATAACTCCAGCTCCAGACAGGGGATTCAATGCCCTCTTCTGGTCTCTATGGTCATTGTATGCACGTGATGCACTTACATACATGCAGGTGAAACACACATACACATAAAATAAGAATAAATAAACTAGTGAGGTAGTTTTAATGGATAAAGGTGGTTGCCACCAAGACTGATTACTGGGACCTCCATGGCAGAAACCAGAATCAACTCCCACAAGTCATCTCCTTACCTCC
>NW_008352126.1:923070-956378 GCF_000622305.1 Nannospalax galili
AATAAATAAAAAATAAATATAAAAATAGTTATTTCTTTGCCTGACATTTTTAGTAGGTTTTATTCTACTGAGAACAGATTTAGACTCCCGGTAAAGCTGGGCAGAAGGTGTTGAGATTTCTCGTGTACCCTCTGTTCAGAACCTCTGTAATCAGCTAACCCTGCAGAGTGACACGTTTCAACTGAGGAACCTGCATTGACCTGTCACTGTTGTCCGCAGCCCACCATTCACATCCAGCTGGCTCCTGGTGGTGAACATTCTGCGGCAGGACAGTAGAGCAGTTTCACAGCCTTAGAAACCCTCTGTGCCTGGCCTGTCTGTCCCTCCCTCAACCTCTGAAAACTACTGATCTTTTCCCCCATTTCCACAGTTTTGATATTGCAGAAAAATCGTTGCCTATCATTTTGTATTGTGCTATAATTCACATTCAATCAAATGCTAGTTTACTTTAAAAAAATAAAAAAATAAACAGTCACTCCAATTTAACATAAAAATCAAAAAGTCCAAATCTGGAATCCTCATCTGACAGAGAGCATCCCTGAGGCCAAGTTTCTTCCACAGTAATATATTCTATTTTTAATTCCATACATCTTCTTTCAAAGTTCACGATTTCTTTCTTTTACAGTTGAATAAAATTCTATTTTACCACATATTCATTATCCACTTTTCCACTGATCGACATGTAGTCTGATTTCATTTTGTAGTTACAGTGAATAGATCACAGATGGGCAGATGTCTCTGTAATAATATGAGTCCTTTGGGTTCATACCCAGGAGTGGTATAGTATGGTCATACGTTTATTCCATTTTGGGATTTTAAAGAATTGTCATAGTGATTGTAACACTATACCTGGTCACAAATAGTGAATAATGGTAAGACTCCCCTTTCCTCTATATTCTTGTCAGCATTTGTTGTCGAAGTTTTGACAGTGTTGGATTTTTGTTAAAAGACTTCTGTATGTATTGAGATGATGATCTGATTTATGTATTTTAGATCATTTTGTGTTTCATTACATTTATTGATCTGTATTTGTTTGATCATCCTTGCATTTCTGAAATAAGGGCATCTTGGTCATGTTTAGTTGTTGTGTTGTTTGTTTATTTATTTATTTATTTATTTATTTAGTCTTTTGAGACAGGGTCTCCCTGTATCCCTCACTGGCCTGGAGTTCACGATGTAGACCAGGCTGGTCTCAGTCTTACAGAGATCTGTCTACCTCTGCCTCCCAAGTACTTGAAATTAAATGCATGTGGCACCACGCATGGCTATTGGTGAGTGTTTTGAAAATAAGTTTCTGTATTCCTTTTGAAAATATTCTGTTGAAAAATTTCATGTGTGTATTCTTCATCGTGGAAATTGGTCTATAATTTTCATTTTTGTTGTGTCTTTATCTGGTTCTGCAATTATAACACTGTTGGTTTTAAAAGATTCTGAAAGGGTAATTTCTTTTATCATTTTATGTAACGGTATGTGTAGTATTTGTATTAGTTCATCTTTGATGGGCTGGTAAAATTAATCAATGAAATTTTCTGGGTCTTCGTATTTTATTAATATTTCTGTGAGTTATATATCTGTCTAAAATATTTGTTTTATCTTGGTTCAAATGTGGTAGGTCACATGTATGTAGAAATTCAACCATTTATTTAAATTTTCCAACTTGATGAAGTATATGTTTTAATTATCTTTTTAAAAATTTCTGAATTTCATTGGCATCTACTATAATGACCCCCCCCCCCTCTATTTTGCGGTTTTATTAAGAGTCTTCTCTTTATATCATTTGGTTACTTTGGATAAGGGTTCATCTTTGATGTGCTGGAGAGATGACTCAGTACTAAAGAGCACTGACTTCTCTTACAGAGGACTGGGTTCAGTTCCCAGCACCCACATAGCAACTAAGAACCATCTTTAACTCCAGTTCCAGAGGAATCTGGTGCCCTCTTCTGACCTGCACAGGATTGATTGTACAACACAGGTGTGCTCGCATACATGCAGGCAATACACTCGTACTCATAAAATATTTTTGAAAAGAAAATGTCCATTTAATGATCAACAGTTATTGATGGGTCTGCCTTTATATGTGAGTTGGTGTTTCCCACTACTAACTTGCAATCCATCCGCATTCCTACTCAGTATATGTAGTGTGTAGTATTTCAACAGGGTCAGGACATGAGGAGGTTTGTTTCTTGTTTTGTATTTGTATTCTATGTGTCTCTTTACCTAGATAAACCGTTATTACCCTCAGAACTGTTTTCACTATGATTATATTAAAGATTAAAACAAAATTCTTCTTTTAATTTTATTGAGAGGGGGAGAGAGAGAGAGAGAGAGAGAGAGAGAGAGAGAGAGAGAGAGAGAGGGGAGGGCGGGGGTGTGTATACGACCCCCCAGCAGGTGTGCATATGCCATGCCACACACATAGACATGCAGGAAAAAGCAACCTTGCAGAATCCTCCCTCCTTTTCCACCTTTAAGTGAGTCCCAGGAACTGAGCTCAGGCTTCTGCTTTTGCTTCCCGAGCCATTTCCCTGGCCGTTGAAAATATTTTCTATGCCTTTGATATGAAGTTCCTTTTCTATACGAATAATTTATAACTTTGGTCTTTTCATGGTATTCCAAAGATGTCATGTGCTTTATCCATGTATTTGAGAACACTTTTCAATGTTTTTAAGTGCCCTACTTCTTCTACTTCATCTTTAGCCACTACTATTCTGCCTTCCCCATGTTCCATTTCACCGTCAGGCTTTCCATTGAGCTTTTTATTTGAAACTTTCACCTCAGTACTCCAGAATGTCATTTCTTTAGTACTTCTGATTCAAATCTCAGATCTTACATTGACTTCCTTCTTTCATTCAGCTATTTTGCTAGGTTCACACTAATTTCCTGATACATTTGCAACCATTCTTTGGAATTCTTTGTCTAGAATTTCACCTAAAGATTTGTCATTTGGGGCCCCTATTCTGGAGTTAGAAATTTTATTTTTCATTTAACTTTTACTTTTCACTGGAATTTGTGCATAAGGAATTCAGTAGTTTTCTCTTTGTTTTATATCACCTTTCTTCTTTTAAAGGAAATATTTACAATGCTCTGAAAGGACCAAGTAGCAGAATGTCAATTCTTCTATTGTGCTACTGTTCAGGGTAGCAAGCTCTATCCCCAGACTATACCTGATAGTAAACTACTGACTGAAACACCAGATATTACTCAGGTTCCCCTGATTTATGGTTACTTTGTGTTGTGGCTCATGTTTCTATCCCAACCCCTAGAAGGCTATCTCAAACCTCAGTGATGGGCAGGCATGTTCCTTTCTCTTAGATTTCTGCAAACTGTCTTGGACTAGTGTTTTGGGCTGGTCCATATCTGACTCTGTCTCTGCCTGTGGTTTTGAACCCTTCACTGGCTTTCTCTCTGACGGCAATCCTAGATTCATCTCTGGCAGCGGTTATGTATGAGGCTCTGGTTTGGGCCATCTGTAGGCTCTATAAATGTCTAGGCAAGTGAGCTCCTCTGTTTTAAACAAACTTTCCAGTTCTTCCACTGCTGATTGATCACTTAGATCAGTGTTTGGTGTCTCCTTAGCCTAGCTTGTCTTGGCTTAACTAAATGTCATTACATGTCATATTCATTTCTGAAGAAAATTTAGACTTATTTCATTGGTAAGTTATATGAGGGGATTCAAGATTGACTAGGTAACTCACATGGAAAAGCCACATGGATCATGGTGGAAATCTAGAGATGGGCTTGGAGCTGAGATCACAGGCCTCTAACCTCACATGAAGGTGGTTTGGTTTTATATGGACCATGGAAGGAACCTCAAGATTAGAAGTGGGGAGTGGGAATTATATGACTTTGGACTCATTTAGAGCCAGTCCAAGTTCATTTGGATGCAACAATATATTTTTAAAGTCAAGTTCAAACTCCTTTACATTAATTTTAGATATGTAATCTAGTTTTTACTTGAGAGCATTCATAGATTCTTGAAAATTCTTTAAATTAGCTCCTCCGAAATTTTTCTAGAAATCATTCATGATTGTTACTTTATTTTTTTCCCATCAGACTTCTGAAGGAAACTATACACCAAAAAATAAAGTGATGTCCAAGTCAAGAAAACAATGTACTAGTATTAAAGAGAAATATTATAGTATTATAAGAAGAAATACACATACACACATAAACATATGTTTAAATTACATATTGGAGCCAGAAAAGTACAAGGTGCACTATGTCTTTCAAGGACTTCTCAAGACTCAGTTCACATCTAGAAAGTATGGAGAGAAATATCACCCTCAAACCAATTCAGAGTTGTGGAAAATTCATTTTTCTTCCTCAACATTGAAGTTTCCTTTTCCTTCTGGCTGGTAACAGTCATTTAATCTGCTAGAGGCTACTATCTGGCATGGCATGTAATGCTTTTTATCATTGAGCACGGCCCCAAGGTATTGATTGCATCTTTCTCATTATTCAAATGAATCTGACCCCTTCTGAAAACAGCTTTGCTTTTAAGAGTTACTTTGATTATGTTAAACTCTGCAGATAACCTTCCTGTATTAAAGTCAATTATTAACTAATTACTGGGGCAAAAGTTCTTTTGCCATATAATACACTATAATCAGAGAGCTGCATCAGGGACAAAGGCCAGGAAGCACATCATAGAATTCTGCATAGTAGGGCATCCCATTCCACCTTGAGGTCAGGAAATAGTTCCAGAATTGACAAAACTTGGTTTTTCTCTTTATCTAATAAAAACATCAATGGTAAGAAGAAAAATGCATAGGGAATCTATAATTTGAACGAATAATTACTTCCACTCATATAATTAACCATAAGCAAATGCAATACACTAATGCCTTCTAAACTGTGAGTGAATGAAAGAAGTATGGTTTAGCAAAATGATACAAGTCATGCACATAGAAGAATTTTTACAGGCAGTTTTGGAAAAGTATATTCCTATCATTTATAATACTGAAATTTTAAAAAATTTCTCTAGCTAAAACCAGGTATCACTGATCCTTATTGTTACCCAGAATACAGCAAATCTAAGCAAAATGCATGAATATTTGACTCTAGGAGACACCCGTACTTGGTAGGGCCACATCCACCCTTTTTCCTCCTAACCAGCAGCAGGTAGATATAAATCAACTATGACTCAGTTTTAGCAGTTGATGTGTTAGTAGAACCATCCATCTTTTGAAGGATTTTCCATGCTCTACTACCTGTCCTGAATCCCGCTCAGAAGAAGTATAAGTAGTGACATTCTTGCTAAAATTCGAAATGGAGTGTGTGATAAGTTGTGATTATGAAGGACTATCTGTAGTGATCCTAAATTCTCTACTTTCTTTGACCTTTATAGATCGTTCCTTCTGAGCTGTTCTTACCTACTAGAACAAGGTCTACTGTAAATAAACCAATTACTTGTGGCTCCTTCTAGCAATGAGGAAAATATAGAGCAAAGTTTAACTTCTAACAACATCTGATGCCCCGATTTGAAAATATTTCTTAACTATACAGTCTAAATAATTAAATGTTTATACACCAAAATTTTCTTACCTACACACCTATATTTTACAAATGAGTGCTTTCATATTCTCTTTCTCTACCTGGTACACAGGTGTAGAATTCTCCAAATGCATTTCTTTTATTCACCCCATCCAAGGTCCATCTTAACCATCTCTTGAAACTAATTCTCCTCACCTGAACCCTCTCTCAAGCCTAGTTCTCAATGGACATTTGTCCTTCCTAAGATTCATTTGATGGCAAATGACATAAATGAACATTAAGGTGAGTAACCTTTCACCTGCATTGGATACTCTACCATTCTCACATGATAACCAGCAACTCACAGACACTTCACATCTTGTAGAACACTGTCAGTGGTTTGTAGTGTTACCACTTATGTAACCAGGAAACAGTTTGGGATGGTTCTAGTTATCAAGTGGAAGAATCTCTAAGGAATGTAGAAAAGGACCTCCTCAACAGTACCCCATCTAGAAAATTCCTAATTCCTGACAGCTCCTTGTTTTGTGAATTGATTCTCACTAAGGCAAAGTAATAAATAAAACTGAAAATTTGCCTTCTTTTGCTAGCTCTTCTTTCTTTGCATTCTTGCTTGAAAATGGTGGATTAGAATCTGCAGAAGCTCTTGGCCAGTACCTGCAGGTAAGTGGCCTGAGTTACACTGGGTCACACTCAGTGCTCATTTAATTGACTGATTTCAAGCCTGCCGTCAGGAAGCTCAGAACGGAAGGCTTTGACGTTCATTTGCCTGACAATTATGGGACATTCTTTCCGTGGGGTATGAATTTAAACTGTCTTATTCTTTTATTTATTTTGATTTTGCAGCTGTTGCTACTTTTTTCTCTTTTAATTCATGGTATAGTTTGCCATTGGAATGCTCCCCAAAGACCCATTGCGTAAAGGTTTGGTCACAGCTGATAGCACTATTGGGACAGGGTGGAATCTTCAGGAGGTGGGGATCAGCGGAAGGAAGTTAGGTTGTGTGTTTTTTTTTGGGGGGGTGACTTTTACATAGACATTGGTTTGTAAGCTTCCTCCTGCCCTTTACTTTGCTTCTCAGCCACCAAGAGATGAGGCCTCTGGTGCCCCATTCTCCTTGATATGGTGTACTGTGAGCCACAGGTCCAAACAACATGGCCAAGCATCTAGGGCCTGAATCTATGAAACCACGATTTCACATGGCATTTCAGGCATTTTGTCATAGCAACACAAGGGTGACTTACACCGGACTTTAGTCACATGAGAATCAAGTTTTCTTCCTCTGAAAGCCCTTCAGTATATGCTTCATGAGTTAATGAGAGAAGCAATGCATCCTGCTTGAAGGCATCATAAACTTTATGTCCTATGTGGTTCAGATTATTTTGCACTTTTAATGTGAGATGCATCCTGCCATGGTTTGAATGTTCCTAGGTATGTTTCATGGTTCATTTTTCTTCCCTTGCTACTCTCAAATGGAAGCAATTTGAAGGCACAGGGCTTCATTTTCTATAAGCTCAAGAAATTTAAAGTCATGAAGTACTCATGCAGTGGACACAAGTAAGTTGTTTTAGTTGTACCTGTTAAAATCCTTATCGATGGACCAAAATTTATAAAACTTTTTTTCCTTTTTGATCTTTTTTGAGACAAGGACTCCCTGAGCCCCAGCCACCCTGAGCTTACTACGGAGACAAGACTGGTCTCAATCTCAGGCATCCATCTGCATCCTGGGTGCTGGGATTAAAGGCATTGACCAGCATGCCCAACCCAAATTTTATAAAGCTTTAATGTCATGGAAATGATAGCCCTTCCCTGTGAACCAAAACAAAAGACAGTGGCCAGGTGTGATGTCCCATGCCTTTAAACCCAGCACTTGGGAGGCAGAGGCAGGCAGATCTCTCTGCGATCTTGGCCAGCCTGGTCTACATAGTGAGTCCCAAGTCAACTCGGGTTACAGGAAAATCCTCTCTCAAAAACAAACAAAAACAGCAAATAAAATAGTTAATACACTTGAATTATATTAAGAGTTTTCAATAGCATTATTATGTATACATAACTGAACAAAATGGGTTCATAGCATGAAGGAGACAAACCAAAAATCAGGCCAGTAGACAGAGAAGGGAAGAAAGAATTTTATTGCCTGTAGGCAGGATAACACAGCTTCTGAAGGTGGTATGCTCTCCTTAAACAAGGAAAGGGTGAATAATTTACTAGTGAGGCCTGTCCATAGTCATATGAAGAAGTCATTTGGGGGGGCACATTCTTACACATGCTCAAAATAAGTTATGCATTTCTGAGCATATTCATTAGAGTCAGAGTTCAAGAAATAAATATAGAAGAAAGGGATGACCTCATATACATTGTAGTGATGTTTAAAGGTGAAGGGGAAGGTGATTCCCTGGATGAATTCAGTTCCTGTCATAGATGCTCAATAGGAAAGGGAACCTCCTGGTCACATCCGGCTTACATCATCAGTCACCAACAACTGTGGTGGCTAGAGGAAAGCAAAACATGAACAATTGAAACTTTGTGTTTGTTTCCAAAGTATACTGGTATTGAGTTTTTGTGCATTTCACACAATACATCGTAATCATAACAACTAGATTTTGGATGAGCGATATGATGGATAGTTCTCATTGTCAACCTGACAGAACCAAGAATCACCTAAATCTCAATGAGGGATTATGGAAATTAGTTTAGCTGTGGCATTACTGTGGGGTACTGTCTTGACTGCTGTCATTGTGATAAGAAGACCTGCAGAGAAATGGGTGGCACCATTCCCTGGTTTAGCGTTCTGGGTTTGGATTGGATAAGAGCAGGGAGAGCTAGCCCAGCAGTAAGTACACACATCTCTCTCTGCTCTTGATGTCCCTAGTGGCTTCAAGTTATTGTCATTTTGATTTCCCCAAAGTGATATACTGTAACCTGGAACTGTAAGCTAAATAAGTACTTTCTCTAAATTTCTTTTTGTCAGGCAGTTTTATTGTAGTAAAAGAAAAACTAAGACAAGGTAAAACATGCTGTAGAGTATCAAGCAAACTCACCTTTTTTTCTAGCCCCACCTTATCTATCTCCTGGGAATTTGAGCCTGTTAAAACACTGAAAGATTCTGAAATAGCCTTCAAGCTTTCATTCATGACTACAGGAAAAAAAAAAAACACCTTGAAAAAGCATTAAAATGGATCTACGCCCAGGTATCCCACACTTTTACAGCTACTAACATATACATACTTATGTAATATAGATACCATACACCTATGCATATGTATTACATGTTTATAAAAATACATGTTGTCTATAATGCATATTGATTACATACACAATGCATGTGTATACCTATGCAGGCAGATGAGTATTTTTTCAGCTAGAAATCAATATTTGTATTTTGCATGCAACATGCTTGTTTTTATTTATACAATAGGGAGGAACTGGTACGTTCAAAGAGGAGAAATTTATACACTCATTGCATTCTTTCCATTAAATTCAACTCATCTTTCACCCAAGAAAGATAACAAGATTAAGATAGATTTTAAGTCAGATTATACCTCACATGGAGAGTTTAGAACTCTGTACACTTTTGTGTTTTAAAGGTACTACTCAATGAACTGTACTTAATTTTTTAATTAAAATATAAAGTATGAAGAAACAGAAGCAGTGGTTTTAATTACATTGAAAGATTATCTTACTTCTTGAGACAGCTACAGACGCTTAAAAGTGAATCGACTGTCCTTACGGAGATATACTTGTCAGTTGTACAACAAAAGGAGCAGCATTTCATTAGTGTGGTTTGAGTCTTAGTGTAACATCAACTTCGTGCAGTTTTTTTCCCAAATCTAATTCAGTCTTGGGAACGTATTAAGACAGCAGGCAAATGAAGTGTGGCTTCAACTGTATAGTTAAAAAGTTACAGATTTAGCACAATGCAAAACAGCATAGACATTACAACCAAAATGCATTTTCACATGTAGAAACATATGTAAATTGTTTCTTATTTTATATTAAATTACTAACACAATGAGAAAAAAGTTTTAATATTTCTCATTTAATAGCAACTGGTCTTCTGCATTCTAGCTTCAAGGTAGATGAAATTCAAAGCAGTTTGATAAGGAAATTTATTAGGTAAAAGGAAAGTAGAGATGAGGGGACACTGGAGGTAGAAAAGTTTAAGCAGGGAGGGAGGTGGGGCTTTGAGGAAATGAAGGTCTGGTTGGTGGTGAACCAAAGGGAAGAGTCTACAAAAGCATCAGCTTAGACACTGACTCTTTTGTTACCCAATTAAAAAATACATAGGAGGTTGGAGGGAAATCTGCGTGGCTAGATAATGCAACTCCCAGAAGCAGTGAGTTAGGAAACAAATTCCCAGGGCCAGGTGCAGCATACTTTGTTGGTCCAAGAGGCCCCAGAGGTCCCTAAAACAATACAGACTCACCATTTCTCTTGGTTGCCCACTTACTGAAAGATAAGAGGTTAATTCTGAAGACACCACAAACCTTGGTTGTAAGGTATACAGAATGCAGGTTGAAAAGAACTAGAAGCTTTCTCTCAATTGGCTAACTCTCAAAGTGCTAGAAAGTGTGGTGCTGGCACCTTCAGGAGAAAGGCCATCTCTTGTCTTACCCAGCTGAGAGCACTATGAACTACAAAACCATTGTGCCAGGCACAATGGGCCCACCTGTGCAATAGGGATACAACAGCTATGGAAATAAAAACCAACATCTGACTGGAGTGGATGCCCACATTCCATGGGGAAATATGTGCCTGGTATTGTAAGCCTGGCCAGCAGTCTGTTCCAGAGGAGGGCATAGGCCCAAGAGGGGGAACTTCTACTGTTAAGTCAATCAACTTAGCATCAAACTATCTTGTAAATATCTATACTTATATCCAAGACAAGAGCTGCTTTTCATCTTAATCAGAGGAGGCTCTCTCTGCAGTAAATAACAGTGAAGACTGAGTGTCACTGAAGCCCAAGATGCTGACTAGGGTCAGGCACTAAACAGGACATTTATACCACCCCCTCTGATGCTCAAGGAACTCTGCAGAAGAGGTGGTGGGAAGAATCTGAGAGCCAGAAGATAGGGAGAGGGCATCAAAATGCCCAACCCCTAGGTCAATAATCATCAAGGATGGGGAAGGGCTTATGAGTCCCTTTGCCTTATTTCTGGACTATTGGATATTGATAGATTCTGGGAGACAGGGAGTGACTGTCTTCATTTGTGTCCCCACTACTCAGTACACCAGGTTCTAATGGCTAGTTCTAAATCTGCAGTCACACAGATGGTCCTGGTTAAACTCAATGAGTCACCAAACAGAGCAAAAAGGAATGTGAGAAAAAGATTTGCAAGGAAAAAGGGATAACTAGATAGGACTTTGAGGAGTTAAGAGAGAGTGGGTGATGGTGGGCAGCATGCATTGCACACATGTATACAATTGTCAAAGAACAAATTTATTTAATAAAAAATAAATGCTTTCAGTAGACAGAATGCATCCTGATTTTATAGCATGAATTTCTGAATAATTTTCAGTAGGTAGAATTAAAAGAACCTTGAGGTAGTCTGTTTTTAATAGCTCATATTTTCATTTATTTATTGTTCAAAAAAGGATTGTCCAACCCCGGCTCCCTTGGACTTGTGATTCTTGTGGGTCAGCTTTCTAGTGCTAGGATTACATATGTGTTGTACTGTACTTTCTGTCTCCCATCACAGGGGATCATCCTGTTTTTTCTTGTTGTGACTAGGTCATTTATAAAGAACAGAACTTTATTTCTTCACATGTCTAGAGGCTTGAAGGTCAAAGCCCACGGCACTGACACTCTGGATCCAATGCAGGCCTGCTCCTCCTAACGTGATGGGGAAATGAATCCGAATCGTGGGCTGACACCTCACTTAGCAGATGAGGAGAAAACGCCGGAAACATACATGAAACTTCTTTCCAAAGACATTAATTTCATAAACGAGAGCAGATCCTTCATGAGAAAAACACCAGAGTCCCCAAATATGAGTTTTGTCATTTGGGGTTCAAGCTTTTAAATTGACTCAGTAATCACCTTTTTTGGGTGATAACAGTGTAAATCTTATCTAAGAACATCTAGGAAGGACACAGTAGTCCATCTGCTGATGATATTCTCATTGTGTAAATAGAGGCAAGAGATCTTTCCATTGTTTTATTTCTCTTTATTTGTGGAAAACAATTTGCTTATTTCTACATTAGCTCTTATGTAACACAAGATTACTATTTTAGAGGTCGACAAGTTGGCTCAGTGGGTAAAAGCATTTTCCACGTGAGCCTGGCGTTTGAATCTGAAAGCTGAACTTGGATCCCGGAGCTACACATTGAAGGATGGAACCAACTCCTGAAACTTGTCCTCTGGCCACACACACACACACACACACACACACACACACACACACACACAGTGATAATGATAACACGACTACTTCTTAGATATTGGCACAGTGACTGAGGGAGAGTGGATGTGAATTTTCAGCCCACTGAACTTGCAATGACACTTTACCGTGTTTTCTCCACATTCATCTCCAGACACTCATTGCTATCAGTTGTTATCATTCTTTCCTCAGCTTACCTTCTCTTTCTCCATAGAGTATAAAAATATAACTTAGATGAGATTATAGAAATACAAACTAGATATTCCAATACCTTTTAGAGTTAAACTTTACACCTTTAAAGGAAAGTGTTTACATCATCACAGGTTCATGAATAGTACAGAATCTCAGAGGAAAAGTGACTTTTCCAAAGTTCTGGGCCTGGAGGGAGACACTTAACATCACAAGTGAACAAGCACACAGGACTTTTACACATTAAAGTTGCATAGTGCTTGGGGTTTTTTATTATAACTGTTGATGAACTATATAACCTCGAATATATTTTTCAATATGGATTGTAAACGTAGTTTTAAGAATAAGATGAGAAATTATGTCAGGCATGGTGGCACATGTCTTTAACCAGCACTTTGGAGGCAGAGGCAAGTATAACAAAAAGATGAGAAATTATATTTAAGTGGACCGAGCATGGTGGTAAATGCCTATGATTCTGGCACTTGGGATGTCACGGCAAGAGGATTTTAAGTTCTGGTACCCAGGCTAAAAACGGTTTCAAAAATAGAAAGAGAGAGAGGGAGAGAGAGAGAGAGAAAGAGAGAGAGAGAGAGAGAGAGAGAGAGAGAGAGACTCTGATAATAGCTGTATTTTAATTATTCCATTTACACCATGTACATTAAATCTGATTATTGATTTTAATAGGATTGATATCTCCCGTGTTGGTATCTACATTTTATTCATATCATCTATCTGCTCTCTCTCTCTCTCTCTCTCTCTCTGTCTCTCTCCTGTCTCTCCCTTCTCTTGTTTTAACTGACATTTTTCATGATTGCATTTCTCTTTTGTCATGTCAATTGTACCTATTTATAGTTACTAATCTCCTGAGAGGCTTCCCTTCTCTATTTCTCTTTCTTTGTTATTTGAGACTCTCTGTATAGCACCAGATAACCTGGAATTCTCTTTGTAAACCAGGCTGGCCTTGATCTCATTTTGACTCCCCTGCCTCTGCCTCCTAAATGCTGAGATTACAAAAGCATGTGCCACCATGAATAAACTTATCTTCAAATAATTCTTCAAATAACTGAAATAACACACATATCTCTTTAGTTACAATATGATTTCTATAGATTATTTTTTTCTACTGAATCAAGAAACTTAAGTGAATATTTCTAAATGAAGGTGTTTAGGCCAGCCTCTGGTACAGGCCTCGGCTCCAGACACTTGTGAGTTCGAGGCTGGAAGATTGCAAGTTCAAGTTCTTTATTATGGATGGGTTAAAACTCCGGGGCCAATCTGATAAGACTCTGTCTCAGAATAAAACAATTCTGGGGATAAAAGTCAGGGAGAGAGTTCTGGCCTTCTGTGTTAAAGTCTATATTCAATTTCTAATAAGAAAGATAGAGAGCAGAAGAGAGAGAGAAAGAAGGAGAGGAGGAGGAACAGGAAGGGGAGGAGGAAGGAAAGAAGGGAGAAAGGGAGGAAGGGAGGGAGGGAGGCAGGAAGGCAGGGAAGGAAGGGATCTCTTAGTGTAGAAAGCTGCTGTAAATGATTGCTTATGGTAGACAGATGACATTACTAAGTGAAGCAGATAAAACTAAGCAGCAATAGTAGCAAAACCTAATGAAAGCTACAGGCTTAAGTTAATGAAAATATCAGTATAGGTCCCTCAGTTTTAACAATGCACCACACCTGAATCAACAATAGGAAATGTTCGAGGGAAGAAGAAAAGAATATAAAAAACCTCCATTTTCAATAACTATATAGTTCTTTTAACAAAATATATAAATTAATACCTACAGACCAAGCAAACATTTTGTCGTTATTATGTAATTCATCAAGAAATATATATAAATATTCTAAATTATTTCATATTACATTTTAAGATGAATTTTTTTATAATTCTGAGGCTCACTATTTTCTAATAAATAAAGGAATCAATTACATTAGTTTTATTTCTCAGAGGATGTAATACTGAAATAACAGAGAATTATTAGTCTTTGTGAATATATTAACATGTGGGAGACAGGCTTGAGCCTAGAGTGGAAATCCTAATGACAGCCATACAGCAGGCCTGAGGCAATGGCCCGAACACTGGAGCCACGATGAACGCCTTGTGATTATCACTCCATGTGGCAAGTCATAGGGCTGATGCTTAAGGCTCGCCACTCCCTAGTTGCCACTGCTTGAAATACCAGGTTGCGGTTTATCTACAGCTTGCAGCACGTGGGCATAATAACAGCCATGGTCACATGATTTACTGGAACCAGGGCTGCCCATATATGTCATAGACGTTGTGTCCCTGTCTGATTGGTCCCGGAACCAGGGCTGCCCATATATAGCATAGTTGCTGCATCCTTGTCTGATTGGTCCAGGAACCCTATATAAGCTTGTAAATTCCTCAATAAAATAGATCTGTGTCACTAAACCTGGTCTCCTGTGTCTGAATGTGGCTCCGCTGACACAGTCTATGCACCAGAGCTGGGATCTGGGATTGGGCAGCAGTGGCGACAACCTGAAGGCAGACTATATGTGACCGCAGCTGGCACCCAACATGGGGCTTGGGTTCTAGCATAGAATGCCCTCTTTCTCACCCCTTTTTCCCCATGGGTGATCACCCCCCTCATCCTTGCGTTCCTGCTCTTTTGGCTCGCAGTCTTCGGTTTGGCATGTTGCTCCTGTCCCCAACAATCGTCTCCTTAAGTGGCTCCTGAGTCCCTCTGGGTACATCTTGCAGGGTGAGTGACCTCCAGAATGGGGAATAGTCATCCAGGTGCCACCGCCCACCCTGCTGCAGTATTGGTTTCTCTCCTCAGGAGCAGGCAAATTAAGGTAACAGAAAAAGATGTAGTTAAGGTGCTAGATGAAGGATTAGCTCTGTCCCTTGGTCTACAGAATCCTGCTGCTGGGATCCTGAACAATGGGCTCTTGTATTATTTTTAGCAAGAAAAAGGGAGGTCAGAGAGGGACACTTGCAGTCTGGATCATTCTATCCTATTGTAACTGCCATTCTGGCCTCTCTTCGGGGAGTCCCTCCTGACTCCTCTGAGCAAGACAATCTTATTTTAAAGGAGACAAACAAATTCAACAACAAGATGCTGAGGATGGCTTGCCCCGAGTGTTCTTGACAACAGTGAAACTACCAGAGCCTTGCTCTGACAAAACGGAAGTATTTAGTGCTGAAGACTCAAAAGAGAAAAAACAATGTCTTGATGACACTCTTAGTAAAAAACAGGAAATTGCCTTGCCCTTGGCCCCACAATTACAGGGCGATGGCCATACGCCACCATCATATGGTGCCTGTGGGAGAGCTCCTCCCCTTTGACCACCCTCTTGGGGATGAACACTTGAAAACTCTTCCACCAACCTCCCTTTTGTCTGGAATGGGAGGGGACATCCCATAGTTTTTTTTCCTGTTACCATTGTTCAGGGCTAACAAAATCCAAATGTTTGGAATCCTTATTCCCATGATACCTTAAAAAAACTGAGCAAAGCAGTGCTTGAGGATGGTATCCATTCTCCGTGGTTCGGTCAACTTCTGGATACAATCAGTCATGCAGCCAATACCCCCTATGATTGGCAGCATATCGCCAGTACATGCTTGCAAGGGGGTGACTTCCTCTTATGGAAGGCCACTTATCGGGATGAATGTGAACAACAGGCAGATGGCAACAGATGCACTTATCTTCAAAACATAGGTTTTGACACCCTGGTAGGGTAAGGCAATTATGTGACTCCTCAGGCTCAGGCACAGGGACAACCCCGCTATTTTGAGCTGGTTCAACTCTGTGCACTGATTGCCTTTGGGAGTATGCCAGTGTGTAGTGATACTAAATTAACCAAACTAGTGCAAAAGCCAGGTGAGCCTTTCTCTGACTTTGTTGAAAGGTGCCAACAGAGTATAAATAGAAAAATAAGTCATTGGGGCGCTGCTAATGCCCTCCTTAAGGATATTGTACATGAAGCCTGCTCTACTGAGTGTCACCTGGCCTTAGGACCTGTAAGACACAAGGATGTGTCTGAATGGATTCTAGCCTGTTGGGTTGTTGGGACAGCTTGGGCCCATGCCACTGATGTTGCAGAGGCTATGGCCACTCAACAGTCTTCAATGAGTATAGATAAAAACAAATTCTGGATTTGTGGGGGACAGGGCCATTGCTCTCACATCTGTACCAACAAGCTTATCAAGGAGGCCAAGAGAAACCAAATTCTTCCATCCAAATGTCCAAAGTGCCATAAAGGCTTTCATTGGGCAAGAAAATGCATATCTAAGATGGATGTGGGCAGTAACCCCATAAAAATGGGGCCTTTAAATGGTCAGCAGGGCACCTCTCAGCCCCACCCTAAAGGGGGGAAATAGGGGTTCCCATCCCCAACATTCAATGGACGGTGCCTATTGACTTACATAAGCCTAGAATGCAGCTTACCCTAGATGGACATAGATTTAAAGGTTTAATTGATACATGAGCTGATGTTACAATAATCAGACAGGAAGAGGCATTTCCCTATTGGCATTGCAGACCTGGACCTCCTGTACAAGGGGTTGGAGGTTTACAAAAAAATCAGTAGGTCCAATGCCCTATGGTCTGGACTGATCCAGATGGCAATACTGGAGCAATCAAGCCACTTTTAGCCACAGGACTTTCTCATAATTGTGGGGGAAAGGATAGTCTTACTAGCATGGGTGTTGTTCTAACCTCTGATGACAAGGCCTTTTATGATGATTGCAAAACTAACCAACAGACAGAAAATGCATCTAGCCCCTACCCCCAATTCTACTGGTCACTGCTTATTGCCCAAACCACCCCCCAACCTTTAAACTAACTTGGAAAACAAAGGCTCTGATATGGGTGGAGCAGTGGCCTCTTCCTTCCCATGAGCCAACCCACTTAATTACACTAATCCAGGAACAATTGTCCTTGGGTCATATAGAGCCCTCTCTTAGCCCCCACAATTCCCCTATTTTTGTCATTCGAAAGAAATCAGGAAACTGGAGACTTCTACATGATTTAAGGGCTGTTGATGATCAGATGGAACCCCTGGGGGTATTACAACCAGGACTGCCACACCTGACTGCTATGCCTAAAAAATGTGCAATCATTATAATACTTATAAAAGATTTCTTCTTCTATATTCCTCTCCATGATGATGGCAAGCCTTATTTTGCCTTTTCTGTGCCCACCAGTAGCCACAACCTCCCAGTCCAACATTATCAATGGAAGGTCCTTCTGGAAGGCATGAAAAACAGCCCTAGCATTTGCCAATGTTGTATGGCCCATGCATGCAGGCCTTTGTTGACTGAGGTGTATATCTTACACTATATGGATGACATTCTTATTGTTCATAAGGACCCTAAGATTTTACAAGGAGCTTTTCAAAAACTTAAATCTCTGAGTGCTGGGCCTCATGATTGCTGCAGATAAAATTCAGTTGCATGCCCTATATACCTTCCTGGTATTGAGTATGTCACCTGCCCTATGGCTCTTGCTCTTACTTTACCCAATAAGATCACCCTCTCTGAGGCACAGACCCTCTGTGACAACATAAATTGGATACGGGGCTTTCTACCCATGTGCACAGAAGAGCTTACACCGCTCTTTGACCTCTTGCAGGGCGCTGATACAGCCACCCCCCCTGCAAGGTCTCACCTGAGGCTCGACATGTTATAACAATAGTAAATGCACACTTATCTCAAGCATTTGTTAATAGTGTACAACCTAGAAAGCCTATCCAGGCTTCAGTCATTCCAACAAAGAACACCCCTATGGGAGCACTTTGGCAGGCCCAGGGACCATTGATATGGGTCCACTCTTCTTGGAGTCAACTACATAAAGTTACTCCTGTAATTGTGGCCTGGACAATTATAGCCCTTAGCTCATTCAAACCTCTCGCCTCTTATATGGCCATGACCCAGAGTTGCTGGTCCTCACTCTTCCACTTCCCATGCTCCAAACATTGTTTCTTGATAATCCTGGTTTTCAAACTCTCCTACTAATTTATCAGGGAAAATATGATAATCATTTCCCCAAACATAGGCTCCTCCAAGGAATAAGAGAGCTTCCTTTGTCTTTATTTCCCCAGGCACTTCCTAAACGCAACCCCCTCCCTGAGGCTCCTCTAATCTTCACAGATTCCAGCAAACATTAATTTGGTTACATGGTCTTCCATGAGGTACAGCTCTCTTTGCAAAAGATCCTTTCATTTCAGGCATCAGTACAATTTGGAGAGTTGTCTGCTGTGTTACAAGTCTTTCAAGACTTTCCCACAACCCCGTGCAATATACTTTCAGACAGTGCTTATGTGGTCCAGATGATACAAAGCTTAGCTTTCTCAGCCTTTAGAACTTGTGGTAGCCCCCTTGATTTACTACTCTCCTCTTTGCAACTGCTACTTGAGCAATGCCCTACCCCCTGGTATGTTCAACATCTCCGTTCCCATACTAATCTTCCAGGGCTTTTAGCAGAAAGCAATGCTACAATTGATAAACTAGCAATGAATGCTACCTTGGATCCAGCTGTCCTACAACAAGCTAGGGATCTACATGCTCAATTCCATCTTTCCCCCAGGCTATACAAACTCTTGTCTATTCTACTGATACAGAACTGTAAATATTTGGTTCGTGCTGCTCCTTTTGTGGCCCCCTTATACCTTTAGGACCATTACAACCTACAGGAACCCTACCTAGCCTACCTAGAGGCCTTAGCCTTAATAAAATCTGCCAAATGGACATAACACATTTTCCATCTTTTGGCAAGCTTAAATATGTCCACCATATTATTGATACTTATTCCAACCATTTTGCCTTGGCCTGCTCTGGAGAGACTACTGCCCATGCTAGAAAAACTGTTAAACACACTATGGTCCTCATACGGGTCCCCTGGCAAGTAAAATCAGACAATGACCCTCGTTATGTTTCTACAGTCTTCTGCCAATTCTGTATTGACCGGAATATTAAACATATCACTGGTAGCCCTTTCAGTCCTCAGGGTCAGGGTATTATTGAGCTCTTCCATCACTTATTAAACAAATACAAAAAATAGGGGGAGACAAAAATGGAGGTCCTCGCTATAAGGATCCTAATTTTGTTATACAACAAGACTTATTTGTCTTAAACTTTCTAAAATTCGATGCCAATGATCTCCCACCTGCTATGAAGCACTGGGGAGCATTCACCAACCCCACTCCTTCCCCTATGGTTCATTGGAAAGACCGACTCACAGGAGAATGGAAGGGTCCACATTTACTAGTAACCCAAGGGCAAGACTATGCTTGTGTTTTTCCAGACAATATTCCAGCCCCATCTGGGTCCCAGGCCTAAATATTAGAATTGCCTACAATGGAAAACCCCCCTCCACAGTTGCTGACTCTGGAAATGGCAGCCTTGACCCTAGAGGAAATAACCCAAGAGACAAAACTGCAGGCCACCAAGAGACCAGTCTGCTGCCACAGATCTTGAAAATGACCAGCCCTGACAGCACATCCAATAACCTGGGGAGACATTAAGCATCTCACTTCACAGGCAGAGACTATCATTAACCAAAATCTTCAAGCTAGAGGGAATCCCTTGTCTATGTTTCTTATTATGTGCACTATTAAAACAGGAAATTCTCAGGTTCATGTGACAACCGTATGGGCTGCCATTCCTTTTCCCCCTATGGTTTTTGCCTGTGGCCTGGGATGCATACTGTTTACCTACCTTCTGGTCCAATAATGCCTGTACTGGACTCCCTGCTTTTGGTTGCTAGCCAATAGTTCAGATTCCAGCTGTACCATACAAAATGCCATATCTCCAATTGCTGGGACCACAGAGAGACATATGCCTGCTTGGTATGCCTACCTGCTCTCATTTGGATACCTACTAACATCACCTATTGGGGGTCCTACTGACCTCTCTACAATAAAATCTGCGTTAAGTTCCTACATTCCTGATACTCTCACTTGGCTGTACTTCTAGCACTTACTGCTTCTTTGGAAAATGAAAGGGGGTGATGTGGGAGACAGGCTTGAGCCTAGAGTGGAAGTCCTAATGACAGCCATACAGCAGGCCTGAAGCAATGGCCTGACCGCTGGAGCCATGAGGAATGCCTTGTGATTATCACTCCATTTGGCAAGTCAAGTAGGGCTGATGCTTAAGGCTCACCACTCCCTAGTCATCACCCCTTGAAATTCCAGGTTGCGGTTTATCTACAGCTTGCAGCACGTGGGCATAACAACAGCCATGGTCACATGATTTAGCAGAATCAGGGCTGCCCATATATGCCATAGACGTTGTATCCCTATCTGATTGGTCCCGGAACCAGGGATGCCCATATATGCCATAGACGTTGTATCCCTATCTGATTGGTCCCGGAACCAGGGATGCCCATATATGGCATAGTCAGTCATTGCATCCTTGTCTGATTGGTCCAGGGACCCTATATAAGCTTGTAAATTCCTCAAGAAAATAGACCTGCATCACTGAACCTGGTCTCCTGTGTCTGAACGCAACTCCGCTGACACAGTCTCCTCACCAGCCCTGGGGGCTGGGATCGGGTGGCAGCGGCGACGACCGTGAAGGCGGACTGGATGGACGACCACATTAACACACTTAAGGCAGTGATAATTTGAGGATTTTTTTTCAAATTAAAGTAAAATTCACAGGATAAAAGCTAAACAGCCACTGTGAATATCAAAATGAGCATTATGAACAAGCTCATAATTCAACCTTCCGTCCTGTCGGCCACAGCAGCATTCAATACACAAGATCAAACAAAACATTCTTAAGGCAACATATGTTATTTACCGTGGTTTAATTTGTGCAAAATATTGAATATTGATGGCAATTCTCTGGGTATTTTTCCATATGTAAAAGTTTAATATGGACATAATGATAATAATAATAATCAGCAAAGTTTTATTCATAGCAGGAAAAAAAATCTTTTTCAAAGACTGATTGCATAATAAAAAATCTTCAGCAATTAAACTGGAATTATTCCTATATTTTAAATATGTTAAATGCCTTAATTTTGTAATAGCTATTATACCATTATTAGGTTCAGGGATATTTTGGCTAAAATTTCACCTGAAATAGCATTATGGATTGACCAGTATCTTCCAAGATGGTCCCATCACTTCAGAACTTGGTGCTCCTTCGGAATAGTGCAGATGAAGGGAAAAGGAGGCCACACTGAGGCAGCGCAGGTTCTCAGGAAGGAATGAGTCATATCCTTCTGCAGACACATACAGAGACACAGGGGGCCATGCCATGTGACATAAGGGCCCAGGGTGTGGTGATTCAGTTGCAAAGGAATGAATCCCAAGAGATGTCAAAAGCAGAAGAAGACACTAACAGGATTCAGTCAGATGGTGGCTTCCTCACACACTCAACATGGACTTTTAGTCACAAAAATGTAAGCAAATAGACCAGTTATTTAAAGATAAATACTTAATGCTAATCAGTTGCAGAAGCCCTAGGAAACTAGTGCATAGGTTAGGACTAGGAAGAGGGATGCTGCTTTAGTGCCAAAAATATAGAAGTGGTTTATGTTTAAGGTAGAGAATAGAAAGATGTCTAGTCACTTGGCAGAAAAAAATTACTGTTATGAAACACAGACACACATAGATTAAAGTAGCTTCTGATGTGACCTTAGAAGGAAAGAAAGAGCATCTTAGTGGCTACTGAGGGCTGCTATGAGCTGGCCAGGGAACTGGGTGAATCACGTGCTCCTCTTTGGTAAAAAGTGCAGCTAGGCCATGACTGAGAATATCTCTTCTTAAGTAAGGTTTTAGAATTTTAAACGGTGCTAAAGGAACATGTGTTCTGTAGAAACTGTACTTTAAATTACAAAATTTGACCTTTCCCTGGGTGAAAGGTATGAAAAATGACACTCTGTTCCAATGCTGAGGAGGGATCAGGAGCCCTGGCTCCTAACTAGCCATGGATTTGAAAGAAAGCCATCAGTAGATTTCTCTTTTCTGTGTTGCTAAGCAAGGATGCTTGGTTGCCTAAGTGTATTAAGTGTAATTTCAATTATGATATTTCCAACTTATGATGGATTTATCATTCTAAATAATCCCCATTGTTAATCAAGAATGTCTAAGTTGTAGGTAATGAAATTCAACGTTTTCTTGAGGAAATTTCAAGTAAAATTTGGAAGGTACAACTCGGTTTAGTATTTCTTATATTGAGAAAGGAAAGAAAAAAATTTAAGATGTTTTTAAAGAGAAAGGCATTAGCATTGAAAATCATTAGTATATTCACATAATATGGTCCAGAAACAAGTCAAGGCTGTGGCTGAACTTCCATTTACCAAAGAGATCAGTCAATCATTTCAGTAGATCCAGGAAGGAATATTTTGGAAGCCTGTGCCTGGGAGACCAATAAGGGTTTTTAAAAATTTTATACCAATGGAAACTTATTCATTCTACTTCAGAAAGGACAGAGATATGGCAAATTATAGATAAGACTTTGTTATAGTTTAATCATGAAATTTTCTCACCTTCAAAGGCTTATGTTGGGGCTAGGGAGATGGCTCAGCGGTTAAGAACACTGACTGCTCTTGCAGAGCACCCGGGTTTGATTCCCAGCACCCACATGGATGCTACAAACCGTCTTTAACTCCAGTTCCAGGGTAATCCTAAGCCCTCTTCTGACCTCCATGGCATTGCATGACATGGGTGCACTCACATGCATGCAGGCAATACACTCATACGCATAAAATAAAAGTAATACATATTTTTTTTAAAAAAAGGCTTCTGTCAAAACTTGGTCCAGTTGTAGGGAATCCAATGCCCTCTTCTAACCTCCATGGGCATCGTACAACACATGTGCACTTACATGTGTGCAGGCAATACACTGATGCACATTAAAATAAAATAAAAATAATAAAAACAAAACAATTTTTAAAAAACTTTGGTCCCTAGTTGCTATCTACACTGGATCATGAGGATTGTGACGTAATCAGTGAGCTCACTCATTGATATATTTGATGACCTTATTTGAGTTAACTAGAAGTCAGGACCTAGTTGGAAGATGTAGGTCACTTGAGTATGTCCTTGATGAGTATGTATAGTCCCTGGTGCTACATGCTCATTCAGTTTCTTCCTGCCCACCTGCCACGATCAGCTTTGCTGTACCACCTGCTCCTTGCTACGATGCTCTGCTGGACCATAGCCCAAAATACTGATGCAAGGGGACCACACACTGAAGTTGATTTTCTCAGGCATTTCATCTTAACGACAAAAAATATCAAACACAGACACTCCAAGGACATAGGCAGAAAGTCAGAGGTCAAGGCTGAGTCTCAAGCTGTTAGGCTGAAAAGGCAGAGATGCCACCATGGGGGCTAATCTGTGGAAGCCATCACCTCAGTAGGCCCGCACGAAAGGACACTGCAACAGTATTCTTTTCAGGCATTTTAATCTAACAAGATTTACCATGCAATGGAATCAAGCATAGTTAGCACTCAACTTCTTCTTCTTTAAATCTTCTGTTAGGAATGTTATAATATTTTTATTATACCTGCCATTGTACTTTTTAATCAGAATGCTTGATTTGCATTTTTACAGGAAAATAAATGGGAAAAATTCTATACCCAATAAATCATACTTTGAATGTGACTCATATTAATTTGTATGACTTACATAATTAAGGCACTTAGAATTGAGTATACACAGATGAAATTTAGAGCTTGATGTGGATTATGTGGATTACGTGGATTTTGAAGGACCGTTAACTAGATAGGTATGTGCTGAGTTGGCCCCTCAGACAGATGTTTTCAATTCAGAATTCATAGAACTTCCTCCTGGGTATGATCTTATTTGTAAATAGAGTCATGGCACACAGAAGCAGCTAAATAAGGAGATTCTGGAGTACTATGTGCTCTTACTCTGTTAAAATTCGGGTCATTGTAGGAAGAGAACACAATTGTAAGGCCCAGGGGTGGTACGCAACCATAAGGAAACAGTCTTACAGGCTTCTTGGAACTTGCTTATATGAAGTTTTAGCAATGGTGACAGCATGCACAAGACGCATGCGAACTCAATAACAGCACAGAACCGGCCCCAACCTTAGTCAAGGTAGTTGATGACTGCTGGATGAGAGAGAATCGATTATCTGAAGGGAGTGATGCTAGATAGACTAGCAGACTCCAGTAAGTGAACTCACAGTGGGTATGCAAACTCCACTCACTAGACCTTAGCATATGTGACAAATGCATGAAATCCTGTGGGCACTATTGGGGGTGTGCAGATTAGGAGAGGGGGGCTAAATTATGATTAAGATGTTCTTTATGAAATGCACAAAATTTCAGTAAAATACACATTTAAAAGAAGGTGACACAAGCTGGTGTGGTGACCACATGCTTAATCCCAGCACTCTGGAGACAGAGGCAGGCAGATCTGGGTGAGATGGAGGCCAGCCTGGTCTACATAGTAAGTTTCAGGTCAGCTGGTGCTACAGGGAGACCCTGTTTCAAAAAATGAAAATCGGAGAAGACACATAATCCTGGGCACAGGGAGAGTGTGGAGCTGCACCAGACGCCGAGGATGGCTTGAGTCACCTGCATATCAGGGAAAGCCAGTAACAGGGGGCTTGTCTGAGAAGCCCAGGAAAGCCAGGAAAATAGCTTCACTCAGAGTCAGAGTCCCTACAACAGATTTCAGAAGAAAAATGATGTAGCTGATATCTTGACTTCATCATCTAGGCCCCAAACTGGGGAAACAATCTTTGGTTGGTTTTAGATACTGAGTTTGGGTATTTTTTGTGTGAAAGTCTTAAGAAATTAACGAAAAAAGCTAGCCTGTGAAGCTCCGTTTTCTCTAGTTTATTTTTCATCATGCTGTTACTTGAAACTGATTTTTCATGTTTTCAAATGATCACTTTTAAGAGTGGAACATAAACATCTTGACAGGAAGGACTTTGCCTTTGTTTTGTTTCGTTTTTCAGAACAGAACCTTGCCTGGCAACTGACATGGTCTACGCTCAGACTCGATGCTCATCTTGCCTAGCTCCTGTGATTTCTTTCAAGAGCGCTCTCCCAGCTTGGGAAGCGTTATCAACACTTACACACAGGCGCGGTGCATTACTGTGCTTTAATTTCCTGACCTCTCCATTTAGCATAGCAGTTCTTATCTTAGAGTGATATCATGATGACTGTTTAAGCTCTTTCTGAGTTTTTGAAAGCGACAGCTTATTTTATCTGAAGTATCGGCCTTTCCCATGATGTAGCCTGGATATGAAACTCTGCTGGTAAATCCGCACTGACATCATAATGCTATCTTATGCTATGAACTGTGCTTATATTCTACTGATTCCCGCTCCACTACTTAAGTGGACTGTGAGATATCCTACTTCACCATTGTTGTTGAAGTCATCTTAATACTTCAGTTTGAGTGATACGTTAAAATCTGATTAACCTCAGTGCTAATGGATTTTACTGCTTCAGAATGTTTTCATGCCCAAAGTGCATTATTTTTCCTATTGTCTGTCTGCCACTGTCCCCTTCTAGTCACATTCTAACTGCATTAGCCTGATAGAATTCTCTAATGTGCCATGAACCTTCCTGTCTTAGAGCCTCAGATTCTGTCCCATCACTGCATGGAATCTTTCCTTAGCCAGTGCATCTGGTAAGTCATTCATACAATTTTCTTCATAGTTTGACTGAAAAGTATGATTCTTCCCATGTGTATTTTAAAAGTTTTTGGTCTTTGGCTCTGGGTTTCCATTTTATACATATTCATTTTGTCATTTGAATAATATCAAGTCCCTGCTATAGTCAAACACATTCTAGAATGTATACGTTGCAGTGAGTGATAAATTTTGAGAAAAATTAAAGCCAATCTGAAGAAAATTTCATCAACATTGAAGAGATAGTGATATCATGATTATTTATGAGAAAAGATAAGTAAGATTCAGTGTAGAAGTACCTTGTATTTTTGAGAGAAATAGGAAAATACTGATACAGAAAAAAGGAACCTTCAGATTTCAATATTTCTGAGTAACAAAATGCCCAACACTTCTTATAAAAATAGAAACAAATGTCATAGCCTAAAAATTAATACATATAAGGAATATACTGTCCTACATAAATGTAGCAAAAGAATCCTGCAGACAGTTATGTGCAGAACCAATCTTTAAAGGCAAGGAAATTCCTGCATTTCTAAAGAGAATGATTTTCTTCATATTCTATGAGTATCATACAACGAAAACATTATCCAAATACCTCAGCAAATATGAACATTTAGTATGGAGATATTAATTGAATAAACAAATTGGAGCAAGATAGGTCAGCAGGTAAAGGCACTTGTTTCCCACCTGGACAAACTGAATTCCGTCTCCAAAACCCACATGGGTAAAAGAGAGAGTTGACTCTTGCATCTTGTCTACTAAGCTTCACACCTGTTTAATTGTACTGCACACACACACACACACACACACACACACACACTCACACACACACGCACACACACGCCCACACACAATAAATAAATATTTATTTATTATTTATTTATTTATCGGTCTTTTTGAGACAGGGTCTCCCTGTAGCCCCAGCTGTCCTGGAACTCACTATGTAGACCAGGCTGGCCTTGAACTCACAGAGATCCACCTGCCTCTGCCTCCAGAGTGCTGGGATCAAAGGAGTGTGCCACTTCAGTAAATATATTTTAAAAGAGAAAAGATAATTGAATGAACAATCTAGGCAGATGAATGATTATTTCAAATTCAGAAATTAGAGTCTGGTAGTACCAAATGATGCTTCCAAAATTCTGTTCAATTTACCTCAAGACTGTATGGTTTTCTCAGTAAATTTCGTGTTTTTTCCACCATATAAAGTTGCTATTTTAGGTCAAATGTTTGAATGCAAGTAATTTCTTGAAATCCAAGCTCACACCGGGAATGAGTTTTTAGTTTCAATGATGCTGAAATAATTTCAGGCTTCTCTGTCTTTCTTGGTCATCAGATCATTAGGTCAGGTGTTTAAAGTACATCTTTGTGAAGTCTATTTTTGTGTTACTATCTTCCCATGAAATCCATGTACTTTTCTTAATTAGATTTCATTGTTAGCTCTGTTTTTTACATTCAAAAATAAATAAATAAATAAACTTGCCAAAGCAGAATAATTAGGTTAGCCTTTCTTTGCTCAAAAGTTCACTTGTAAAAGTCATTGTGATTTATAATAACATCAGTATACCCTCTCAATATTTAATAATTAAATCTATTTTTGTTCCTCTATTCTTCACTTTGAACTAAAATGTAATCATTTTTATTGTTTAAAGGAAAATTTGGTGTGTAATAAATTAATTCCATCTGTGATCTTTCAATAACCTGAAAGTAAGCGTCCTCAGTATAAACATTTGTATAATTATTAGTTTGTTTACAGATCTCTGTGGAAAAAGGAAATCCATAGTGTGTTCAATCCCAATGTTCTGCTGGTAACAGAATCTCCTGTTACTGAGGGATTCTAGGACTACACAACAGGACCACAGCTGCCACCAGTATCGCCTGTTGCCCTGCGTTGATTTCCTTTGAATCTGGAGAGCACTTGATGTACTAGTAGCATTAAATGTTTAGTGGGCCCTCAGATGTCTTGAATAAAGAAGTCAGTAGAAATCAAGGAGAGATATGAGGAGAGGAGATCTCAGGAAGAGCTTAGCCAGCAAAGCTCGGAAAATTTAAGTCCAAAGAAAATTTCAACATGAATAAATATGTGACAGACTTAACCTTGGAAAAGTCATCACAGAGCAGAAAAGATGGACTTTGTGAACAACCACATGAATGGAATAACATATTATGTTGAGAATGAGAGCTAATTTCTCAAGGTATGACCCAAGTTTCCTGATGCTGTGCCAGAAACACATAGGACAGGAATACTTCAATTTTTGACTTACAAATGACCATTCCAATCACACTGGTATGAAGAACCGAGCTGAAATTTAAGGAGCTATGTGATGGCTAATCCTGGGTGTCAACTTGACTGGATATGGAATTAACTGAAATGAGAGAGATCTTCTGGACTGGACCATCTGAAGCTAGAAGACACACCCTGAATGTGGGTGTGACCTTCTGATGGCAGCTGTATGAAGGCCATGGCAGAGGGGAGCACTTACTTTTTACCCCATTGTCTTCTTGCTCACCGGTGAGTTCATCTCGCTGCCATGACCAACTTCTTCGGATTCCAAGACTAGCTGTTCTCTTGGAATTCGTCAGACCTTCCTCCTCAGATTGGGACTACGGAGACATCCAGCCTCATGGACTGACTAGGGAGTCCCACCCTCTCCAGTGTAGTGCAGCCATTGTTGGACTAGTCGAACTCGATCCTGTGAGCTAATCTGATAAATCCCTATATGCATTCTACTGGTTCTGTTTATTTAGAGAACTCTGACTAATACAAGCTATAAAAGAACTGAAAGACAAGCATTAATTCTCATTTTCAAAAGTAGAAGGTAAAAAAGTAACAGTAACATGATACATTAGTCAGATGAGAATAAAAGAGAGAGGAGGGTATTTATAAGCTGAGAGATATTATCATTCATGTACTTGAAGCATTCAGAATAATGAAAACAATGAAGTGGATTCCTCAATATGGAGTTAAAAACCAGCTTTGAAATATTAATAAGATAATCTTTTAAAATATTTTATTATTTTTATTTTATGTGTATGATTGTATTGTGTACACGCAGGTAAGTGCACCCATGTTGTGCAATGCCCTAGGAAGTCAGAAGAAGGTGCTGGATTCCCTGGAACTGGAGATATGGATGCTTGTTAGCTGCCGTGTGGGTACTGGGACTCAAACCCAGGTCCTGTGCAAGAGCAACCAGTGCTCTTTACCACTGAGCCATCTTTCCAGTCCTGATAAGAAGTTAATCTTGATGTAAAGATATTTCATAGATACGGAAAGCATCTTCAAAAATATGCCCAACCCTAAACGGCACATCAGCAATGGAATCTCCACATCTAAGGCTCATGGAACATTCTGGAACTGGGCTAGAGGGAGTAGTGATGCATCATTCAACTCTCATGAGGGGAGTTTCCTCATGCATCAGAGGGTGATTAACTCAGAAAGTTGCAACTGGCCAAAATGTAGAGAATAAGGGACTGCGTATTGTGTGTCCCTGGATAGGACTCCTATATTATACCTCTGTCAGTCTGCTAAGGGGCCATTGTAAAAGAGGGGGCAGAAAGGCTGTAAGAGATAGGAATGGATGATCACAAGGCAATAGTTTTCCAGGTAGCTGGGAAGTTGTTCTTATGAACTTACAGTGATGGTGACAGCATGCACAAGACTCATCCAAGCTCACACCAGACAAACTCCCAGCATAAAAGTGAAGGAATGGTAAGAAGCCCCAAACTTAGCTGAGGAACTATTGGCAGCTGATTACTGCTGGGGGAGGGAGAGTTGGTTAGATAGGCTGACCAGGCTTCAGTGGATGAATTCATCACACTGAGGGACATATAAGGACACAAACTTAACTTGATAGACCTTGACATTTAAGACAGAATGCATGAAATCCAGTGAGGGTACTACCTGGGATGCAGATAGGGGAGGGGGACTAAATATGATTTAAATACATTGCATGAAATGCACAAAAATCAATAAAATTATATATTGTACAAAAAAATCAACAAAAATGCTTTACAACAGTCATTCCGTCTATGTCTTATACGTAATTAATAAACATTGCATGCTGTGTAAAAAGAATGTATAATATCAATATTAAAGAATTAGCCACTGAATCAGAAGGGTCACTGTTAAGAAAATACTTGTTTCAAACTAATGATCAGAAAGGTAAAGGAAATAAAAAACACAGGATGTTTTAATGGGAGGTAGTGAAGTTATTTTGTTTGAAGTGTGTTGTGCAAAAGAATGATGATTAGAAGTGAGTGAGATGAGGCAGGGCATTAATATGCCAGGGATCAAGAAAAATAGATCTTAGTGATACAATGCTAGATTCTTCTTAAAGTAAGTAATATTGCTTTCATATATGAATAGTGCACTATGTAAAAGAATACTAATTATTTAAAGGCATAAAAGATTGGAACAGAACCAACAAGTGGGAATTCCAAGGCAAAAGTTAGTCACACCAGTCAAAAAGTTGAAAAACAAAGAGAAAAGAAGTAAACAAGTTAATATAATTAGTATACATAGAAAACAAGAGAGGTAGAAAGTGAAACAGATTATCAGATACTAATAAAAAAGTAGCTGTAATTAAACTTTCCATATGCTGATGAAAAAAGCTGATACTCAAAGCAAGAAAAAATTAAGTATAATGAAATGTACAAGAAATAACAGGGGAAAGCAAATAAAAAGAAATCAGAGTGTCATTAATCATATTAAATAGTCGAGCAAATGTAGGCAGAATGAATCAGAAGTCACAACAATATGAGAATAAAACAAAGATTCACCAGGTCACAGTGGCATGAGTGGCTGAGGTAGGGGGATTACTGGATGACTGGGGGCATTTTAAGCTACTTGGTGAGTTTCCTGCTAGCCTATCGTACAGTGTGAGACCCTGTCTTAATCAAAACCAAATACAAAAAAGACCTGATGACAACATACTCGTCAAAATTTCCTATGTATCAAAGAAGCTAACATAATAGTGGTAGCTGTAAACATGAAAGAATAAATATAATACTCCTGAAAATTGTAATACACAGCATTGGAACTGACCCAGTAGGTGAAAAACTAGCGGGAATGATATCACAATCAATAAATATTAGGAAACGCTATATGAAACTGTATCAACCTCAGATTAATGTTAATTTATCAATAAAAAATATAAAATTGAGTCATACTCTTGACCACAAGAAAACTTTAACACGTTAAATATCTAGACACTGCTTTTTTAATGAATTCATGATATGGCAATGTAATTGAAAAGAAATATCTGAAAATCAGCTCAGAAAGTTTAATTTTCTATACAACAAAGTAATTTTTACTTTTAGATTAACAGATAAATTAGATGGTTGTCACCTATATAAAACCAATGGGGAAATGTTTTAATATCTAAGCCTGGTGAAGATAGCATCAACTTTTTAGGATAATGTCAAATTAGGAAAAATTTAAAAAATTGGCCCAAAGTATTATGCATCAAAAATTACAAAATCTGAACAAACCAACAGCTAGAATCGCTAGGATTTAAAGTTTCAATCAATTTTCCACAGCTTGTTCAACAGCTCATGTAAGTTGTGGAAACGGACACTCTCACACACTGCTGGTGGTAATACGCATTGGAACAGTAAGTCTGGAAAAACTGTTTGACAAAAATCTACTGAACTCAGCATATGATGTCTGCCCAAAGGTACCACAATCCTAGATGCATGCCTGAGAAAAATAAAGGTACAAATCTTACAAAAGAGGTTAAAAATGGACTTTTATTAAGTTTTATTAGCAATAATCCAAAGTTAAAACAACATGACAATCCATTAATTCATTGGGTTAATAGAGTGGACACATACACCATGGTATCTATATCAGTATTATACTACCCATTAATAAGAAAAAGTAGTGCTGTAAAGATAACCTGGCTGATTCTTGCAGACAATATAATGGGTAAATAGGTGAGGTGTATAATATGTTAATGTTCCATTTATATGAAATTTGAGAGCAGAGAGGAATAATCTATGGCAATTGGTAACAGAAGAGTTGCGGTAATGACCTTCACAATATGGACATACTTTGGACATATGATATTTATGTATGCCTCCTTTTTATTTTCTATGTATGAGTGTATTGCCTGTGTGAATGTTAAGAGCACCCATGCCATGCAATGCCCTTGGAGATCAGAAGAGGGCACCGAATCCCCTGGAACTGAGTTACAGATAGTTGTTAGAAGCCATGTGGGTGCTAAAATTTGAACCCAGGTCCTCTGCAAGAGCAGCCTGTGCTCTTAAACACTGAGACATCTCTCCAGCCCCAAAGAGTTCTTTCTTCCTTAGCTTATTTGTAAGATCGACAATATCACTGAGTGCTGTGCTCCTCTTGTGACCTGGGCATATGGTCTTATTCCTTCATGACCTTTCCTTGGTCTTGAACCAGAACAAATATGGATGTGGTGTGTATATTTTTCATATTCTTTGAAAACAATGAAGATTATCTCATTTGTATTGCAAACAAAAGTGATTTAGTTGATAACGTTTGTGGTATGTTGGGGGAATCTAGGTCAATAGGGGCAGAAGGGCAAAATTCTGTGCTGATATAAAGGTCCAAGTTTTACTTCTTCCTTTCATGTTGGAGATGTTGTTTCAATAAAAGAATGAGCAAGTCCTTTTTTGAAAGCATGGTGCTGAGAGAATATATATGTATGTATAATATTTTATTTATTATTTTTTATGTGTATGAATGTATTGCCTGGATGTATGTAAGTGCACCTGTGCAGTGCCCAAGGAGGTCAGATCCCCTAGAACTGGAAATATGGACAGCTGTTAGCCACCGTATGGGTGCTGGAATTTGAACCTAGGTCATCTGCAAGAAAAGTCAGTGCTCTTAACCCCTGAGCCACCTCTCCAGTCCCTGAAAGAATTTTTGAGGAACAGGCTCTCAGGAGTTCTTGGCTTGACAGAGCCAGGCAGTTTATTTGCATCATCATAACAGCTTTGATAGCAAAGGTCACAAATAATGTTTATTCTAGTCCAGGATTTGAGAAGACCCATTGGGAAAGTGAACGAAGGTTTCTACTTCAGTTCTTTGTAGTGATTATACATGTATATACACACCACACACACACATACACACCACACACACATATACTCCCTACACAAAAGAAAAATGTATGTGATAAAAGTTATGTTGTTTGATTTTATTGCACATATAATGGTATCTCCAGTAAATAATGAATATAATAAGTTAACGATGATGATAAATGTTATAAAAACAAGTATTAGTAGATAACCAGCATATTTCTTAGGAAGAAATTCAAATAAAAGCTGAACTAAACAGACATAACATTTTAGAAATTACAAATAAATCAAAGTTGGTTCTTTTGTTACTCAAATCAGATAATCTGTTAATGAGGCTATTCATGTAAAGACAAATATTAAGGCACAAACACATGACCAACCAGCATACGAAGACTCTACTGACATAATTTCACAGCTGGCAGATGTGATATTTTTTGGTACCAACCAAGCTTTGAAAGTCAAATAAGATTTTGAAAAGTTAGAAACTGTCTCTGCCCCTCCTCAGTATGGGACTCTTGGTAGGTTAACCAGGCTCCAGTGGATGGACTCACACTGAAGGACATTTGGAAGCACAAGTTAGACTCTATACATCTTTATTATATAAAGATAGATCT
>NW_008352126.1:956564-970916 GCF_000622305.1 Nannospalax galili
GTAAAGGATGGGGGTAATAAAAGGGGAAACGGAGCTGGAAGAGGGTTCTTAAACCGTATCAAATTACATTGTATGAAAATACAAAAGCTTTAAAAAAGTAAACAGATAAAAATTAATTAGACTAGTTTTCGCCTGGCATTAATGAGGACTGTGTGCGGTAATTTTTCTAACCTGGTTGTAAAACAGAAACCTTGTTCTCGTTAGCATTTTATTTAGAGATGAAATAAATCCACTTGATGAAGTGTGACTGTCCCTACCTGGAAATCCAGACCAAAGCGGGAGAATCACAATTAGTGTACCATGGGATACATCAAAAGAGCTTGTCTCAAACAAAAAGAAATCTGTGCATTTCAGGAGGTGATTTGTCTAGAAAAAAACACAAAACATGTAAGCAATCAAAAGTGTTGTTGTCTCCTGCAATGGAAATGTCCTGTGGTGGCCTATGTCTGGCCTATTTGAGAAATAGCAAGCAGTCAAGGTAACTTTGAGAAATAAGCAAGGGATTCAGAGAAATGTGCTGAGGATAGTCCAGGCCCAGCCAGCGCCAATGCCTCCTAGGGCCAGAGTAAAGATGGCTTTTATTCTGAGTGGAATGAGAGCCACCAGAATCCATGTATAAAGAAAGGATAAGTGATGTCCAGAAAATGCTTTAATTTTTAAAGCACTTATTTTGGTTTATTTTTAAACATTAGACTGAGACAATTTCCATGGAAACAGCAAAACTAAGAATTTCAAAACCTTATTTAATTTCATTTTGAGCAACTGTCCAATTACTATAACTAATTAGATGTAGTGTTTAGTGAGCCATTGATTAACATTTATGGAGGTAAACAAAAGAAGTCTGCTTCTTGTAAGCGTTATGTGTACTCCTGAGTTGGAAATACCACCTCAGACAAGGGATGATGTCAGCTGTACAAGGATGGCAAAGCCAAGACAAAAGAAACCAGTGTGCCTTCTGACCCAGAGGAGTACTCCAGTCCTGGACCACACAAACCCAGCGTTTCAAGGAAGAAACAGGCAAATCTCTCATCATATTTCGGTTAGAATTATCTTGCCTTCTCTAACCTAAGGATGAATAGGAGCCTCACTAGTATAATTCAGCAAAGGAATTAAAGCACCTGTCTGAAACCTTAGCCATAGATCCTCGCCATACTTCTAAGATAAGGGTGTGCAGCTGTGATGACAGTGGTGGTGAGAAATCATAACAACTAAAATAAATTTACGGCTGAAGGAACACATTTAAAAGAGAATTTCTACTTGTTCACAATCTTTGAACAAGAGAATTTGACTTCAAGAGTTCCAATTAACACCTCACAAAATAGTTGATGATGTCCTAATTACAAATCAATTCTAGCTACTAGTTAACAAGTTTAGTTAGGACCCCAGAATGAGGGGACATGCATACCGCTTGTTGTAGTTAGTATATACCTGATATCCAGAAAATGTTAAATATATCACATTTTTACCTAATTTTTAAGCCTAGACTGAGCCAGTGATTTTGACAAAATCAATAAAAATAAGAATTTGAAAGCCTTATTTTATTTCATTTGAGCAATTACTTAATTTTTATAAATTAGTTGTTTGTTCATTTGCCACTGCTTAAATTCATTGCTTCAGAAAATTTGTGCCTTTAAAATGCAGACAAAATATCTTCAAAACTATAAATAACCAGATTAGTCTCAAGGTCAGCTTTGTAATATGCCTGAATAGAACTCTAGTATTTTTGAAAACAAGCTATAAAGAGACTGGAGAGATGGCTCAGTGGTTAAGAGCACTGGCTGCTCTTGCAGAAGATCCTGGTTAGAATCCCAGCACCCACATGTTGGCTAGCAACCATCCATAACTCCAGTTCCAGGATAGCCGACACCCTTTTCTGACATCTTTAGGCATTGCCCAACACAGGTGCACTTACATATATGCAGGCATACCACTCATACACATAAAATAAAGACAAATAAAAGTAAATATGCTATAAAATGATCAAAATATTTGTACATAAAAATACAAAATAATTTTACTTTGTTAGCTTTCTAACTTGATTTCATTTAAACATTTTATACATTATTTCTTACCTGTTTGAAATATTTTATTAATTGAAAAATTTGAAAATTGTAATTATCTAGTTTTGATACTATGTAAATATTTTTTACTCTTCATAAATTTGCTTTGATAAACGTTTCAATGGTTTACTGGAAAGATTATTAAGATCTTAGCAAATGTGGCCATGATTCCTTCAAATCACTCAACTCTAAATATCTGCAATGGCTTAGTTCAAATTCGACCCATGAAATACTTCTTGATATACTAAAAGAAACAGTAAACTTTTCTTAGTCTGACAAAGAAAAGAACTTGTAACCTACAAAATTTTAGTATATAAGAGAATAGCAAGACAGATCCTTGTAAAGCTACTAAATTTCAAGAAAAAACAAAAAGAAAATCTCTGAATGTCTCAGTAGAAAAATGTCACCGACAAAGAAAACAAATAACTGGCATTATTTACAGCTCTCAGCCCCATCTCTACAATTCAGACAGCAGAAAGCAATATATCAACTTGACAGGTAAGTGTGAGGAAGCAGACAGAGGTTGTCACCGTTCTGTCATTAGTTTTATTACTCTCTGCAAAAGATATAGAAAATATTTTATTCTTTACAAAGATTCAAAGACATACAATTTTAATTATTATCTTTTGTTAGCTTATACAACAGTGGGTTTCACCATAAGATTTTCAAACACAGATACACACATATGTAATTCTAACATGGGCTTTTTTTGTATACTGGTAGTGGCTGCCTAAAGTTCCTGAGGCCCTGAGTTTGATTATTATCACAACAAAAAAAATATTAAAACCAACATTAGAAGACCTCTAAAAACATGGATTTGATCTTGACTAGACTATTTTAGTGACTCATTCACGCCCCACTAACCAGTTGCAGTGTCTGACTGAATACTCAGACACAAAATTTTCTCCCAATATACACAAACTAAGTATGTGAGGCTTGTAAAAAATACATTTTGTGAGAAATTGTAACATCAAAAATATATTCATAACTACAGGGACTGATTTTCAAAAATTGTTTATTTTTTGAGAATTTCATACATAATTGTATTTGTTTCATTTCTGCCTCTCCCAGTTCCCACTCCAACTCCTCCATATCAACCCCCATCTCAATATTTGTTCTCTTCTTTGGTTATTATTCGTATGTATAGATATACACATTTACAAATATATGTCTATATAACTCACTATACCCAGTTTGTGCTGCTCGTGTGCACCTGTGTTTAGGGCTGACTGACCGCTTGGGAGTAGATAACCTCTCAGGGAGCTTGTCCCTGGAGAAAGTTGATTTTCCCTCCCTCCCAGGATAGCCCTTCATCTAGTGTTGGGACCCCATGAAATTTCTCCCACCTGCATCAGCGTGTCAGCTTTTTCATAATGCAAGTCTTGTTAAGCTACCATACTGTGGAGATGCCATGGGTGCAGTTAAAATGTGGTACCTTTACCCAACAGAGGTCTACACAGTCGTAAAGAAAAACTAAAGTATGAACACCGTGAAGGTAAATGGGGGGAACAGGAAGTTGTTTCACCGGGCAAGGTAAACCAGGCTCAGAAAAGCAAGTGCTGTCTGTTCTCTCCCATGTGTGGGTCCTAGCTCTCAAACTTGAGATGTGAATGCATGTCCTGAAGCAAGCATAGGAGCCTGGAAACCGAAAGGTGACCATGAGAGGAGAGGGGAAGGAGGAGCTCTGGAGAGGGGATAGCAGGATATCAACTGCGAACTGGGAGGAATCGGGGGTATTTTAACTGGGGAGAGAGGAAGAAGGACTATATCAAGGGAGAGTGAGCAAGGAGAGATAAATAATACTCAGGTGGTGTGAAAATTCATAGAGAAAGTATTATTTATAGGCCTACTGAAACACTGGGACTAGAGAGATGGGCATTTAAGAGCACTGGCTGCTCTTGCGGATCCAGGTTTGATTCCCAGCACCCACATGGTGGCTAAGAAACAACCCTGTGTAACTGTAGTTCCAGGGGATCTGACACCCTCTTCTGGCCTCTGTAGGCATTGTGCAACATGGGCGTGCTTACATGCATGCAGGCAAAACACTTACATACCTAAAATAAAAATAAATCAATCAAAAAAATTAAAAGGAAAATACAGATGTAATACATGTGTGAGTGCATATATATAGTTAAATACTATGCAACAAATATCACAGTGCCAGGCACCGGAAACCTCCCTTCACCTCAGGGTAGCCCAAGGCACTCCTCAAATAATGTAGGATATTGTCATTGTACTTGGATGCCCTCTAGAACTTGAAGGTAAGACCCTACTACTGAAATAGTCAAAGTGTGAAAACCACACTCTTCAGAAATAGGATCTTCTTCTAGAAGCCTAGCTCTCACAGTATTAGAAGTTATTATGCAAGCTTCCAAGGGAGAATAACCAATTGATGGTCCTACCTAGATGTAAAGCTTACAAACTTTTACAATGACTGGCCCAGGAAAAGATATCTATTGGTGCAAAATTGGTACTTTGATCTTGTGGATGATCAACAGCTTTCTAGTGGACTTAAGCCCCACTCAATAGGAGGAAATCTGTGCAAGATACTGTAAACACAGCATGGTTTAAAAGTCTTATTAAAGAGAATTTCTGTTCCAATCATAAATTGTGATCATTGTCTTTGTGTCCTTTCACTGATCTGAGACAGCTCTGCTGTTCACTGGGCTGCAGTTCCAGAGTCAGATCAAGCATCCCTCCACATCCAGGGCCTTAAAACTTTCTCCAAGATTTTACTTTATTTTTTATATTAGTTTTTAAGCTTTCATGAAAGTAATGATTTTCATCATGACCCTTTCATACATAAATTGTTCTTAGATCTTATATTTGACCGACTTTGACTCACCCTTCCCTTGTCACTAGAATTTCTAACTGGCTTTACCCGACCACAAATTGAAAAACATCTCAGCTTTTCATTCTGCAGAAGCCCCATCTTAATTATCATTAACGTTTCCAAAGGTTTAGTTTTTCTCTATGCAACTGCATTTGTTGCATTCTACTGTTACTTGGGTGGCCTGCCTATCATAAATGGCTTTGTTTGTGTATAGTTGCATACGTCAGATAGTCAACTGGCTTTAGGATGAAGCACTCAGTTCAATATGGAAAATGATTTAGAGAAAAACAATACCAAAGGCAGAGAGATGTATAAATAATAAATTCTGTTCAAGGTGACAGATGCTGTACCAGACGCAAATGAGCATTGCTATGGAAACGAGGAAAGGCTTTCGTGTGAGTAGCTTACTGATCTGGACACTTCCTGTTTGCACATCACCCTGCATTCCTCTTTCCTGCCTCATTGCATTAAGAGCTATACTCTCAAATTTACATCTACAACATAAACCATTGGGTGAATTTTTCACATATTGCCTTCACCTCCAGAACGCTTACTGATCATATGTAATTGTATTTTTCATTTAAATTAAAGTTATAAATAACATAAAGTACAATTTAAACTGGTAAAACGCTATGCTCACTTTGAATAACCATCATGCACTTTGATATCTTTTTCTTCCAAGTGAAAGCATCAGGAATCTAATCTTAACAAGTTGCTATTTTTGTGTCAAATGTCCTTGAAAATGTATGGATTCAGATTAGTTTAAAATGATAGACTATTAATAGACTATTAAATTATTTTAATTAATGATAATACATATTGCATTGAGATTATGACTGTTAGATGATTTACATCATGTACTACATATTTTATTTTTAGAAAGAATATTTGTGAGTTTTATATAATTTTTAGTAATATAATATTTCATAAATATGTATGATGCAACCATCTGAGATCTCTCTCTGACCTTTAAATATGTCAGTAATACAAGAGATCCTTTGTTTTTAATGGAGTCCTTCCTTAGAAATATAATGCTCACTATGTATAATAAATAAATTTATTATTAATAAAAAGACCAGCAGCACTCAGGAGCAAAGCCCTGGCTGGGGAAGTGGGTCGTAGCAGTTTACTGGGGTTCTCCAAAGAAACCTAGTGAGAAGTAGTGTCAGAAGTAAATAAGAAAGAAAAGTGAGGGGTCTGTATCCGGAGAGTAGTGATAGACTAACATTTGGAGAAGCTTAAGGGAAGCCAGACCGAGCTGTATTCCTGCAGAGAGAACAGCAAAAGCCACACAAAATCAGTGTCCACAAAGTTCCAAGTGACATTCTGTGTTTCTCCACACTGCTCTCTGTATAAAACTGGCATACACATGCATGCACACATGCATACATATATGGAGAAAGCCAACTAATGTGACACAAATTTCTCGTGCCCTAAAGCCCTGGTGCTTTAGGTTGTTTCCCTGGCAGTGACAGAGACCATGATGGAAAACAGAGGCTTCCACATCCAAGAGAGCAAAATTCACGTCCTGCTTTATCACTAAGGACGAAGATTTCCCCTTTCGGGGCCTCAGTTTCCTACATGTAGGATTTATCTTATCCCATACCTACCACGTGACTATGTTCATCTCCTAGAAGACACCTATGTCTTACCATTTGATAAGGTCTTTGAGGCTGCCTCCCTCGTCACTGTTTCCTCTCTCCCCGGGTGAGGTCTCTCCCTGTCCTCAAACGCCGGCTGCCTGAAGATGCGTAGAAACACATGCAGCCTTCACAGTGTGTTTACCACGGTTTTGATTACACCTAAGTTGGCTTACATTTATGCCTTATACCACCCACAGAGTTCATTTGTAGGACTTTCTTTCGAATGCTTTCTCTCGCCTTGAAAACTCCGCAACACTGGTTATCTACACCATTACTTTGACCCTGGTCAGTAGTTCGTCTCGATGCTAGTGTTATTTCATAGTTTATAGTGGGCTTCCCCAGCTGTCTTAAACAGCCTTAAAGAAAGGAAGACTATTTTTAAAGAGTTATTAGTAAACTAAAATGTCTTTTTATAATGCAAGCACTCCTTTAGTTTTTGTGATTTAGTATCTGAGCAAAGGATGATACGTCTCCCTTATTACAAAATAGAGTTTTCAGTTATGACTGGGGTCACTTTGTTCATAAAGAAACCATTGACAGGATGTTTAAATTACGTCTCTGTCTGAAATGTACACGGGAAAATGAAGTGTTAAATTTTGTGCATTACTGCTTCATTTAGTGTGGAGAGCAAGCTAGTAGTTAAGCTGTGGAGGGTGATATAAAACTTTTAAAAACCTGCTGGAAAACTGCAGAAAATAAAGTGGAAACCAGGACTGCTGTTGCAGGAACAAAGGTCCAGTCGCCAGAACTACTCTAGGGTGGTAGAAATCTTTCCGTCCACTTCATTTAGATCGCTAACACCTGCCCCAGCCCTCTCAGAAGCTCTGGGCTGGTGTTGGTGTGCCCATGTGGGCTGTCCTCAGTTGGCTTCACTGTAGACTTGCCCATCACAGCAAATCCTGATGAAGACTCTGTGTCAATACTTTGAATTAAAAGATCCACTAAGAGTTCATGCATTTGCCCTAAATAATGCTAAAAAGTTATATGGATTTAAAATTGGCAACCCAAATACTATTGTAAGGATGTTTGTCCCCAGGGCTGGAGAGATGGCTCAGCTGTTAAGGGCACTGACTGCTCTTGCAGAGGACTCGAGTTCGATCCCAGCACCCACATGGTGGCTGCCAACAATCCTCAACTCCAGTTCGAGGGTAATCCAAAGTCCTCTTCTGACCTCCATGGCATTGCACGACATGGGTGCACTCTCTTACATGCAGACAATACACTTATACACTTAAAATAAAAATAATAAAATATTTTTAAAAAATGTTTGTCATCTTAGAGTTGTACTGGAAGACATTGGAATTTAATCTTTGATAAAAGTGATGTTGAAAATCTTGGGGGTGTAACAATATCCATATTGGAACATATTCAGGAGATCTTAATTGCAAATGGTTTATAAAAGTAATCAACATAAGATATTTTATTTAAAATTATGGATAATGAAAATTATAGACTACATCTTGTACATTTATTTTAGAGACATACATTGTGCAATGCTATTTGGTAAAACAATGTATATTTTAAAAGCATTATGTGTTAATTTTTTACTTAGTTGCTCTTTAAACAGAAAGTAAACCTTTTCAATTAATCATTATTGTAGCACCAATTAAAATGAAAAGACCACTAAAAGTGGACTTTTACAAACTAATCGTTTTAGAAACTAATAATATAAACCTGGTTTAGAAAGCTGACCTTATTTGTGTTTCTCCCAAAGATAATTACCAGATGATGTATAGAATGGCTCATCTTGAGCCGGTTAGCCATGCATTCTGATGTCAAGTTTCTCTTAAAAACATCAATCCTGTGGGGCTGGAGAGATGGCTCGGTGATTGAAAGCACTGGCTGCTCTTGAAGAGGACCCAGTTTGATTCCCAGCACCCATATGGCAGTTAACAATCGTCTGTACTCTAGTTACAGGGAATCCAATGTCTTCTGACCTCCATGGGCATTGTACAACATGGGTGTACTCACACACATGCAGGCAACACACTCATTCACATAAAGTAAAATAATAAATAATATTTTTTAAAAGCACCTACTGTAACCTGCTGGAAGATTTACTTACAAGCACAAAATGAAACACAAGACTCACTACATGTCCCTTTTATAAGCCACCAAGAGTGGAGATTATGGACTATATTTGTCAGGGATGATAATAATAGCAATTAATAAAGGTTGTTGAAGGTATGACATGACATTATCTATTTAAGTATTATGCTTAATTGCTTAGCCTATCAGCAATTATTGTAAAGCTTATGTGAGCATGTGATTTATGGCTCCTAGCATGATGTCATCCTCCTGTAATCGAAAAACTTCCATTCCTTATTAGATTCCTTAAAAATCAAGCTAATAATAATGTAGTCTAAGCAATGTGGTTATATAATTGAAACCCTAACCCTAATCCTAACCCTAACATCACCATTTTAACATTTTCTCAATATTTAAAGAACTGTGACTTTTTTTTCCTAGTAAATGGGTTTTAAAGTACTTTAGAATTAGGTAAGTATGAAAAATTATAATATATGACTCATTTTAAATGATGTACTATGTGAATGTGCACATAAAATGGTTTAATTAACAGTTAAAATATGTTGTCAGAGGGGTTGGGGATTTAGCACAAGGGCCTGGGTTAGGTCCTCAGCTCAAAAAAAAAAATATATATATATATATAGTCAGAAAAAAATCAGTTTAATGCATGTGTGTGTGTAACTGAGACATATGAAACCGAGATGGAAAGTGAGGGTGTCTAAAAGACAAGAAGCAAAGCTGATGGGAGGAGGCAATAGCAGAAATGACACGGTGTCTGCTCTTCAGCCTTTGCAGAAAAATTGAAAAGCAGAACGAGGACGGGAATTGTTAAGCTCTGTTAGAGGAGATAGAAGTGTCGTAACGTGGAAGTGCATGTCTGGACACAACTGAAAACATTCAGGAAACAGCTTTGTTGGGAGTGGGAGCCAAACACCTTTTTGTGTTTGTGATTTACAAGGAACGTAATCCATGTTTCTTTTATTTTACTCTCTTAAAAGTGGTTCACAATAAAGTTCTAGTTGCATAAGATACAGAAAGTCTCCAAATGAAGATAGGATTGCATGTTGTTTGCACCTGAATTCACTACCTCTTTTGACATAAAATTGTACGTGTAGTTTGGCTCTCAAGTATTTAGAATTTGAAAAAAACAAATATTAAGTTAAATGAGATGGACAGGATGGCATCGTTTTTAAAGTAAATTGTAAAATTAAAAGTGTTTTCATAAATGTTGAGTCTATGTTCAGGATTAAGCAAAGGCAGACGGGGGAGAATTTAGAAGTAGAAGGTGTAACCACCATAGGGGAAAGGATGCATTTGGAGGAAGAAGACAATGATTTCCGTTCCAGGAGCTCAAGGGTTACATTTAGAAGGCAAATTGACAGTTCTAAGTCTCCAGATGAAGTCCGAGAACACTGCCTAGGATGGGAGTGGAGATTCTAGCACAATCACAGTGCTGTGCACAGGCCTGGACTCACTAAGTTAAAAAGACCTTGGAAAACTTGAAGAAGGGCTAAGGACAAGCAATAAACATGATTAATAGCTTGGAAAATAGAATCTCAGAGGAAAGGTTAAGGGAACTAATATTATTTAAGTTGGAAAATAGGCTGGGGAAACAAGTTGGTTTTCAATTACATGAAGGATTATTGCATAGAAGGTGCTGATCGGTACTCCGATGCCACAGAGGGCAGACTGAGAATAAGTGAACTTGAAATGTTGTAGAAAGCATATAGGTTTGGTAAGAGAAAGAGCGTCCGTCAGGATCACAAGGCATTAAAATGGAAAGTACTTAATTTCTTCCTCTATGGACCTTTCAAAATTCACATGAAAATCATTTGTCTAGGAAACTTTATATGAGGCACAGCTTAAGAAGCAGAGAAAAAGTAAAACATTAGAAAATTCTGTAAAGAGTTTACCTTATTTCCTTTACCCTATATTATGAACATATGTGTCTCTGATTTTTAGTGATACTTTGTAAGGAGGGGATCCCACAGATGAAAATCTCTGAAATATCCTGCAGTGCTGACATGTCTGTGTTTAATATCGCACCCTAAAGACTGCAACTCTCAAACTGCTCAATGCCGTTGTTTAAGCAAGTTGATCTTATGTACTAGTTCAACACTGTGAGATTGCTTTGGACTAATTGCATTTTGTTTCATGATTTATCAGTTCCTTTCTGCAGTGCATTTTTATTTTTTCGTTTAGAAATGATTTAAATCAATAGAAAATTCTTTCATGTGGTAATAAAGGTAATATTTTCTTCCAAAAGATTTTATTTACTTAGAAAAATGGGCTGTTCTTTGAACACCTGCACACTTAATTCTCTTAGAGTTAAATTATACAAGAATTCCATACCCCTGATTCCTGAAGCTGTGCTAACAAAGATAAATGAAAGCAAGGATTTCAATAAATTTTGCAAACAATTGTGTTAGAGCTTGTCAAAAACGCTCTGGATATGAGGGCTAACACCTTCCATTTACATGTCAACGTTATGAAATCATTCACTGAAGTATGGAGCATTGTGTTCAGTCTGTGCACAAATGGATGGAAATGGAAGCTCTAGCTGGAAGCTTTCAACGGTTTCCGTGGTGATGTTGTTTATTTTTCTCCTATAAACTGCTTCATTGTCTTTAAATTTTATAAATTAATGGACATCTCTACCAATTATCAATAGGCAGCATACAATGTTTTGTGGAAATAAATGCACCTTTTAAAAGTATTTTGGCTTATGTATAGTATGGGTTTTGAATTAGTAGTGAACAGTTCTTCACAAGGCCAGTGCAAATGCAGTTGAGTAAAAGCTATTATCCCCAGTTCTGTGACAAGACGGGAGCTATGGAGGAATGAATTATTAAATCTATACAGATCAGTGAAAAGACAGACCGGAACCTTAGAGATCTTATGCCAAGCTTTTCTGTTTTGGTTCTCCAAAATATTTGATAAGCTCACATAATACGAAATATTTTTAAAAATTATGCTATAAAACAAAATAAAAGGAATTTAAGCTACTATGTTTAACAGTTGGTACATATTAAGCTTTTCTATTTAGGGTAGTATGATTACTTTATCAAAGGAATGTTGTACCAGAAGGTATCAAGACTGATCAACAAAATTTCACATCTTAAAAGATGGGACAGGAAGATATTTCACTGAGAACATGGGGTCTGCACTCATTGGGCAAGTATGAGATACTTGGAATTTTCACATACCTGAACATTTATTCTGGAAATAAATGATTTCTTTAAATGATGGCAATGCCTATTTAATTTATTGTGTTTGGCTGTTTTCCCTCAAAGTAATTTCATAGAAAACCTACTTTGAAGTTTAAGGCTTTCTGGAATCACAACACTGAGTTTCTTTGTAGATTAGCATTTTATCATCTGTCTTCATTTAGAGTGACACCAACAAAAAAGTCAGACTGGATTCCTATGTCTCAACTCTTTCTTCATATATATCCTGAAATGCCTCCATTAAACATGCCCACCTCCTTATCATTATGTGATACAGATCAGTCTAGCATTATCCTAGAATTAGGGCTGTAACTGTGAAATAGAGAGTTAAAAATGTAGACTAATTATCTTAGTATTTTTTCTATCTCTATCCTGCCTCCTGTAATTCTGCTCAGTTTAGGATTCCTCTGTGGTTGCAGTGAATTATTTTAATTACAAATTGTTTCAGCAAGCACTCTTGCAATAGCATTATTTGTAGCTTAGATTCAATACTGCCCATGTTTTCATGATCCAGAAAGAATAAATGCCTAACATATGGCATTTGAGACCTGGAGTGCTGAATGCTGTTTTGCTATGTACTTATATTTAATACAATTTTCATATTTACTGTTCTTGATTTTACAATAAAACTATTTATTTTCTCTTTATTTCATGTATATATGCTATAGATTTTGCATATGTATGTGCCTATGTTTGACACATCGCATCAATTGTTCCTTACATTTATCAGTCAAAATTATTGGCATCCTTCATGATACAGATTTCTGTCCTGTCTGTTTATCTGAATGCAGAGATGGTCTGTGGTAACCGGGGGATCCTCATTAACTGTCCGTATCTTAAGGTTACCTTTATATTGCAATGCCTTTTAGACACTATAGATTAGGCTAACCTGGAGATACATCTTACTATCTATTTGATAGCTGCAGATGTTGAACAACTATCCTGTCAGTGATTTTGGAGAAATGTCTTCTCTCTTCCATTTCGTTTCTAATGTGTCTATGGTTACATGAGGCTAATTCCGCAAGATGAACTGAAGACTCCAAGAAGTGTGGGAGCAAGTTAAAGTCATCAGATCTTTATTTAAAACAATCGATTTCTTCATCTTTGATTAAAAGCACCAACTGGAAAGATGCTCAGGTTTCATAAGAAAATTCACTTTCATCACCTAGAAACTGGTAGAACCGGAGAGAAGTGCCTTTCTTACAGTACGAAATGAGTTTCTTGAGCATTTCATTCTGACAGTGTAAAACATGTAACGGGTCCTGTCTACTCAAAAGTCACTTCTAATTTTTCAGTAAAATAATCATATTGATTATTACTCAGCATGAACACTAGATACACATTCCTAACTCTACAATTTTACCTAAAAATGTGTCTTCCCAGAGTCAACCCCTGCTTTTCTTATGTGACAAACATTCGTAATGTAAGCCCTAGAGTCTGATATAAGAGACAAAGGGAAAGGCCAGAGACCAACACAAAATAATATGCAATATTTTTGTATCATAATCTTTTTTCTGACTGGACAAAATCTGTAGACAAGACATGAAATTTATATGGTTTTGTGAATGTGCTTTGTTTAAAATAAAAGTATTTGAGAGAACGATTAACAAACAGTACCCTAGCACATGAAGTGAGGTTGATATTTCCATGTTATACTAAACATAGTAACTTTTTATTCCAAGTTAGACCTTTGACTTCCTCCTATTCAATTTATATAAAGAAATCTAGAGATTTTAGTACTGACCAAAAACTCTGTGCTTTAAATCTTTTGTTATGCATGCCTAAAATAATGTTCAGCAACAATATCTTCCTTTAATTTTATGACCTCATGGAATGTTATAAAACAGTGAGAAGCTGTTATGTTATGCACATTGTTCTGTGAATCTTAACATAAAGAGAATAAGTTAGAGACATGGAATATAATGTTATGTACATTGTTCTGTGAATCTTAATATAAAGAGAATAAGTTAGAGACGGAATATAATTTGCTCACGGTTAAAAATATATTGAACAGAGGATCTATGCTGGATGGCTTTATTTGTCAACTTAACACACATGGGTAAAGGAAGCTTCAATTGGGGGAATTGCCTCCATTGAATCAGCCTGCGGCCATGTCTGTGGACATTTTCTTGATTTTTTGAGGGATGTGGGAGGACCCAGCCCACTGTGGGTGGTGCCAACCCTGGCAGGTGGGCCTGTGTTCCATAAGAAAGCAGGCTGAGCAGGGGCCAGGGGAGCAAGTCAGTAAGCAGTGTCCCTCTATGGCCTGTGCTCCAGCTCCTGCCTCCAGGTTCCTGCCCTGAATTCCTATCTTGGGGTCCGGTCCTTCAGTGATGAATTGTGATCCAGGAGATGTAAGCCTGGAAATGAACCCTTTCTCCTGCAAGTTGGTATTGGTAAGAGTGTTTTGTCACAACAGTGGAGCATAAAATTAGGACAGGAACAAAGAGAAATATAAATAGTCTTAGGCTATATAGTACATAATACAGAAAAAAGCCTTATTAATTTCCAATTATATATAATGAAAATTATATATATATATATAGTCATAGGCTGTGAAT
>NW_008352126.1:970978-987410 GCF_000622305.1 Nannospalax galili
TATATAGTACATAATACAGAAAAAAGCCTTATTAATTTCCAATTATATATAATGAAAATTATATATATATATATAGTCATAGGCTGTGAATATTTCTGTTTGTTCCTTTCTGGTTTTATAAGCTACCCACACCTAACTGCTAAGTGACAGTGAGGCAGTGAAAACACACTTTGCGTATTTTTAAGTTGTATATATCAATACATATTAACAATTGTATACATATGCAAATTTATTTTACATGCACCAGATAAAAATCACCTGTTACCTACTGAACGGAATACTACTTTTTAGATAGTTTTACTCAGTGCAACTCTGCCACGATGGCCTACACAGATACTTCAGTTCAGAGTCTGCTTGTTATTATCAGGGAGAATTCAACAGAAATTAATTATTAATTTGCAGTAGCTTTTCAACAAGGAATAACTTCTCACTAGAAATACTTCTGTGTTTATGGGGACAGTAGAAACTTGAGACATTTTAATTGGGAGGAAAATAATTGGAAATTAATAAGGTATTTTTCTTTGTTATGAACTCTACTTTGTTCCAAGCTTCACTTCATAGGATGACAAGTATCATGTGACCAATAGCACTATAATGAATGATATACATACGTGTTGCTGGGCCTTACTCCAGTTTTCTTTCAAGAGCATCTAGAACAATGCACAATTGATCATCAAGTGTAGGAGCTGGGAGTATTCATATGAAATATGAATCACAGCCTAACACAGGAACAGTGTTGACACCAGAAATGAAAGCAGAATTACATTGTAAGGTCATCTTAGAAGTCGTTTTAAGCACGTAAGCCGGTAATGCCAAAGTTGTACTGCGTTCTTCCTCATCAGATTATCACACAATGACACTAACTTTTCTGCAGTTCTAGCAGTAGACTATTTGAATAAGATCTACTAAAATATATTGAAATGCTTAAGAGAATAAAAACAATAACAGGAAACAAATTATGTTATTTAGACAATGTCAATGTTAGAAAAGAACAGGAAGCAAGAGAATTAAAATTCAGAGACAGGAGTAATGAACCATTGGGTGTTGTAAAAATAAAGCCTTGAAAGAGAAGAGGATTCTGCTAAGAGCTGTTCATTCCAGCTTTAAGAGCTGAAAAGACACCTTTGTGGTTTAATAGTTCTCTACAGGTCGGGAATAACAGGGTTAAGGATTACTTACTCAGAAACAGGATGTTATTACAGTGCCAAAGAGGAAGATCCATTCATTACAAGAAAAAGAAGTCTCAGCTAGATATTATGTAACTGTGAATAGAAAACAAAATACATTATTTAAGAATAATAGTCTTCCATTGTTTATATACCCTGTTTTTCTGACACTGAGAATTAAAAGTAAACAGTGATAATTTAATAACTTTTTCATTACTTTAGATTTGGTATGCATTTATAGTATGAAAATTATGTGCTTTTGGTTTTTAACTTTTAAAAATATTTTCATTAAAGTAGGGCAATCATGTCTAAATGAATGATGGATCTGAAAATGTTCATAGCGTACTCATTTGACAAATGCATACAGTATATTTTGCATGTCAGAACTATTCTAGAATAAATATGTGAGGTAGAAATAATTGATATGTATTCTATTACATTTTATACATATTTATTAATAAAAGCAGAAGAAAGTAGAGACAAAAGAATATTGAATTAAGTAAAACTGCTGCAGGAAAGAAAGGTACAGCAAGATGTGGAAAAGAAGTTAAATCCTTACGGCTGCCTTGTGGTTGGAAATGTTAAAGAAGAATCAAGGTGTCCTGGTGTCACAAAGTCAAAGGTATATGAGACAAAGGAAGCTATAGAGAAAACAGATGATGATGATGGAAAATAAATTTCATTTTAGATATGGAAAATTTGGTCCACTAATTCACCATATGGCAATGAAACTTAAGATGCCTAATTATGTCAGAATTATGAAAACACACGATTTTGATTGAAAGACAAGAACACGATTATCTAAGTACAAAGTCTTTACGTTAAAGTTATATAAGCAATTCTAGATTGTTCCAATAATAACAGAACACAAACACTAGTAATTCATAGTGCAGAGCTCTTATCAAAGTTGTCCTTAAAAACTAAAGATGAACACAGGGAGAGAGAGAGGTAAATAGGTAAGGAAGTAGATTGATAGATAATAGATAGATGACAAATGATAGATAGATAGATAGATAGATAGATAGATAGATAGATAGATAGATGATAGATAGATAGATGATAGATAAATAGATGACAGACACTTTAAACATTTGTGATTTATGTATTTCTATTGATTTTTTATTTTCATTCAATATAATTTGATGATATTTAAATCTCCTACCTATGTGTAACTCTCTTTATTCTCCCACCCAATTTAAGGCACTCTATTACACACATGCACACACACACACACACACATATTCTCTCTATATAATACACTCCCATATATGTATATATGGCCTATAGAGTCTAATTTCTATCTCCAAATGTCATTCAGTGTGGGTCCATCTTCCGAAGCCTGGTTAACTTAGCAGGAGTCCCATGCTTGACAAAGGCTGTCTCTACACCTCCCAGCAGCCATCTTTTGCCAGAATTTCCTTTGTGTGGTTAGAGCTTCTTTCCTACTTCCTCATGTCTGTGTTGGGATTATTTTCTAGTTTGAGCTTGCATGGGATTTGTACATGCTGTCATTGTTGCTGAGTCTGGAAAAATGTTTCCTTGTGGTAATCCACCACCTCTGGCTCTTACAATCTTTCCACTTCCTCCTTTGTAATGATCCCTGAGTCTTGGAAGGCAGAAGTTTGATAGAGGTGTCCTATGCAGGGATAAGCACTCAGCAAACTCTTGTTCTCTGCACATTGGCCTGTTGTGGGTTTCTGTGTTAATCACCATCTGATGCCTAAGGAAACTTCTCTAGTGACAGCTGAGAGATACATTAATCCATGGGTATAGGAATATGTCATTAGGAATATTAATGCAATAACTATTTAGTAGAAAACTAGTATTAGAAACTCTCTATGCTCTGTGACTTGTCTGGCCTCAGATTCCTAAGCCTGATATCAATGTCAGGTATGGGCTCTGTTCTAGAGAGCTGACCTTAAATTCAATTAAAGAGTGGTTGGTTATTCTAGTATTCGTACCATTACTTTACCAGTGGGCATACCTTGTCAGGCCAGTTGTTACTGTAATTCATAGGACACACAGCTGGGTAAGCTTGGTGATTGCTTTGTCCTTCTGGTGGCTTACACTGCACCTTCCAGCACTATGAACACTAGCCAGTGGAAATAAAGCTCTCAATTCAGCACCAGCTTGATCTCTCCTGTTTGTGCTACAGCTCATGTAAGTAGCATCTTCAGCAATAGGGCCTTACCATCAAGTTCTGGTGGGGAACCAGGATCAGGGACAATGGGTTGTATTGTTTGAGGGTCTATGGGACCCCTGGTCCATAGCTTCTAAAGAGGGTGTCCATTCCTGGCATTGTGGATTTTTTTTCATTAGTCTAATGTGTCTAGAGAGGGAAATGTCCCCCTGTTGTGGGATAACTCTTTTTAAACTCTTTCTATGATGTATTTATTTTGAGAAGCTTCTATAGTGGTAGGTTTCCATATGGCATTTTCTAAAGGCTTTTAGTGTTACTTATCCCTCCCCATACGCCCCCTAGGCCCCGTTTTCCCATTCCCCACCCCATTTAACTTCCCCTGTAGTCTAATGCTCCCTCCCCCCTTCAAATCACCACATTCATTCTGCCGCCCCTTCAAGGAAGCCCCCCACCCACGGTCATTATTAGGTCCTGGATATCTCTGAATTTTCTAATGAAACATACTTATCTAAGATTTCAAAGCTAGCACCCAGCTATGAGAGAGAGCATGTGACGTTTGTCGTTCTGAATTTGGTTTATGTCCCAGGATAATAGTTTCCCATTTCATCCATTTACCTGCAAATTTCATTATTTCATTTTTAAGAGCTGAATAATATTCCATCATGTATTTATCCTTCGTGTTCATTATCCATTCATCAGTTGATGGACATCTAGTTTGCTTCCATTTTTATGAAAATATGTGTGCAATAGGTATTTGGCTCAATAGGGAGTGGTGGGAGGCACAGAAGTGGTTTTCACTGACTTGTATTTCCTGGGTCTGACTCTGTGTCTTTGGGATGTGTGGAAGTGGGAACAAGGGAAAAGTATGTTGCACTTAGGGACAAAGAGAGGGAAATTGCACTGAGTTAAGCTCAACTGGCATCTTCAAGCCTATTTCTAAAGACATGAAGTTACAAAATCATTCAACATGAAGAAAGATGTTTTGCCTTTTCTAATACCCAGTTGTTAGCATTATGTACAATGATAAATTTTTCTCAGTACATTGTAGAAACTATAGACTTCAGATTCATAAATCCCCGAATTAGCACAGGGACCTTCCAGTTCTCTGTTGCACAGAGAGCAGCAACTGATGTCTGTAGGCCCTTGTCCTTCTTCCCTCCTTGAGGGTAAGAACACTTGACTTACGACATCCATCGTGTCATGACAAGGCCCCTGTGTGAGGTAGCTAGCGCAGTGCCACACCTGTAGTACCCCTGTCATGAAAGGGAAGGATGGTGCTTGGAGATCCTGCTCCTTCCGGCATTCTGTGCAGAAGAAGCATCCCTCCTCTGATGACTCAGTGTTAAAAATCTCCATAGGGCTGGGTGAGGAGTGTCAGCCTCCTCTGTCCTGAATCAGCCTGCATGTAAGGACAACAGTGCATTCCAGACTGATCATTGCTATGTATAAAATCTGTGGGGACCCCTATCTCTTCCTCACCAGCTTATTCCAAATCTCTGAAGAGAAGGACAAGATGTCAGGTCTTCATAAATTTCCACCTATGATTTCTGTTATACTGACGAGAAAGCTTTGGGAGGTACTGCTTAAGGAATAGAAGTTAGAGCTTACTGGAATCATCTTTGAAATAAGCAAATGACTCTTTGTTGAAGAGATAATTTTTATAATTATATTTAATGATTTAAATTTCAAATTATTTAAGGGGTTGTAGGATAATACATTTAAACTGTAAGAAAATATTTTAAAAATTATCAAGACAAATAATATCTTGTAAAAGTATTATTCAAATAATGAAACAGATGTATAACATTAACAGATATCATGGTGTGATAATGACAAGAATATTCGTTATTTAGACGACACTGTGACAGAGACGGTTACCTCAATTAGATCCTGGTGGCACTAAAGCCAAGGTCACACATTTAATTTCCATCTAGGGCAGTACACTTGTGAATGTGAAAACTCTGTTCTCTATTAACAGACTGCACCCCTAACCCCAATCTGTTATTTCTCAATTATGTCCATTAATGATGCAATATCCTACTGGTGGTGGGTCATGTGTGCCATCTGCATAAATGTAGGGTGGTATGTCTATAAGGCATATGACAGAGAACAACTTGAGACCATCAGCACTGGAAAATTTGCTAATAACCTATAGTTTGCCTCAGAAAATTTATCTCCAGTTTTTCAAGGGAAAACTAACTACCAATGTTTATAAACTTTTGAATTAGGCTGGAGTCAACTCATAGTCCTTTTCTGGAAAAATATGAGACAAATATAAGCTCAGTAACTCTAGTAACCCATTTAAAGATTCTATTTATAGTCAGTACATATCTGTTAGAATGGCCTCTTTAGAGTAGCATATTTCCCAACGAAAGACGTGGCTTTAACTTGCTGTGTGTTTACAAATTCTGTGTTCCCTTTTATTAGTTTTAACACAATGTTCTTCTGTGCTCTGCACTAATAGATGCTGTACCATCACACGTGTGTCTAGACATGTATGGAGAATGGTTGGATATTGTTGTCCTTACGAAGTAATGAGGGAACTCATTTCCATAGTCTCATAAAGGATGGAACCAATTTGATATCATAATATAAATTCCTATAAGCCAAGGCTTTCAAATTTGCATAAAGGCAGGAAACATCTTCTAAGTGCTAAACTCAATCACATCATTTTTTCACATAAACAAACTTTTTATTGAAACCTTCATGAACAAATGATTTGAGAAATAATTTGAACCCAGTTAATTTGGGCTAAGATGTTTCATCTGTGTGAATAAGGATTTTAAGCATCTATGCAAGAGATAAATGGAAGTAGATGTTTCTTCCTAAAACATTCCATGTAGCAGTTCCACACAGAGCAGAACTGTGTTGGGGGACAGCGAGGCACCCTGAAGCCCTAATCCAGCATTCTTCAGAAGATTTGAGTTTGAGATCACCCAGGTTTTGCATACTTAAGAGAATTTGAGAAGTCCCTGTGCTTAAATATTTGGCATCTTAATGGAATAATGAATAAATACAGAGAGAGAGAGAGAGAGAGAGAGAGAGAGAGAGAGAGAGAGAGAGAGAGAATATAGAATAGACTGGTAAATAAAAACAGCTTAATAGAGAATACCAATGTAATTCTTCAAAGACACACTATTTAATCTGAGATTTAAAAATGGAGAAACCATGTCAAAATGCATCATGTCAGGAATGGTAGGAAGCAAATGAAAAGCAAGGAAATGGTGCTGGCCCCTGCACAACTGCCATCATGGAACAGAATAAGAACCTGGGTGAATGACTTAAGACTGGCACAAGGATGGGCAGGGAGAAAGCCACGATACAAAGCTTCAAACTATCCAAGTTTATATACTTGTTGGATGAGATCAGTATTTCTAGAGAATCATATGGTATTTAATTTTAACTCTTTTACGGCCACACTGAGAGTGTCTTGTGAAGAAATGTAATTTAATTTTGATTTCACCAAAGTGAACAAATTTTTAAACTGTAAAGTTCAAATTTCCTGGCTTCTGTCTGTCTCTCTTTAGAACTGCTCTAGCATTCTGTCTTTGTTATGGGGTCAAATCCACATGATGTGCAAAGCCATGCCCAGCTAAAAAGCAAAAATCCCTCAGTGCTCCAACTTCATAAGCCATCTGAACCCATCTCCCCCAGAGGACTGAAGAAAATCCTGGTTTAGCCCTTCTAGCTGCTTGAGACAGTAATGTTCGTGCTGTTCATGTACTAGATATACCACGGCCTCTGTCAAGCCAAGTCTCCAAGTGTACAAAATTCAATCCACATCCCATCTTGGAATCAACTGGCGCTCATTTAAGACCAAGAATTAAACTGACATGTCAACACTTTTTTATAGTTTTTGTTCTATTTGTTATTATAGACATTCATAATTAATATTCCTTTTAACCACCTTGAACTTGTCGTATAAATAATCTACAGTTTCACAATGTTTCCTTAGTAAATACTTTCTACATCCAAAAGAAACTGGTAAGCTGACAAGTTCATTGTCCAGCAGGTTAGCCCATTTATTCCAGATGCTGTATTACTGCTAATGCAGCATAAATCCAAACTATATTTTTGAAAACTTTAATCACTACACTACAACTTCTTAGAGTATCACATTTCAGAAATAAACACATCAACCATAAACTGATTTTGACTTTGAAAGACATTGATGGTTAAGTAGATTGTTGTTGAAGCTTGATCTTAACCTAGAAAAAAATAATCAAAAAGATAATGTAGACATTTTCTTTAATTATATGATAGGACAATATGCATTTTACTGAACCCAGAAACATAATTCTGCTTTAGTTGAAAGAGAAAATATAGGCAATCACAATAAAAATAACAATGATAGCAAAACAGAACATCCTGTTTACATAAAAGCCTTTCCTTCCTCAGCTCCTAATCTCTGATTTAAAGGGTTTTAGACCTCACTACTAAATCTGACCCCCAAACTAAACAAACCAAAATTAACCAAATTCAAAGTATCTCATCCTCCCCCAGAGTTAGTGGGGGGATTTACCTATAGTCAAGCATTCCTTTGTCTTGCAGTAAAGCTTTAATGCAGACCTTTAACAGAACAGATCTCAGATTTCTCTCCCTTTGTAAATGGTACACTGAGAGACACCTTCAGCTTAGTATCAAAACTTGAATATTAACTTTTTTCCTCTACTGTATTAAAGGATGAACTTGGAATTAACTCCAGTTCTTCAGATCTTGGAAAATAAAACAAATCAGCATGCCCGACTATGTTCAACTTCTTTGAATGACATGATGTCTCCCGTAGTAAAAGGGAGTTAGCACATATCTTGACGAACATAAAGTTAGTTCTGACAATTCAGGAAATACATAGAACTCACAAAAGAAACTACTCCTTTCTTTAGAATGATGAGACGGTATGATGAATTAAGTCCATGTGTGCTCCAAGCTTGCGTCTTCTGACCTGTAATTAACACTGAAGACTGATGAATGTGTTTAAATTCAAAGGAATGTACATTTGAGCATCAGAAGCTCTTCTGGAAATTTATCTTTAAATATGTAGTTACGCTCTGGTGGCCGTGCATATTATGAATAATTTGTTCTCATGGAGCTGGTAGAAAGAGAATACGTAAGAAGATATTTTCAGTCAACAGGTCTGTAAAATATTTAAGAGAGAAGGTGAATATGGTGCTGAAGTGAAGCATCTCACAGGGATCTGTCCTGACACTTTGAGCAGTAGAGACGTCTGGATGATGGCCCAGTCACAACCCGAGCTGATGGCAGCAGCTATTAGAAACCTGAGGACACCCTCCAAAGAAAGATCCTTGTGTTACGGCCTGACCCAGAATAGCACAAAGGACATGTTGAAATCACCACCACAAGCAACATGAATTAAAATCAAAGCTTTAGAGAGAGGCCAGATCAGAACATGTCTTCCAGAACAGAGCTCAGAGCAAGGCAAACTAAGACGATACCCACCGTGCAGACAAGTGGAAAGGTAAAGGCACAGGCTGAAGCATCAGTAGGAACTTTCAGTAGCCTGACAACTGTTCTAGTAGGTCGCAGTAAAGGGTCTGGACAGATGGCTCAGTGGATAAGAGCACTGGCTGCTCTTGCAGAGGACCTGGGTTCAATTCCCAGCATCCACATGGCAGCTAACAACCATCTGTAACTCCAGTTCTAGGGGATCCGATGCCCCCTTCTGACCTCCATGGGCATTGCATGACACGGGTGCACTTACAAACATGCAGGCCGTACACTCATGCACTCATCTGGGAGAACCACAGTGATGATGTTGGTGTATATATTGTCATTTAAGTGAAACTGGTGTGAAATGAAAAAGTAGGAGTGACAATTACGTATGAACAAGTTGTTTTTGAGAATGTATATTTACTTTCATTTCTCAACATTTTTTGAAAGAGAATGTTTTCCATTGAATGGGGAAGATCCAGGAAGGAAAAAAACACAGTGTTGGGGCTAGCAGGTGTCATTTATACAGCTAATTTGAAAGATTCAACTGTGGGGAAACATTGAGATGTGGAGAACACTACATTCCAATGATCTGATTAAAAAAACAAGATATAACTTAACCAGAAGATGAAAGACATACCACAATGCTGTCACGTTATTGTTAATTACTATTCATTACATTTGCCCAGCACATCCTGTGTGAAAATAGCATATTAAAACAATAACACTGTTCATTTGAGTAGTTCAAAGTACCCATTTAAATTCCCAAACAGTTTTTGAATAGTTCTAGTCTGAATCCTGTCTCTTTAATTATAAAGAGCCAGGATCTTATGAGTAAAAATTATGTGAAATTCAGATTATGAGTAAAAATTATGTGAAATTCAGCAGACCACAAACAAAACTTCCTGAATTGGGAATGGGATTTGAAGAGAGGAGGTGGGGTTGACATTGATGGAAGACAGTTAAGAAAGGTTGGGGTGGAGAGGCTGGAGTAGCTAGAATTCAGCATCTGCATGCATGACACTGTCAGTGAACAAAGTTAATTAATAAACAGTAAAAAATAAATAGAAGTGCTTCAAAGTACATTGGATATTAAAATAGTTTTTCTATGTTGCCCATGAGAGAAAAAAAAAAAAAGGATTGAGGCAAGCCTCATTCATTTCCTAGTAAGTCTTAGAAAATGCTGATTTTGTTTTTTTATTGTAGCTCGGATTTAAATGCCTAAGGAGACTCAGAAAATCCCTACATCTATTTACTCTAGATTGGATCTGAAAGTCTATTTCCATCCAATTTCTCAATGTTATTAGTAGTAAGAAATAAAGCCAGGATTAGTGACCTAAGTGGATCATCAGATTTGGAAAAACCTATATATCACAGAACTTTAAATACAGGTTACCAGGCCAGCAACTGTTAGTTCAGGTTCATTCTAGTTTGATCGGGTGTTTATGGCTAGTGTCAGAAATGAATTCAAAGGTTCATCTGTACAGAGAATCTGTTCACTGCAGCCCTAATGTGAAAGTCAGATTGAAAATTCATATCCATATCAAGAACAGTAAAAGGAATTTTCCTGCAGATTAGAATGTGGAATTGTTATTAAGAAATGTTTCTGCTCAGAAGTTGTTTTAATGCAGGAATTCTGATATGACAAGCCTTGTCTATTTATGCCCTACTTTCCTCTCGTTCATCGTTTAAATGCACGTATGCCTTTCTGATGGATGGGCTTGCTGCAGATATGATAGAGCTAATGAAAGGAAGAAGCCATGCTTAAGAATATATATAGATTCATGAATCAATAGAAGCCTGAGAGGCAAAGGGAAAGGAGGCAGTGGGCTATTCTGAGCCACATATTTATTTCTATTTGTCTTTATGTTTGGAGAGCTCTAGTTGTATTTGGAAATCTTTACTACCTTTGCATGCTGAATAGGTGTATACACCTAATGCTTTTTCCAAATCACTGAGTGCCAGAATTTTTAATAGTGTGTCATCTGTGTATTATAAAATAATATAAAGGAAAGTGAATAATGTATCAAACGCTGAATAGCCACATGACTCACACCATCATGAAGCAATAACTTCTCTATGACTTCTTTGCAGATGATCTCATAGCAAATTTTACATTTCTTTGGAATTTTAATACAATTGGAATATTTCTTTTGCTTGTCTGATTTGTTTAATACTAAAGACCTTATGTTTCCTGATAAGAAATGCATAACAAAGTAGTCATAACAAAAAGTGTACACATAAAACAACAGAACACGGTAAGGAGGTTGCAGCATTTCTAAACCACCTTACAGTTATGTCTGAATTAGGAACCTGATTATTAGCAGTCATTTTAAAGTCAAGAGCAGACTCAAACCTGAGGGCCCATTTCCTTGGATTTCTCTTGGGTCTGTGCTCTAGAGTCAAGGCATTGATCATTTGTGTATTGAAACAGCACCTCATAAAACGGGGAAGTAGAAGTCAGACCCACACTTAGCAGAAAATCTTGCTACTTTTCCCCTAGACCTAAAATATCACACACCTAACAACAAACAAATTTCTCTCATTGTTTGCAATGAGAACAGTACACTGCTTTCAGGGCTTTGGATATGCAAATTGTGCATACACACATTTCCTCACTATCCCGAAGGGTTAGGAGGATGGAGGGTAAGGGGACAGTCCTCAGGGATCAGAGAAGCACTTGGCTCATTGACCTTCCCATTATAAACAGCAACTGTTTTCGTTTATAAAATCTATTTTATTGAATTTTTGTGCATTTCATACATCTTGATCCTATTTAGAGCCCTCCCATATCTGCGTTTCTGCAAGGACCATAGCCCCCATTGGAGTTCAAGCTTTCTGTCATATGTAGTAACTTTTTGACTGTAAGGTTAAGTAAATGTCTTTTTTTTTTTTTTTTTTTTTTAATCTTTTTGAGAGAGGGTCTCCCTGCAGAGATCTGCCTGCCTCTGCCTCTGAGTGCTGGGATTAAAGACCGGCACCACTAAGCCCGGGGTTTTTTTTTTTTTTTTTTTTTTTTTTTTCTTATTTTAAAGGTGCTGTATATATACCATTGGTGAAAAGAACGGCTTCTTAACAAACAATATTGAAAAACTGGTCTTTTCTAGACCACTGTCTTACAACATAAAGAAAAATCAACTTAAAATGGATTACTATTTAAATGTGTATCCTGGAACTAAAACTCATCGAAGAAAACGTAAGGAAAAACTACTTTTCATTGATCTGAGCAATGACTTTCCAAAAACAGGGAGTAGTGAAAAATCGAGTAAGTGGAACTTTGTCAAACTACAAACCTGTACAGCAAAGAAACAATCACGTGAAAAACAAATATATAAAACGGGGGAAAATCACTGGGTGTGGTGGCACACGTCTTTAACCCCAGCACTCCAGAGGCAGAGGCAGGTGGATCTCTGTGAGTTCAAGGCCAGTCTGGTCTACATAGTGAGTTCCAGTGTTGTGCCCAGAGAACGGACCCCCAAGAATAACCAGGGAATCCAGAGGGCATGCAAGAACAAAGAGTTTTTATTCAGGCTTAAGCTCGGGCTCTCAGACCTCACCAACGCAATGGATCCATGCTGAGAGCCCCGATGGGGGGGGGGGCTTTTTATAGGTTTTAGACAAAGGGAGGAGGAAATAACAGAGTTACGCTTTGATTGGTTCGAGGAGCCCCTCATGCACCAACACACTTCTGAATTGATTGGTTATAAGGGATGCAGTCCTGGGGGATTCTCATTGGTGGGTGCTACTCTCAGAGCTGTGGAATGTGCTGACTGTTATCTGTAGAGCCAGAAGTCTCTGTTTTACCTTATAATATAGGCTGCTATATGTCTGGGCTTGCTTCACCTATAGCCTCCTGGGGTGGGGGTGGCAGGTGGAGAGTACAACATGCCTGCGCATGTTCAGGCTTGCCGGAAACAGCTAGTGAGAATGGGGTCAATATAGTTTGTCTTTTTAACCAAGCAATCAAGCAGTTTACAGAAGCAAAAAAGAGCAGTTACTCCTAGAGAGTGAGGGTGGTCTCCTGGGATTAAGGGAGCATAGTCCAGGGCAGGGGAAATTTAAAAGAAACCAAAGACAGTGTGGCTTTTCATCAGGACAGCTGGGGCTACATGGAGACCCTGTCTCAAAAAGACCAAAAAAAGAAAAAAGAAAAGAGAAAAGAAAAGAGAAAAGGTGTGTGGGGGGGAATCATATATTTCATAAGTGTTAATTTACAAAAAATGTGTAATGAACTCCTACAACTCAATGTAACTTTTATAGCATTACTACTTTATAGCATTGAAATAATAACAAAACAGATAATTCTCCAAGGAGGACATGCAGATGGGCAATGGGAATATTTTTTAAATGTCCAACATCAGTAATCAACACGGAAATCCTAAACAAAGTCTGAATTAGGTATCTATGTATATTTATTAAGACATTTATCATTAAAAGAAAAAAAGACAAATGTTAGAAGCTCCAGTTGTTTTATACTGTCGGTAGACATGCAGGTTGATGCTGGTGGTGTGACCAGATCATCTCATGGTAAATGCAGAGCTCCAAGCAACATAGTCAAGAAATATGAGAGGAGAAAGAGGTACTGTCTGCTGGAGGTGAAGAAAGCATAATTTACTCTCAAGGAAATGCCCTTCACAATAAAGGCATTCGGCTTCATACAGGAATCCATTTCAGGGATGGCCATTTCTGAGCATTGTGAGGTTGAGGTTAATAATTCAAGAAAGAAAGATTGGAGAAACATTCATGACATGCATGTTCGAAGGTTTTAAATGGCAGAGAAAAACATTTTAGGACATGCTCAACATACATTGTAAGAATGCTCAAAAACCTTTTTTTTCTGAGGCTGGAGTGATGGTACAGCATTTAAGAGCACGCACTGACTGCTCTTGCAGAGGATCTAGGCTTGGTTCCCTGCACCCACATGGTCACTAACAATGATCAGTAACTCCAGTTCCAGGGGAATTCAGTGCCTTCTTCTAACCTCTCTGGGCATTGCACAACACAGGTGCATTTATGCACATGCAGACAATACATTCGTGCACATAAAATAGAAATAACGAATGAATTTTTTTAATAAAAGGGTTTTCTATAAAGTGTCTATAAACTGAAAAGTAGAGGATGATGCTTTAAATGCATTAATATAGGATTCCCTACAAACAGGCTTGCCTGTCAAATGGTCAACATCAATACCGTAACTGTGGAAAAGCCAATATCCAATGAATATTAAAAATTGAACTATATGATCTAGGAAATCCCTGGAGTAGGTATATATCTAAAAGGATTGCTGTGAGCTGGGTGTGGTGGTGCACAGTTTTAATCCCACCACTCAGGAGGCTGAGGCCAATCTGATCTACATGATGAGTTCCAGGCCTGCTGGGGCTACAGAGAGACCCTATGTCAAAAAGACCAAAAATAAATGAATAGAATCCCTACTTCAAATGACTTTACACTGCTAGAGTCTAACTACTCACAGCCCCCAAACAAATATAGTGCTAATATCTCTTTGAGCTCATCACATCAGTTTGGTCTTTGACCTTGCTATGTGGACCAAGATAGCCACAGAGATCTGCCTGCCTCTGCCTTCCAAGTGCTGGGTCTAAAGGTTATGTACCACCACACATGGCAAGGACAGGAACTCTTTAAAGCAATATTTTGTATGAAAGATTCATTCATGTTAGCAAAAGCAGTTACAGTAGGTCTTTTTGCATGTTACTATTCCATACATCAATATGCCACTGAAGGTTTTTTCCCATTTACTACAGTATTAATAAGTAATGAAAATTTTTTTCTGAAGTCATTTCATATATTTATATTAGTGACAATGTCCTCGACACTTTGGAACAATTTCTGCTTCACTTTTGTGTTTATTGTAGCACAATGTTATTATGCTTTCCAATTTGTTTGAAGTTCAGTGACTTGAACACCTTGATACGTGTTTGTAGCACAGTTAAATGCCTTCTAATATTTTGTTTATATTATTGTTCAACTATACATTTTTTGTTTTTTATTGGGTTTTATATTTCTATTGCTGATGTGTGTATATATGTATATATATTATATTTTATTCTGACAAGTAATTGACCATATATATAGAACTGCAAGCACGGTCGCCCATTCTGAAAATTCTCTGCTTTCTATCGGAAGATACTTATTTTAATTCAGTCATTTTTATTTTATTACAATTAAAGTTTAACATATACATTTATTTAAGATAATATTTATTACATATATAATACATACACATAATGTTCTCTAGTAAGATGTTAATTTAGCTTTCATATTTTAATCTCTAATTTCTGGAGGGATTTGTTTGTTTGGGCCTTGTTTTTGTCCTATAAAAAGCAAAAGAAAGCCTGTCTCAAAAAGACAGGAAAAAAAAAAAAAGCTAATTGATCTAGCACTATTTTTTGAAATGCATAGGTTTCCACCTGCTTCTGTCTAGATAAAGATCCCATAAGTAGATGTGCTGTTAACTCTTAGAGATCTTCATATCAATTCTTTGGGAAACTGTTAGAGCAACATTTCTTGATGCTGTGGTAAAGCACTATGGTCAAGCAAGTTAGGGGAGGAAAGGGTTTATTTCACTTTCATTTTCAAGTCAGAGTCTGTCATTGAAAGAAGTCAGGGCAGGTACTCCAGCAGGAATTGAATCAGAAACCACGGAGAAATGCTGCTTGCTGATTTGCTCCCAGGCTCACGCTTAGAAAGAGTTCCTGTACGGCCCAGAATCACCAGCACAGGGAATGGTGTCACCCACAGTGGGCTGCAGTCAGTTAGCAATATAATCACACAGAGAAATGCCCACAGGCCTTTGAACTTGGAGATAACCTTAGTTGAGATTATCTTGTCAGAAGACTCTAGCTGTGTCATGTTGACATTTAAAGCAGATATTTGCCCACTACAGAAATTCCTAGATCATGTAGAAATTCTATTTTTAATTATAAACGTAATGAATTTGGGGGGCTAAAGATATGGAGATGGAGCTGAAAGGTAGGGAAAGACTCTTTATACAATCAAAAATATATTGTACGAAAGTCTCAAAGAATTTATGAAAAAATATGAAGAAAAAAGTGCATGGAGTGAAAATTAACTTTTTCAAAATGAATTTTTTTTCAATGTTTTTCTTCTTGTCTTTTGGGCTTGTTCCGTGGTTATGTACCACGCAAATTAAATGATTCCGTGGGAAACATGGAGTTGAATATAATCATTCTTTTGAGGAGGGACAGCTAGCTACAGCTCACATGACTTCACTGAATAAGCTATTGCTTATGAAATCAAAGCACAAATTTTATCATATACTAAAGCTCAGTATATTTTTTTAGAGATGCTTTAGTGTTTTACTAATATGTAATAGTTAATTCTCAGATCATCGTTATACAATCATGATTACTGTATCTTGTTACCATGGTCTGCTGAGTTATGACCCCTGTTTCTTCCCTTTATCCTTACACTGTAATTCAGGCTGTAGAAGACAGAAGTGTCAACAAGTCTTCCATCCAATCACTGTCCCTATTCCTTAGCATCTGGCACAGTCATCTAACCATCCAATAGTGTCTGCACACAAGTGAAATATTTTATTTCTATGTCAAAGCTAAGAGTACATGAATCATGACCCTACCCCAGCCAGTTTTTTGTAAAATGTGGTATAATAAAGGCACTTTTTCTAGGTGAAACAACT
>NW_008352126.1:987504-987773 GCF_000622305.1 Nannospalax galili
ACTTCAACTTACCTTTATACAATCATCATAATCATCTGACTGATGCTAAAATGCAGATGTAATTGCAAGGAAACTTGATTATCCAAATTCTCAGAAAAAAATGTGAAACATTTATAATTCTTGAATTAAAACTTATAAATCTGTATTGTCAAGTAGTGTGGTACTCATGTGAACAGAGAGGCAGTTCAAAGGAGTAAAACAGATACAATAAATAGTTGATGAAGCCGAGAGAGAGAGAGAGAGAGAGAGAGAGAGAGAGAGAGAGAGAG
>NW_008352126.1:987796-996418 GCF_000622305.1 Nannospalax galili
AGAGATACAGAGATAGAAAGAGACAGGGTTTCTAGGCCAGGCTGGTCTTGAACTCACTATGTATTTAGGGATGACAATGAAATCCTGATCTTCAAATTCTACCTCCAAGTGCTGGAATTTCAGGCATGTACCATGACTGATTTATGATGCTAAGGATCAAACTCAGGAGTTCATGAATCCTAGACAAGCCCTTTACAAGCTGAGTTATATACCCAGCTCTAGACAACTGAGTTTGGGCAGGAAAATACGATAACTCAATAGAAAACCAGGCCTCTTCAGTAAATGATGTCAAGACATCTTTATACTTATATGCTTTAAGATGAGTTTTATATATCTTTCTGACAATCTTCCTGTTCATTGATATTTTGACCTTTTAGCTTCTATTTTACTCTGTTTTTAATCATTATTAATTCCTTCTTTTCATTAATTCTTAGTTTAATCTGTTCTAATATAGGTTGTTACTTTGATAGTTTTCCTTTTTTTCTTTTTAATATAGATATTCTTGTTATGAAATTTGCTCTTTTAAAAAAAAACACTTTATTTTTATAGTTTATGTGTGAGTGTATTGCTTGCATGTATGGACAAGCACCTACTCATGCAATGTCCATGGAGGTCAGAAGGGGCCATCAGAGTCTCCTAGAACTGGAGTTACAGATGGTTAGCCGCCATGTGGGTGCTGGGAATCAAAACTGGGTCCTCTGCAAGAGCAGCCAGTGCTCTTAATGACTGGGCCATCTCCCCTGTCTTGATGAACTTCCCTCTTAGAGTTGCTTTTACTTTGTCTTATATTGTAATTCTATTTTCTTTTTTTTAATAATTTCTATTTCCCATTAAAGTTTTATTGAGCTTTTTAGCTTTCAGCAGCAAATTGTTCAATTTTCATGGATTTGTAAATTTTCCAAATTACTTGGGCTCTTGATTTAAAAAATATTATACCACTATGATAAAAACAATACTTCTCTGGGTCCAGTCTTCTCAAATTTCCAGTATTAACATCTTGCTTTTTATACTGTTCTGCAATGTACATTTGGTGGAATGCACTGCTGAAATCCAGTGGCTTTTTGTTGTGTATTATTTTTAGTGCTGTTGTTTCCTGTCTGGATGATTTGTCATTTATTGAAAGTAGAGTGTTGATTTGTTTTACACTTTGTATATGGCATGTTGGCTTTCCTGGGTCTACTACTGCTTTCTTGGTATATTTAGGTACTCTAACTTTGGGAGTAAAGACTTGTAATTGTTATACCCTATGGCAGCACTGACCCTTATATCATCATATTATGTGGTTTGTTGACCATGTTTTAACAGTTTTTGTTTATTTTTATGTTTGATTTCCCTAAATTTTTATACGAGAATACAGTCTGCATAGAACATTTCTCCTTTGCACCCTCTCACCCTGTTTTCTGTCCTCCTGTGAGTCCTGTCTGCTCTTCTAGACACCTTCACCTCTGTTTTCACATCATATTTACACACGATTTTATGTCTCTACAAATCTAGGAAACACTGATGCAGTAAAATATGCAAATTTGTGTTCCCAAGATTCATCTAATTTTTTTTTGTCTTCTTTTTTGAGACAGGGTCTTCCTGTAGCCCCAGCTGTCCTGGAACTCACTATGTAGACCAGGCTGGCCTTGAACTCACAAAGATCTGCCTGCCTCTGTCTCCCATGTGCTGGGTTTAAAGGAATGCGCCACCACGCCTGGCCTATACCTTCTGTATAACTGAAAGAATTCCGTTGTACTTATTCATATGTAAATATATACATGCACATGTTAATATTTTTTTAATATCCATTCTTGGTTTGGTTATTAAGTTGGTTCTGTACCTTGTCTATTATGAATGATGCAACAATAAACCTTATCTGTAGATATGTCCATGGGATGGTTCCTTGGAGTATTTTGGATAAATACCAAGAAGTACCATACCTGGGTAACAGGGAAGATACATTGATAACATAATGAAAAAACTCCGTAATAACTTCCAGAGTGGGCTGGAATAGTTTATTGATAACTTCAGTATATAAACATTTCTTTTTGTCTATATCCTCACAAGATTTTTTATTTGCTTCTTTATTTTTCCTATAAAATTTCATTTCAAATTTAAATTTAATTTTTTTATGTGTGTGAGTTGTATGCCTGCATGCACGTAAGTACATTTGTGTCATGCATTGCCTACAGAGGCCAGAAAAGGGCTCCCAACTTCCTGGAATTGAATCTCCTGAGCTAACAGACAGTTGTTGCTGCTATGTGGAAGTCAGCATTCAAACCTGGGTCTTCTGCAAGAGTAGCCAGTGCTATTAATTGCTGAGCCATCTCTCAGGCCATTACACAAGTTATTTATGTAAATAAAAATATTAAAATGTTTTTACTGATTCTTTGAGCACTTGATAAAATGTATTTTGATCATATTCAGACCCCCTGTCCTTCTCAATTTTATTACAAGCCCCTCCGATTTCATTTTATTATTTTTAAGGTCTATTGAGTATAATTTCTAAGCTATTTTTATTGATTCAAGAATTTCATACAATTTAGATAGTACTCAGCCCCCTGCCACCTATGTACCCATACCTTACTGCCACCTTGGATTTCATGTCCCCTGCTATTATTTGTTTCTTTTTCTAAAGGCCTATCAAGTCTGATTTGTGCTCCATACGTGGTATTGGGTGTAAGTCTATCCCTTGGAGTCTCGTCACCCTACAAGAAGTTATACCAGTAAGGAACACTGACTCCCTCTCTCAGCATCCATAAGTTGCCAAAATTCCTCAGCTAGGGCTGGGGTTTCCTGCCTACCTTCCCTTCCATGCTGGGCCCCTTTCTGGCTTGGGTTTGCAGAGATCTTGTGCACACATATAGTAAGTGCTGTGGGTTCACATGTGCAAGTACACTGTGGTGTCTATACAACAGTTTCCTTGTATCCTCCTACCACCCCTGGCTCTTTCAATCTTTCTGCCCCTCCTATGCAGGGATCCCTGCTCATTAGGAGGAGAGGTTCCTATAGAGTTGTGCCACTTAGTTGACTTTATTTTTTTGTTGTACTGGGACATGAACTTGAGGTGTCATGAATACTATGCAAGCCCTCTGTCACTGAGCTCTATTCCCAGTCACGGGGTGTTCCACGTAGGACTGAACACTCTATAGCCTCTTGTTCTCTGCTGGGTGACCAGTCCTGGAACTCTGTGTTATTCAGCATCTGCTGCAAGAAGCCTCTCTAGTAAGAGTCGAAAGACACACTAATGTGTATTACAAGGAGTCATTCAGCATTGGTTTAATATGATGTCCATTCAGCAAAGCAATAGGAATGAGTTCCCTCCTAGGATGACTGTCCCAACGTAGTTTTCATTTGCATTCCTCTGAGAACTGGTGAAGCTGAGCCTTCTTTGATGTTTTTGTTGTTGTTGTTGTTGTTGTTGAACCTTTGCAATTTTCATACAATAGAATTTGATGGTACTTGGATCCCCTTCCCTCTCTGCACTCCCTCCACCACCTCCCTACCCAATTTAATATACACTTGTTTGTGTGTGTGTGTGTATGTGTGTCTGTGTGTGCATGCATGCATGTGTGTGTGTGTTTGAGTGTGTGTGTATGTGTTTGAGTGCGTGTGTCCCTAAATGCCCCTCAGTGTGGTTGTATCCACTAGACCCACCAAGAGTACCACCCGTGAAAGGCACTATCTTTTCTCCTCCCAGCAGCCATCAATTGTTAAAAGTTCCTTTATTGACCATTTTTACATCATCTTTTGAGAACTGTTTGTTCATTTAATTAGACTATTTATTAACTGAGTGCTTTGTAGTCTTGTTTAGGTTTTTGAGTTCTGTGTATTCTAGATGCCAGTCCTTTGTCAGATCTATAGCTAGCAAAGAATTTCTCCCATTTGCTAGGCTGGATCTTCACAGTATTAAGTGCTCCCTTCTAATGTAGAGGCTTTTTAACATCATGAGGTATCATTTGTCAATTATTGGCTTTATTTCCTTTAAAAATTTCTCTTTCAGATCCTTCATTAAGTTCTTTGGTCTATTTGGTGTTGATTCTTCTGCAGGGTGAGAGTTAGGAATCTAGCTTTATTCATTTACATGTGGATAACTAGTTTTCCCAAAAGTTTGTTGAAAGGCTGTCTTTTTTCACTATTTATTTTTGGTATGTGTGTTAAGTGGTCGGTGGTTATAGTGGCGGCTATGCATGCAGGTCCTGTTTTCTATTCCCTTGGTCTCTGTGTCTGTTTTTCTACAACTGGCATGCTGCTTTAGATACTTGGCTCAGTAGCAGAACTTGAAATCAGGTATAGTGACACCCTCAGCCTTAATCTTTTGGCTCCTTAATTTGGTTCTCTGGGATTGTTTGGCGCCTTTACATGATCTTTATGGTTTATAATGTGTATTTCTGTAAATAATGGCTTTGGAGCCTTGATTAGATTCCAGCAAATCTGTAGATTGATTTTGTTAAGTCCACCATGTGCACATTATTAATTGTTGCAATCTATGAGCATAGGAATTCCTTCCATCTTGAAATGCCTTCAATTTCACAAGTGATTTAAAATTTTCATTGTAGGAGTTTTTCACTTCTTTAGTTAGATATATTTTAAGAATTTTTTGAGGCCATTGTGGATGAGATTACTTCCTTGATTTGTCTTTCAGTGTGATTATCATTGGTATATATGAAAACTACTGATTTCATGTATGCTAATTTTGTACACTGCCCACTTTGCTGAAAGTGTTTATTAGGTCCAAGATTTTCTGGTTTGGTCATTAGGTTATTACATGTGTATAATCATATAATCTGAAATAAGGGTAAGTTGACTTGCTTTTCTATTCGTATTCCAGTTTTTCCTTCTCTAGTCTTATTATTCTGGTTAAACTTCAAGCTCAGACATTACATTCAATATGAAGGGATAAACTGGACACCTCTGTCTTGTTCCTTGTTTTCATGGAGCACTTCAAGTTTTTCTTACAGTGTTAGCCACAGATTATCAAACAGAGTTTTTAGTCCGTTGATATAGTTCCTTTCCATTCATTTTTTCAAGGCTTTAATCATGAAGGGAATTTGTCAAACTCGATTTCTGCATCGATTGAAGTGTTCATGTGTGTTTTGTATTTCAGCTTATTTATATGATGTAGGACACTTATTGATCTGGGTAGTTTGAACACCAGTGCATATCTATTGTGATGTCAGCTGTACATATTCTAGCATGGGTAGATAAACACCTCATGGTATGTTTATTTCTCTTCAGTCCAAAACATTTCTTCAAGTACCTTTTGCAGAGCTGTCTTAGTGGTCATGAATTCTTTTAGCCTCTTTCTATTTTGGAAAGCTTTTCTCTGTCCTTCAGATATGACACATAAGCTTGCCAGGCATAGCAGTCTGATTTGTAGGTGACATCTTTCAGCACTTGAAAGACATCATTCCAAACCCCCTGGCTTTTGAAGTTTCTGTTGAAAAGTCTGTTGTTATTCCAATGGGCCTGCTTTTATGTGTGATTGAAATTTCTATTTAATACACTCTCTTTGTTCTGTGTATTTAGTGTTTCTTTTCTGACATGGTCTGATGTTCTAAGCACCTTCTTTACCTGGATGGGCATCTCTTTCTTTAGATTTGTGGATTTTCACTGTGATTTTATGAAAATATTTTGTATCTTTAGCCATGAAAATTTTCTCTATCTTCTAGCCCAACAATAATTCATAATTTTTCTTTTCGTGATGCCCCATGGATGACAAATGTTCCATTTTTACCAATAGTTCAATTACTTTTCCTTATCCTCAAACTCTGATATTCAGTCCCTCTCTTGAGCTATTCTGTTAATGAGGCCCTCAAAGAACATTTTATTTCACTTGTTTAAATTTTCATTTCCTGTATCCTAGTTTGCTTTCTTTCAGCATTTCTATTTCTTTACTGAATTCAATTTTTCTCACCCTATTTTAAACTCTTTAGTTTATCCTTCTGATTTACAGCATATGATTTTATTATATTTTTTGAATTTCATATAATATATCTTAATCATATTTAGACCAACTTCCAAACCTGCATTGCCCATATTACTCCCCCACTTGATTTCATGTAAATTAAAAAAATTACTCTCTGTGTGTACGTGTGTGTGTGTGTGTGTGTGTGTGTGTGTGTGTGTAGGTGGGTGTGAGTGTGTTTTCTTGGAAATATTTAGGAGTATTTTGTCCTGTTTGCTTTCTTTGACCACACTATAATTTTTTAATTCTCTTTTTAATTTTAAGAGAATTTTTGCTGATTTAAGAATTTCATACAATGAGTTTTTAAAATATTCAAACATCTCTTCTCTATACCTTTACCCTAGCACCCCACCATCCCCACCCCCAACTTTAGGTCTTCTGTTTGCAAATGAACAAACCTCATCCTTATCATGTAACACATCTGACCTGGGTACCAGAAATCATACCTCATTAGAGTGTCAGTGATCTGTGATTCTTACAGTCAGGCCTGTCAGAGTAAGGGACACTCCCTTTCCTTTGTATGTGGTTTTAGGTCTGAATATGGCCAGGTTTCTTGGAATAAGATTTTCACTCTTACTTTCTGTTTCTCTCATACATTGCTTAGGAATGTCAAGTAGGGATTTCTCTTTTCCTCGATGGTCAGAATTCAAGAAGAGGAGATGAGCTGACTTGCTAAATCTGTGATGAGTAGTCAATAAGAACAATAAATGTGATGAGAAAAAGGCTATGGGGGTTGCAGGCATGATCCTGACCTGGTCCGCTTGCTGGTTCCTGTTTCACATCTCTTGGCATCCTTCCAGAAGCCCATCACAAACCAGGCTGTTCTTCACGAGGTCAGGTCTCAACTGCTGGTCATTTCTTTAGAAATCCTCTGCAAGTTGATTTGCAAATGCTATGCTTGCCCCTTGGCTGACATTTGGGAGATTAGGATATTGACGCTGCTTTGGGTAGTGGGCTAGACATCAAAGATGGAGTTACAGATTCTGTTTGTGCCTCTATGAAGTCATTCAGGAGACTGGTTGGGACTGCTGGCCCTACCCTGGCAGTTGTTTGCAATTTTGAGTCACTGATGGTGGTCTTTTCTTCAGTGGTCAGATGAATATTAGACCCAGCCCTTTGCCGTCTTTCATTGTCTGGGGCACCACTTGACATGTTCCTCTGAAGACTCAGCCTCTGACCTTGCTGCTTTCATACTGAATAGAATATCTTCTTCCCTTCATTTTATTTTTATGTATATGCATATATATCTATATATGAGAATTGAGTTTCCCATAGGCTACATATCATGTTCCTTAATTAAAAATAAGGTCCATATGGCCATGCCATGCCTTTTATTGGTAATCCCAATCTACTTGCATTACTAGTATTAATAATGCATTGTAAATTTAAAAATGATTAGAAGTATTTTTAATATTTGCAACACAAAGTAGTGATATATGTGCTTATACAGATACTAATCACTTATATTTTATCCTTACAATCGTATTTATGTATTGGAGCATCACTTTACACTCCATAAATATGTACAATTATAATTTTTCAATTATACCAAAATAAATTTGAAATGCTACTTTACACATACAATTCACCTCAAAGGTGAATATATAAACTTCGAATACAGAACAATAGAACATACATTTTCCAAACCGATTGGCTGAATTCCCTCTTAGCTGTGACATCATTAGCCAATCAGTCAAAGCAGGAAACAGAGAAGCATGGCTTCTTCAGAATTAAAATGTGTCTTTCAAAAAACACCATCAAGAAAACAAAGCATAATTCCCTAAGGGGAAGAATATATTTCCAAGTCACATAACTGACAAAGGAACTTGGACCCAAAATATATGATTCTTAAAACAACATAAAAATAATTCAATTTAAAAACTGGCCCAAAAAATGAATACATATTGCACTAAACAGAATATACAAATATTCTGTAATCACATGCAATGGTGCTTGACGTTCTCAGGTAGCAGAGAAACAAAGAGCTAAACCACAATGGGCCATCATGTGTACTGAGAAGGCAAAATTTATTCTCCAGCCCCAGACATTTACAATTTTATGAGAACATGTAGAAGTTTAAACCCTCAGTCTTTGCTGAGGTGACACTAACAGGGCCCAGTAAATTTGGAAAACATTGATCAGTTGAAATTCAGTCAAATATGGATGCACTCCAGCTATTCTGCTCCAAGGCACAAAATCAAAAACTTTAAACGGATTCCTCCAAAGTAAATCCCCACTTAAATGTCGATAGAAGCGTGTTAATTAAAAAGTGATAAAAAAAAATTGGACAAAAACTTGTGGACAGAAAACTGTGTTGATGAGCATAATGTAAGTCAACAGAGAGTCCATAGTTTTCCATGACATGAAAAACTGACTTCTGTATAGGAACGCTGTGATGGAGGTTTTCAGAAATCATGAATAAACCTTCAGGAAGTGCATGCAATTTGACTTAGAAATTCCATTGTACATATTTAGTGGAAATGTTATTATCAATTCAGTTATCCAAATATTTATGTTTGTGACATTGCCATTTTAATTTCATATCACAGCTATATAAGTATTTATAGATGAAGCATATTGACCCACATTCTCTAAGTTGCATCATTAATTTAGCATAGCCTATGTCTACTTTTATTCCTCACTTCTATTTAGTTTTTTAAAAAATAGTTTAC
>NW_008352126.1:996603-1014353 GCF_000622305.1 Nannospalax galili
ATTTCATTTATTGTATTGTGTTAAAACATTTATATTTTGTTTTTCTTCATAGTATTTAACACAGGCATTTAAAATTTTATTTATTTGTTTGTTTATTTATTTAATGTTTATGTGTGTTATGCCTGCATGTATATAAGTTCACCTGTGTTGTGCAGTGCCTGCGGAGGCCAGAAGAGGGTATGAGATCCTCTGGAACTGAAGTTGTGGACAGTTGTTAGCTGACATGTGGATGCTGGGATTTTAACCTGGGTCCTCTGAAAGAACAGCCAGTCGTCTTAATAACTGAACCATCTCACCTGCACCCCAAATGCATTTAAAACTACAACTATAGATGTTGTCAATCCAAATACTCAGCAGGCAGAGGCAGAGAGAGCTCTGTGAGATTTAGGCCCTCATGTTCTACACAGAGAGTTCCAGGACAACTGGGGCTGCCTAAAGCAGTACTTTTCACGGAGTTGAATTTCGTAGCGGACTGCTGCATCCTAACACTGTCTACTATCTACTATCTATAGCAAAGACTCGATCTTAAAACAGAAGAAAAAAAGTAGAGCAGAAAAATTATGTTCTCATATACAGAATTAAAACTATATTAAAAATGTTGCATACAAATACTGTTATTAATGATTATCTTACTGAATTGTAGATGAGAACAAGTGCTGTATATTTAAAATGATTATATTTTATGCACATGAACTTAAATCTAGAAATATAAATTACTAGTGCAAATGAGAGGACAGATCAGACATCTGAAAATGTACATGAATCACCTGATCCTTAGAGCCACCTAACCATATGCCACACGCAAAACAATTTTAAGAAAATATATTTAGTTGGACAATTGTGTCTATCTCTATAATGTAGTAGTTAGTTGTTTAAAGTTCTGTTGGGTAGCAGAAGTCTCAATAGACCCTACACATTATGTATTCTAGAGCCTCCAAGCTTTGTCCAGTTCTGTACTCCTTAGCAGATGGTAACTTATGGCAGAGGTAAACATTCAGGTGAGAGCTTTGCCATAAAAAGAAAGGAATGATTTCTGTGACTGTGATGTGGTGTGCAGCAAGAGCAGACAGTGTTAGAACTCGACAGTCAGCTATGAAATTCAACTCCATGAAAAGTACTGCTTTAAAACTGAAGTCACGCACAGAGGCACATAGGAAATGCTTCTAGCAGTTTACATTTTATAGACTAGATTATGAGCAGAGAGGAACTGAAAAATTTGATTGTCATTTGAACTGCATTAATAAAGGGCTTAAATGCTGTTTATAGTGTTTTCTCATTGTAAAATACAACTTATTTGTTTATAATAGTTAAATTTGAGCAATGTATGTGATATAAAGCTCTTCATTTTTATAATACCATATATTGTTTATTATTATTTCATTTTCTCTTAAGAGTTACATAAATCGAATATATAGGAAAAGCATTTTTAGCAGAAAACTATTTAATGTCATTTTTGGAAAAGGCAGCCTGTTTGGAAACAACCAGAAAGAACATAAAGAACTGTGAAATTATAACAATATATTCATGTTTATAGTACATGAAAATGTGTAATCTATTAAATTAAATTAAAATAAAGAGCTGATGCAAGTAGAGAATGGAAAAATGCTTAGTCTCACATTGCTCTTTGTTTAAATAACAGACTTAGCTTAGGTCTATAGATAAATGAACATGGGCCTTCTATTATGACTGACTGAGGTTTTCTTCCACCCTATCTCTGATGAGTTATAATTTCCTTGCATATTTCTTTAGTTAGCATTTGTTGACCCCTCAACAATGGCAATGAGCACCTATAACTCTCACGACTATTTAACATTTGAATAAGATGATATACTGAGTGTTTAGTAAAATTAGCCAACATAATATTAGCTATTTTTCTACCAATGAAGAAAGAAAAGACAACATGTCTTAAAATTACATTGTTTTGCTATAAAACTTATTTTTGAAAGTGGAAATTTATTCAAATCCAATAGAAACTTGGTGATGATTAGAGCATAAATCAAATTTTAAGATACTTATATAGGATTTCTAATGAGAAATAGTATATGAAAACAGAAAACCTTATTCTCTGGAAAGGAGCTGTACAATGGAACATGTCTCTCAGCACAAGCTCAGTAAGTGTGTGTGTGTGTGTGTGTGTGTGTGTGTGTGTGTGCAAAACACACTGTGTGTATAACGCTGTTTGTAACTCACTGTGTATTTAACTAACTGTATGACTCTCTGTCTCTGTCTCTGTCTCTGTCTCTCTCTCTCTGTGTGTGTGTGTGTGTGTGTGTGTGTGTGTGTGTGTGTGTGTGTGTGTGTGTGTGTTAGATAAGCCATAGCCATCCACATCTGGGTTATAAATTTACGTTTGCAACTACCACTTACCAGTAACCTGCAACCTCTTTCTATGCACAGTTAAATGAGCAAATGTTAGGCGCTGTTCAGAGTGAAGTGCCATATTTCTCAGGACCAGTGCATCCTCCAAATATTTGATTTTGGCTTCTGCTTGTGACCCCGTTGACCTCTAGTTTCTAGTGGTCCCACTGCTTTTTTTCTGCCGGATGCTGGGAGCTGGGAGCTAACACAGCTTCTTCCCCAACATTCTGACTTGCATTGCATTAAATCCTGTCTTTTCTCATGTGGTATAAAATTTGTTATCATCAGGTCCCTATTACCAATTGTTTCCATTGAGCATGTAGCTTTCCTTATACTATTTTGCATGAGATAATTATTTTTAGACCATCTATACAGCACAATAGATTCACACTCTCATAACTACTACACTAACGACATGCATGTTTGATGTTCCTCCAGTTTGCCCTCTATTGCCATTTCTTATCTTTTCATTAGGTAGATCTATAACGCAGTCCTGAATACTTTATAGTTAGGAAACTGGAGGAAATAAATTATCTACGCATTCCCTTAAATAGCCCTCAAATAGATACTTCTGAACAATAACAGCCTTAATTTTCATAGGACATTCTATTAAATGTTGAACTCACAGACGCTTCCTCAACAAACACATGTATGATGGTTAAACTAAAGCTTGTAACTCATAATGCAGTGGCGAAATTATCAAGAAAGGATTTGCGCCCACCTGCAAGAACAGTGGCTCATAAGCCGCCCGTTAACTCTTAGTAAAACAGTCAGCCACAGCTGTAGTGAGCTTCCTCAGCAGATGTCAGACCTTTTCTAAGGCTGCCTCCCTCATGCCAAACCTTGGTGTCCTAAATATGCAATCAAATGATAAATAAGTGCTTTAGAACATTCTGTAGAAGTGACTCACGCAAGCATGTATCATGGTTCACATTCTTTCTAAATCTTGGAGGGACTCAAGTAGTACAGCACATGTGTGAAAATCAGAGGCCAGCCTGGGTGTGTGCGGTGGTGGTGGGGGTCAGTCTTCACATTATGCCGTTTCAGACAGGGATGCCAGGCTAGCTGGTCCACCAGTCCCAGGAATCTTCCTGTCTCTACTTCTTATGTTGTTGTGGGAGTGCAGAGATGCCAGAGAGGAGTTAGGGTTCCCGGCTTCACCTGGGCTCTGGGGATCAGAACTGAGCTTCTTACACTTTGAGGCAAGTGCTTCACCGACAGGCCCATTGCGGCATCCCACAGTCTGACCTGCTCCTTATGTTCATATTTCCTTTCCAATGGGACATGCTACTACTGAACATCTTAGACCCCCAACTGTATCTCACTATGTCTAATCTTGGCAAATTCAGACTAGAACATATCATCTTTTGCTGGAGAGCAATCTTTCCTTACAAAGCAGTGTTTCAGTTCCCAGTAGTAATTCACCTCAACACTTAGATAGATTAATACTACTTGATACATTTGTTTGTTTGCTTTTAACAAATAGCTCGTTTCAAGTTTTCAGCATGATTTAGACATGTAATAAACAGCTTATAACGTTGAAGACTTTGGGTCATTGATTTTCACATTTTCCTATTTGTTGTTGCCATTGGTAATATTGAATCTCAAAGTGAGTTTGATATGGATCATAAAGTTTTCCATGAAAGTCAGTCTGATATTTCTATCCCTACCCAATAAATGAAAGAACAGGTAAAGATATTAGGTAATCCAGCATCTTTTTAAGCATAGGGGCACCGTGGGCAGCTGGGTAGCTTGAGGCTATGCTCTGCATTATGAGAGTTTATGTGAGAAAACATTCAGATATTTGTCAGTAATTATGATATTTTTGGTTGCATGTTTGACAAACAAACAAATGACTCTCCCAACTACAAATGTCTGCAGATTACAGTTTCCTTTCTGTTTTCAAGCAAGTCTGATTCCCGATGGACAACTTTCCGTGAAGCATAACTGTTTTCTTATTACTGGCTTTTCTCTAGAATGAGTTTCTATCTTATCATTTATCTTCTAAGTGAGGCAGAAAGGAAATGAACAATGAGTCTTGTGGTTTTCGACTGGGTAGTACAGAAAGACCGTGGAGAGGCTCACGCATCTGGAGGACTGACATCGATATATTTTTTATCTTCTGCCCCCGCATTAAGATGACTCAGTGGCGATAATCTTGCCAGATGTTACACCTCACCTCTGCCAAGGCCATACCTTTCATTTTCAGTCATGCAACAGACAATTTAACATCACCTTAAAACGGAAAGTGTCAACTCAGAAACTTAAAGGCCTAGCTCCTTGGAATACTTAAAACTGTATCAAGCATTACATATTTTAGTTTTTTCTTTTTGTTTCTGTGCCCTTGGGCTAAAGCCTATTATAGGAAAAGAATGTATAATTTGTTTTTCTGCTGTTTCTTGTCTTGCTTTTCTCTAGTACAAAATCCTTCCAGGGCGAGAATTTGAAGATCAGGGAAAGAATTAGCACTGGTTGAGGTTTTTTAAACATTTTAATTATTATTTTTATTTTATGTATATGTATTGTGTGTTTTTAGTTTATGTGTATTTATTTTATATGTACGTGCATGTATTGCCTGTATGTAGGTAAGTGCACCCGTGTCATGCAATGCCTGCAGAGGACAGAAGAGACTGTCAGATCCCCTGAAATTGAAGTTACGGATAGTTGTTAGCTGCCATGTAGGTGCTGGGATTCAAAGTCTTCTTAACCACTGTGCTATCTCTCCAGCCCCCTGGTTTTCCATTTTTAATGATGATGGGTTTTTAAAGGTGGAATGCTTTCCTTTGGTATGCTTTGCAATTCCCTTAGTCCAAGTGTATGAAATCCTAGAATTTTCTGCCAAGATCTCTTTGTCTATTTCTTCAAGGTCATTACAGGTTATCTCCCACAAGGCCTGCATCAGCCACTGGAGGTGCCTTGTCCCTAAAACTCTAGGAGAACTGACTTCACAAAGCAGCAATCTGAGTGTTCCCCTACAGAGGCCATCTTCCTCCTTTCTCTGCTTCCTCTCGTTCCGTAGACAGGAGTCGGGGTCTGGACTAGTGTGCATCCAGGGATCTCTCGTGTGTGGCACTCTCTTCTACTCTGCCTTCTCCTGTCTTTTCTGGAAGGCCATGTCAAAGCTCACGGAGCAGCTGGAGGCAGGAACACTTACACAAGTAAATGCACCAAGAGCCTCAAGCATGTGAGGATTTGGACAACTTCCAACCGAACTATTGTGTCAAACCTACAGTTCTCTTTCTTCTCCCTATTATCTGAAATCCAGCCTGAGATCTGAGGTCTTTTCCAGGTTACCCTGTGCCCGGTAAGTAAGCACTCCTCAGGGTCTAGACACAGCTCCCCAAGGTGACAGCTACTGCAGACTGTAGGAGGAAAAGACATGTGGAAAAACAGCTCAGGGACGCTGAATCTGCTCTGGTTACTATGCTTATTGCAAAATAGCTTATAGTAAAAGTCCAGAAAGTTATCAAATATGGAACAAATTAGTTATCAATATGTTCTGATGTCAGAATATTGATGCAAACCCAAACTTTATACATAAAAATATACTGGTACAACTATGTTAGATTACATAAACAAAGCTGGGTGTGGCAGCTTACACCTGTATTACTAGTACTTGAGAGATGGATTGAAGCCTCCTGGTTTACATGGTGAGCTCCAGCCCAGTTTGTCTTCCAGTGTAAGACTTTTTTAAGAAAGCAAGGGTGTGTGTGTGTGTGTGTGTGTGTGTGTGTGTGTGTGTGTGTGTGTGTATACATGCATGTGCATAAAATTGCTTGTAAACAAATAAATGGGAATAAGTTTATCTGTTTTTTTATAGCCAGTGGCTTTGTTCTCTATTACACACACTAAAATTGCTTGTAAACAAGTAAATTGGACTAAGCTTATCTGTTAATTTATTGCCAATGGCCTTGTTAGCTATTAACCAGACCCACCTCAGTTCTATGACATCGGGACATCTAAATAGGACTACTCACAAACTGCTAACTGACTTCTACCAGCTTAAAAAAGCTAAATATCCCCAAAGAGTGAGAAAAGCCAGGGAGCTTTTTGACAGTCTTCATTATTGCAACCCCATCACCTTCTTCAACATGCTAGAAGTCAATCCTTAGGTTCCTTACATAATCAATTGATGGGTCTTACGCAGAGCATAGGCCACAGTGCCTGGGAGACACTTCTAGCTAACTACTTCCTATTCCTTCTTGCTTCCAATCTCTGGAATTTTATAGAGCCACGGGCTTTCTTGTAATCAAGTACGTACTGATAATTGAGTGATGCCATGAATTTCAGTTTATACTCAAACTGCGACTCCTACATACTACATGCTGTCCTTCAAGAATCAGAAGACCCTCTCATTTTCTTGATCAATCAGAATAAGCTTGTCCTTCAAGATTCAGAAGACCCTCTCATTTTCTTGATCAATCAGAATAAGCCAATGAGAACAAGTTCTATTTTCTACACATTTCACAGTTAACAGGCACCTGTTGCTAGACCCACTGATAAGATATAAACATAAAAACGTAAATATAAAATTAAAGCACAAAACTGAAACACAAGTAAATTTGAGAACAAAATTAAAATGAGAATAATTTTACCTTCAATCATTATTTTGATCTTCAGAATAAAGAAAAACATTTACAAGGAAGGAGAGGGATGTAGGTAGAATACATAGAACATTTAAAAGCTGAAATGGGGCACACCTATTAGTTGGCAAAGACATGCTTTGAGGTGTCTTAGTCTGTCTCCAATACACAAGCCAGGGATCTGTGGGATAAAGTTTGAAGTCAACCAGAAAATAATATATTTCTTTCTAATATAATATTTTTTGTCAGAAAATTCAGTTCTTTGCTGTTAAAGAAAGAATGAGATCTCTGTAGCCTCTAATTTAAAAAGAAATATTTAATTTTGACATACACATAGTTTGCGACTAAAGATTCAACTACGAGGACATTCTCAGGTTAGTAGACAAACCTTTTGTTTGTTTTGTTTTTTGAGACAGTCTCACTGTGTTAGCCCTGGCTAACCTGGAGCTCACTTGGGAGCCCACATAGGTCTTGAACTCACAGATGTCTGCTTGCTTCCGCTTCCTAAGTCCTGGCATTAAAGATGTGTCCCCAAACTGTGGTAGATACTTAGGTTTTAATGTGTTGACTGCCTTGATCGTAATAAGTTAGAGAATTATTAAAAGATAAGTGAACTAACTCAATTTTGTTCATAATTTTTTTTTATAAAAAAATAAGCAAAGAGAAAATTATCTATAGCGCAAATCCTAACAGATGGTTCTTACAAAATAGAAATAAATTCTAATAGTTTTATTGTCACCTGAGAAAGGCAAAATACAGAGTCCCAAATAAGTTGTGTCCAAGGTCAGAGGAAAACTTCGGCACAAAGGGAATGTGTTTGGGGAAGGGAAATTCGGTTGATGGTGTTGAAGAGCAAAGAATGAGACCACGCTACAGGACTACAGGACGTCTAAACAGAGGTGCCTAGTGACAGACATTTACCAGTACTTTGGCTTCCTGTCATACTCGTGTGTTAATACAAGCTGCTGATGCATTTGCTCTCTACCTCCATACTGTAATTAGAACAAAAAGCTAGGAATATGATTAAATGTTTTTATAGATCCAGAAACATCATAGTTCAGGTGTTGTTAACATGGTTTAACTGTATTTTCTGGTGTGCCAATTATAGCAAGGTCACAACAGCACATTTAAAAATAATTAGATGCATGTTGGAATAATTTAAGCATTGTCTCTCTCATGCACATCTGATCTCAACTGCTCCCTCTGAAGAGAATATATTCCACTCTGGGTCACACTTGCCAAGGCTTCCACATCAAAACCAGTGCACCTGCCTCTGGTCCATCTCCCAGACAGTACATTTTTAACACATCATCTGCCAGGAGGAGAAAGATCACACAACAGAAGCTTGCTTCAAATAAAAGATTTTCTGCAGAGAGCCTTGGGAGTCTGACTGCCGGGCTGGCACACGAAATGGCAGCTGACATCTGTGGCCTATTCTTTGATGCCATCAGGTGTGAGTATTGTCACAGCTGCTGAAATCCAGAATTATGTGTGTTCAGTTTGTCTGCATAAGTAAGATTAAATACTTTTTACAAATAAAAAGATTTTTTTCTAGACAGACTCAGAATAATTCACATAGTTAATTGCAAAGTTGCCGTACATTTTCTGATCCCATATTTTGCAAATGGCATCATGATTATCTTTCATCTCTTACAATTTCCACAGATCTAGTTAACACTGTGTTAATTTGATGTCATTATTACATAATCATTTTGAAAAATTACTGACTGTATGTGACATACAAACTTGGTCGTTGTGTTAGACATGAAACACAAAGGCACCTAGGGACCGACTGATAAAGCGGCCCGTGCATCATGACCAGGGCATTGTTTCTTCTATTTCACCAACTCCTTGTTGACATTCATAACCATGATTAAGCTGTTTTTTTATTTTCCAATAAAACAAAGATTATATATCTGCTCTGCCAAACTTGTCAGTATCACCTGTATTTACCTGATATATTAGCTTATTTATGACCTTTCCTAAAATACTGAAACTGATTAACAATAATTGAAGAAACACTAAAGCCTAATTTTAAAAGTATAAGCAGGATCATTCAATATTATAGTTGTCTCCTTTAACAGGTAATCTTTATTTTTGTTCACTATAATAAAGTTTATAATGGGAATTTTATGGAAATATTTAGGTTAGTGACTTCAATAAAAACACTGATCTATGTTTTATTACAGGATTAAGTAAGCTTTCTTTGGGGGAATTAAATTTATACAGCTGTTTTTCAACTATGCACAAGTATGCATCAACATTTTTCTAAAATTAAGTGAGCAGATATCAATGAAAAGTCTTTACCTCCCACTTAAATTGCAAGAAAACAATTTCAGTTTCATGGGAGCTCATCAAACTCTTAGGTTTTGACACAAAATCAAAAAAGTTGTCTGAACTAGGACTTCACTTCTCTAATCTCGCTTTATTAAAACCCTTCTATCTAGACTAGAGTTACACTACTTCTTGTCTTTCTGTTCAGTTAGCCTAGCCATTCAAGCCTAAGAAAATAGTAGCACCAACGATGTGTAGGTGTGATCTATGAGGTTTTAGTCAATAAAAAGGTAAGTGATCTATGTGTCAAATTATCTTCAAGCCACACAATAAAAAGGAGTTTCAGGTGGACTTCCTGAGTCTGACATGGATTCCTGCAGGGTCTCCTTAGGTAACAGAGCAACAGGCTGCAGAAACCACAGGCTGCAAATGACGAAGCCAAGCCAGACTGTGGTGCCCGTGTGTTCTGTCTGGTGTCCACCTGCAGGGTCAACTGAAGCTAGACAACAAAGTAGACGGGAAGCATTTAGCAGAGATGTGCTGTTTAGAAATTGACAGAACACAGAAGATTAGAAGTACTCTACACAAATAGCTCATATCTTTTCAAAGGCACATATTAAGGATTGTAGTGGTTCATACCACACATTATTTGTTTGTTTTTAATATTTTTTTATGATTCTTATTTTATGTGTATGTATATATTGCCTACATGTAGGTAAGTGCACCCATGTCGTGCAATGCTCATGGAGGACAGAAGAGGCTGTCAGAGCCCCTGGAACTGGAGTTACGGACAAGGCTGCCATGTGGGTGCTGGGATTTGAACCCATGTCTTCTGTAAGAACAGCCAGTGTTCCCAGCAGCTGAGCCATCTCTCCAGCCCCTACTTGTTTATTTTTATTGCCTGAGTATTTCATCCAATCCACCCTCTGCTCCCTCACCATCCCTCACCCCCCACTATGCTTTCCTTTCAATTTCATGGGCTGTTATTATAAACCCATTGAATCCATTTAGTTTGGCTTGAATATGCTTGTGTGTAGAAACATCTACTGAAGTTTCTTAGAGACTAAGTCCCTGAAGAAAACTGACTCTCCCTCCCTAAGAAGCCATCAATGGCCAGTAGCTCCTCTCTTAGGCATGGGGCTTCATTCATTTGGCATATTGGCTGGCCTGATCTCTTGCAGGTCTTGTGCATGCGGTCACAACCACTGTGACTTTGTGTGCGAATGCCTGTCAAGTCCAGCATAAGCAGTTTTGCTACAGACACCCTGTATCTCTGGCTTTTACACTCATTCTTCCCCCTCTTCTGCAATGATCCCTGAATCTGGGGGTTATAGATGTGATACAGATGTCCCTTGTATGGCTGGGCACTCCAGACGCTCTTAATCTCTTTGACTAGTTGTGGGTCTCTGTATTAATAATCATCTACTGCACAAGAATCATATCTGATGAGAGTTGCACTCATTTATGGGTATTGGATATGAATTCACAGGGCAGTGTATTACTATGATCATCTAGTAGAACAGTAGTACTACATTCTCCCCTGGGACCTAAGAACTGCCCACCTATGGATTTTTCGTCCAGTTAAAGGTACCAGGCATGACTTGTGGAGTGGTCATTAATCAGAAGACAATAGGTTACCCCCATAATATTTGTGCTACTATTCAACCAGTGGACACATCTTGCCAGATCAGCCATTATTGTAGCATTCAGGATGTGCAGGTGGGAAAACTGAGGATTACTTTTATCTCCCAACGGCTTGCAGAGAACCTACCAGAGCTGTCAAAGTTAATCAGCAGGGATCCATCTTCCAGGTTGTTACTAGTTTGATTCCTTCATGTCTTATGACTCTGGTATGAGGTGCCTTCAGGAACTGGTTCTGACCACCAAGTTCTGGAAGGCAAGGAAGAGCAGTGATAATAGCCTGTAATCCTTTGGAAAGTCTAAGAACTCTAGCCAACAGCTCGATGGGAGGTGTTCCCTATGTGACATTGAGCTTTGTATCTGGCAACCTGGGGCTTCTGGAAGGACACTATCCCCTGTGGCTATAGTACTTTTATCTTTACCACATTAATCCTCTCAAACTGTGCTCTCAGTCATATTCTTACACTATCTAACTTTAGTTGCTCTACAATTACAAGTGCGTGCAAAGTCATTAAAAAGTAGTTCAATACTATATATGTTTACAGAATAACTGAATTAAGCATTAATTACTTATTATTATGCCCATAGATGAATGAATTTCTCAACTCTCAGAAGAGAAGCTTCCTTATACAGCAGGGAGTAATTAACACAGAGAACCAAGACTGGCCAATGTGCAGAGAATAATAAGCTGCGAACTGCTCACCCCCAAAGAGGACACCTTTATCAATTCTTTTCCTCCCAAGACTTAGAGGTCATTGTGGAAGAGGGGACATAAATATTTTAAGAGCCAGAGGAACTGAATGACCACCGGGGAAATAGAGTTTTCCAAACAGCTGGTCAGTTCTTCAGGTGAACTCAAAATAATAGTGACAGCATGCAAAGTCCCATGTTAGGTAAAGTCAAACAACAGCTCAGGATAGACATGGGGAAGTGGGTAAGAAACCCCAACACAAGCTAAGGAGCTATTGGCAACCAATGGCTGATGGAAAAGGGAGATTCAGTCTCATTAAGGACAAGGAGGTTGACAAAACTCCAGTGGATGAACGCACACTGAAGGGCATTTCAGAACACAAACCTGACTCTATAAGCGTACAGGATCCAGGAATATTGGTGAGGTGGTTAGCAGGGTTTGCAGAACTGAGAGGGAATCTAAACTTAATCAAAATATGTTATATGAAATTCTCAAAAATTCAATGTAATTGGAAAAAAATAAAAATACAAGAAAACCAAAGAACCGGGAAAGTGTGTGTCTTTTGCATTCATCCCTGTGACACTCCATTTAACGTTAGCATGCTGTCCCCAAGGCTCTATCGTTGAGGGTAATTTTGTTTTCTTTCCTTCTTTTTCAAAATTTATCTATTTATATTTCACGTTACGTGTTTTGTCTGCATGTATATATGCGCACCATGTGCATACCTGGTGCCTATGGAGATCAGAGGAGGGTGTCAGATCGACTGGAACTAGAGTGACATACTAACCGCCCTTTGGGTGAGGGGAACTGAACCCAGGTCTTCATGTTATTAACTGCTGAGTCATCACTCCAGCCTGCATCTTATTTTCTTCAAAACTTTATTACTTCCTCAATCATACAACTGATAAATCTAACAAATGGTTTTAATAAATATATAAAAAATTCCAAAAATATCCTCCTGGAATTCAATGATATACTTTTACTACTATGAGAAAACTTCCTGGTTTTGAAGCTTAGATCTCCTTTCATCTTATGAGAAAACCCATGGTCTTCACTCCTTGAAATATCGTCTACTCTTCAATACATAACTCTTAGATTGAACAAAGAAAATATTTTGTACTTAGAAATATCAAAGGAAATAGGTTAAAAATATGTTTAAAACAATGCAACTGTTACATAAATTAATCCAAAAATTGCACTTTAAAATAACTGAAGAATTTTTATACAGTGTATCACTGTTGCTTAAAAGATTTTTTAAATGCATTGTTGAACATAATAAAAATCAAGTATTGTATACATCAGTATGAAGATAGGTAATTTTGGTACAAATATTCATGTGAACATATCATATTTTGAAAATCAAGTGAATGTATACTCTTAAGGACTTAAATCTGGAGTCAAGTGAGCTAAAGGCAAGGGCAACTTAGAAAACAGCATAGTGAGTAGCAGGGAAGAAGATTTGACCATCTTTCTTCTGTGTGTGTGCCTATGTGTGTATGTCTGTGCTCATGTGTGTGTGTGTGTGCTCATGCTCACAGGCACATACACACACATGCCACTGCAGAGCTGTAGAGGTCAGGGGACAGCTTTCAGGAATCAGTTCTGTCCTCCATTGCTCAGCCTGTTTTTTTCTAACTGTTTATCTGTCTCTGCACACCACCGGTTGGCTGCTGAGCCCACGGTCGTTCTCCTCTCAGCCTCCCCCATCCTGCCATAGCAGTTTAGGATTGCAGATGCAAGCTGCCGAATCTGGCTGTTATTGTTGCTGCTGCTGCTGTTGTTGTTTTGAGACAGGGTCACCCTGAAATCCCAACTGGACTGGAACTCGCGGTTTTTTTTTTATTTTTTTTTTATTTTTTTTTAGCATGGAATCTGTGGATAAAAGATCATCGGACTTGCAGGGCAAGTCCTTTCTCCTGTTTAGCAATCCTGCTGAATGCTGCCCTCCATTTTTTTTCTAAGCTCCCTTCTCTATAAAGTGCCTAAGGATAGTTATTACACAGAATCACGCTGATCCAAATTCACGCAAATATTCCAGACAGTCTTCGACTTGACCTATATACTCAATAGTTGCTACTGTCTGGCTGTTGTCACTTTCTTTTAAAATTAGGGTAAACTTTTAAAAACATTTTATTTATTTTTTAATTTTATATGTAGGAGTGTATTGCCTGCACGTAGATAAGTGTACCCATGTCATGCAGTGCCAGCAGAGGACAGAAGAGGGTGTCCTTTCCCCCAGAACTGGAGTTACAGACAGTTGTTACAGCATGTGGGGATTTGAACCCAGGTCTTCTGCAAGAACAGTCAGTGTTCTTAACTGCTGAGCCATCTCTCCAGCCCCCAAAATTACAGCAAAACTTTTGGGTTTTGGTATGAACATAACTCAAAGGCAAAGGCAAAAACGTAAATTATAATGGAGTTAATGTAGAATGACATGCTGTTCAATAACTAAAAGTGTTCATTGAAAAATATATGTGTAGCCATTATTTTCATTAAATGCATAAAGAAGGAGAAAACTTAACAGAAATTAAATTGTGAAACATGGTTTGTGGCTGTGACTGGAAGTGGAGGGAAGGAGCCAGGTAGGAGGCTGAGGTTGGACATCCACATAGTTTGCTCAGTATGATTCAGCTTCTTTTCCATAATATATTCATACGTTAATTACATTCTTCTATTAAATGGAAGAAAATCAAATTGGATCACTTAACTACGTGTTTAACTGACTTAATAAGAAGGTTTTCATTAAGATTCTGGGTGGTGAAAATGTTGATCCAAGTTGTTAATGTGGTGGCGTCAAATGTTCAGTAATGAGGCTGAATCTCCATGATCTGACAATTAAAATCTTTTTCAAAAAGAGAAATAGCACGTAGCAAAGTGTTCTGTTGCTAGGATTCCAGATTGGAATAATGTAGAAAATTCTGAAGAAAATAGTACAAAGAGGTCTTATTTACACAGCAAGAAATGCAGCTATTCAAGCAGAGTCAGCTGACATAAAATGGAAGCAAAAAGAAATTCAATTTATTTATTTATTATTTATTTATTTATTTATTGGTTTAAATAATGTTGGCAAGCCATTTGGTATTTTTCATTTCTGAAGAAAATGTTTTTGAAAATTCAGTCTTGATTTTGAAAAGCTAAAATATTTACATGTTATGAATCATGAGGATTTTTCTTTATAACAAATATTTATGGTTATTTTAGGTGTTTCTTTTGCTTGTTTTCTTTATTAGAAAATGAATAACACAGAGATTTCAAAGCATTCATTCATTCCTATGTTACTTTTTGTATTTCCTTTATAGACCTTTTGTCATTGATTGGTGAATAGAATTTTATTCAAAGCAGAGAAATAGCTTTTAAAAAAATGACTAATCAATTACAAGGCAGAATATAAATAGTAATTTTAGATTCATGGAATCAATTTAAATATCTTGCAGGCATTTAAAAAATTCCCTTTGCAATTCATTTTATTGTTGCTTTTGTATCCTGATTTCTTTCAGACTGAATTAATCAAGCATAAAATTAATGAATGTTAATTGATTACATGGTCCCTCTCTGTACCTTCTCTCTTATATAAGGACAAGAACTTCAATTGTTTTGTGTTGTGTATTTAACTTGGAGCACAAGTGGAAGACAGAAAGATACTGTTAGAGGGGATTAGGTGGGAATATTTTAGATTATAGGTAGAAGGAAAATAGAGAGGCAGAACACTAGGTGTTGAAATGGGGGCATAGGATTATGGGGGAATCAGGAGATGGGGAAAAGGCTAACCCAAAGGAAGGATGTTATGAAAGAGTCATGGGAAAGGCTATGATCTTATAATCCAGTTAAACTTTATAATTCAAATGAAAATAGAAGATAAGGGATGTGAAAGAAGAGGAGGAAATGCAGGGCTTAAAGTATTAATTGATGATGTTTCTGGGGAAGGGAGGGAAAGGGCTATTGAGTGGGCTAACCTAGACTAGGAATTATGTAGAAGCCTCATGGAAACTCACTAGCTGATAAGCTAATTTCAAAATATAGCTTTAATGATAGCTAAAATGAGTCCAAACAGAGATGTCTTGCATGGGTAGACAAGAGTCACGGGATACTTCCCTAAGAGTTATTGGTCAGGGAGGCCCCAGAGGCCTACAGAAGATCGCAGGCTACTGCCACTGCACTCGGTTATGCATTATAAGTACATGGTAAGACTCTAAAAGAGAAGACACTGCAAACTTTGGCTGCAGGACATAAAGAACTACATTTCAAACCCATGAGGAAGTTTCCTTGCCTTTTCATTGAGATAAGTCTTTCACTGAACCTGAAGAGTGACTGAATAGGTTACACTGGTTCATAAAGAAGCGGCCCCAGGATCCTCCTGCCACCAGGGCTCCAGAGCTGGGATTAAACGCATGTGAGATCGCAGTCACACCTAGCTTTTTTATATGGGTCCGAGAGATTGAATTGCCATCCATAAACTTGAATGGTATGATGCATCGCTTTAGTTGTCAACTTGACACACCTGGGTAGAGGGAGCCTCAGCTGGGGAACTGCCTCCACTGGAATGGCCTGTGGCGTGTTTGTACAGTGGGCGGTGCCATTCCTGGGCAGGTGGGCCTATGTTGCATAATAAGAAAGCAGGCTGAGCACAGGTCAGGGGAGCAAGCCAGTAAGCAGCCTTCCTCCATGGCCTGTGCTTTAGCTCCTGCCTCCAGGTTCCTGCCCTGAGTTCCTATCTTGGACTCCCTGATAAATTGTGTCCCAGGAGATATAATCCAAATAAACCCTTTCCTCCACAAGCTGGTATTGGTCAGAGTACTTTGTCACAGCAATTGAAAAAGAACTAAAATAAATAGTAAACACTTCATAGGATGAGTTTTCTCTCCAGCTTTGGTTAATAAATTTTAAATAAAACTCAAAACAAAACAAAACAACAACAAAAAAATCCCCTCAGAGATAGCACACATGGTTATTATTAGAGAATTAATATGTACAAGGAGCAATGTTAGCCCCATCTCTTCATAAAAAGGATTATTGGTGAGTAAAATATCAGGTTAGGGTCGTCTATGGTATGTTCTAATAAAAATGGTATTTCCAAATAAAACTGATTTTTGCATTAGTGTGTTAAAGAAGTGGGAGAATATTTATTTACTTATGATTGGCTCATCTGATATAACTATATGTAAAGATCACATTTGCATTCATGTATATTTGATAGTATGTAAATTATCTTTAATGTTGGATTATATGTCTAGTATTCATTAGCATACGATTGAAAACCATAATGTAATATATGAAGTGAGGGAGAAAAGTTGCAAAAAATAATTTTGCTTATTTTGTGTGAAGGAATAAGGATCTAATATAATGATTTACCTGTTAAATTTATTATTCCTAAATATTATAAAATGATGAAAACTATAGTATGTCCAGTTTCACCAAGTAATTTACTAAGATGTCCAATGTTATGCTTATAAAAAAAACTTTGTTGTTAGTTTTCCAAATCTGTTCGTTCTTTCATTATTAGATAATGGAATTAATCTATGTGGCGATGATGCATAATTTACTCTTATGTTGATTTGATTTAAGAAAAATTCTCATCATTTTGTGCAAGTAACTATATTTTTCAAGTTTTTGTTTCTTAGATGTAGAGTGGTAAATGTTCAGATTACAAAAACTTGGTTTGGTTAAATAAAAAACATTTATTACATCTTTTTATTGCATGGAGTGATCCACAAATTTGATCTTTCACAAAACTTTATAGCTTTCTCTTTCCTAACCTTGCCCTTCTGTATCCAATTATCTGATCAGACATGACAGAATTTTCATACTGTTGACAATGAAATTCATTTAAGTACAACTGGTTACTTCTAAACATTTTACAGCCCAAATTATATAAGTATTTCACTTTAAAGATATAGCTGAATTTGCCTAATACATAAAGCAAATATTTGTATAATTATTGTACTTCAAGGTATAAAATCATAAAAGATAGCATAATTCAATTTTTAGAGTACCATAGATAAAATAAAACATAAACAAAATCAGTACTTTGTTGTGAATTCTACTACATTCTTTATTTTTCATGGTTTTTAATGGAAGAAATTAATATCCTCAAAATAATTCAAAATAAGTTCTAAATATCAGTCAATTTTGTTGGTTAAACTAAGGTCAAATTCTCTATTTAAAATTTCTAGGCACTGATAATCTTTTATAAAAGAATATTTATT
>NW_008352126.1:1014500-1039351 GCF_000622305.1 Nannospalax galili
ATTTATTTATTATTTTTATTTTTTATGTGTATGAGTGTTATGCCTGCATGTAGGTAAGTGCGCCTGTGTCGTGCAATGGCTACGGTAGACAGAAGGGGCTGTAGGAGTCCCTGGAAATGGAGTTATGGGAAGTTGTTAGCTGCCATGTGGGTGCTAGGATTCAAACCCGTTTCATTTTGTGAGGATCCTTCAGACACTTTTCTCTAGCATTTTTTAAAACCATAATCAGTTAAAAATTGCCAAAAGGTGTTTCCCCACTCTGGTGCTGTGGGTCATGAGAACTTACTCCTATCTGCAGTTGGTACATGCCATCTGATTTCCCTGGTCACCACGTCGTTCATCTCTTCCAATGAGCCACTACGCACAGCTGAAGTCCATTTATTCCCTGTCTAACAATTGCCTGTAGCTAAGTGATACCTCATTTTGTATATGCTCTGCTTGGTATCACTCATTCTCCCACTATGGACACTTTCATTGATCCTTGGCTGTTGGTTATAGTATCAGGATAAATATAAAAGTGGAGCTATCTCTTGATTTAGCATTTTTATTTCTGTTAGATGTTGTGAGATGGCCAGATCATATATTATCTCTAATATATTTGTGTTTGTGTATGTACAAATATATACACATATGTATATGTATATAGGTATCCAAATATATATACATATACAAATATACAAACAAATATAATTATATACATGTATGTGCATGTATATATGAATGTATATGGTTTATGTACCTATTCACATGAACATGTACACGTGTGCATTCAAGTGCATATGCTCATGTGTATGTGTGTGTGTAGTGTGTTCCTCAATTGTTTTCCACCCGACACAGGGTTTCTCCGTCAACTTCAAACTCATCTAAGTGGCTAGGCTGGCTGACCAATGAATCCACGATCCTCCTGTCTCTGTGCTCCCAGTGTTAGGTTTATAGTCATGTTGCCACCCTGGGATTTTATGTAGGTACTGTGGATTCAAACATGAGTCTTCATGATGGTGCAGCAAGTACCTTACCAACAGAAACACTCTTTAGACCCTGTTAGTTCTATTTTAAATTTTGATAAATTTAATACCAATTCTTCTCAAACTCTGCTAGGAAAAAATATGGTGGTAACTTTTGGAAATTCGTTTTATGGGGACAGCATTAGCATGATACCAAAATCAGAGAACATACACAAAAGAAAACCACACACCAGCATCCCTAATGCATATATATTCTCAACAAAATAATGCATTCTGTACAACAAGTCAAAAGTAAACAACATGATCAAGTTTAGTTATTTTATAGGAATGGGTCAATAAATACAAATCAATAAAGATATCAAATCAAGGACAAAATCATGATTATCAGAATCAATGCAGAAACAGTTCAATAAAATCCAATTATATAAACTCTCAACACATCAGCTGTTGGTGGAGAGTGTCTCCCACTGTCCAAGCCAATATCAAGCTGAAAGGAGAAACCTAGAAAGAATGTCCTCTACGTTCCAACCACACAAGGGAATCAGTTTTCAGGGCTGTTCTACATGGTGCTAGAAGTCTTCAACCAATTAGAAAACAGAAAAAAATTAAGATCATTAAAACATGAAGGTAAGCGATAAAATTGTCTCTGATAATATATGCTATGATTTTATTTTTGAAATATATAAATCCATGGAAATTTAGTTAAAACTTATAAGGAAACTGGTTTTCAGGACACAAAATTAAAATGCAAAAATAATTTGCCCTTTTATATATCATTCTTGAACTTAACAAATAAGAATTAAAAGGACTGTCCTGTTCATAATGGTTTGAATATACCATTTATTATGTAAGTTGATTATTTTTAGGTGAATAATGATGATTCAAGTAACAAGGTATAGCAATTCTGGAGTTTGATACTTAAGATATTTTTCTTTTCGAGTTTTTGTGCGCATATGTTTTACTAACCTGTTTAAACATCACTGTACTGTTTGTTTCCACACATTATTTACCACAATCTGATGTCTCTTATCAGGCGTTTATAATAGTCATTTTATTCTTCAGTTTGACTCCTGAGAAGGCAGACTTGTAGGTGTATAGTTTAGGTCAAGGCTAATACTTTGGCAATGTCCTCAGTACTACAGGCTCTGCCAGATGACTCACATGTTGTCTGAAGACTGCATTCTAAGCAGCCAATGCTCATGTTTTTTTATTTATGCAGTTTGCTGTGTAATTTTGTGTCCCCTAAAATTTATCAGATATCAGACTTTATTTGATTACTATCTATCTCAACGCTGTGGACTTCTCACTGCTATTTTCTTTCTTATATTTCTGGCTGATTAGTCCATTATTCCAACAGGATTAAAAATTAGGTTTCCTCTGCCTGACAGTTTTTTAAAAAAAATACATTCTAAATTAAATAATTTACCTCTAAACATTAGAGATAGCGACACTTTTCCTTCAGGACAAGGAACTACTAAGATGTAAGAAGCAACACTGACTGACCAAAATGTACAAAGAGTTAATGTATTTCTTATTAAAGGCTGTGATAATATTTATAAGTAAATTTACTCAGTTGTACTCTCTGAAAATTTCAAATGCCTTTATTGTTTGTGACAGAATATATATTAATTTTATTATCATATATCACTTTCAGTTGAGTCTGGTCTTTTTAAAAAGTTTTATTATTATCATTATTATTAAATTATTATGTCTGCATGTGTGCATATATGGCCATAGGTGTTAGATCTACTGGAAATTAGATTCCCTGAAGTTTGGGTGCTAGGGGGAGCCTGACTGGTCCTATGTGGGTGATGGAAATCCAGTTTAAGTTCTTAACAAAACCAGTATGAGCTTTTAATCTCTGAGGTATCCATCTAGCTCTCAGCTTTGGTTGTTAGAATCTTTTTCTTCATCTAATTTTGATTTTGATATGATGTTGATTTTCTAGCTCCTTTTGATGTACCAACAGGTGTTTATTTGAAATGTTTCTCCTTTCTTGATTGGTTTAAGCTTCCTTTCCAGCATTGTTTGGCTATGTTCCACGGAGTTCGGTATGTTTTAATCTTTATATCATTTTGTGTCCTTGGATACTTGGTTGCTTAAGATCTTGATATGGTTTATAATTTCATTTCATTGTGATCAGAAAACATACTTAATATAATTTTAATGCTTTTCAGATGTGCTGAGAATATATATTTTGTAATTGGAGGGAATGTTCTGATGGTAACTTGCTAGGTCTTTTTGTTAAGGTAAAATTCAATTCTGATTTTTTTGTGTTGGTATTTTGTTCCATCTGATTGATTTATTCATTGTTTCAAGTAAGTGATATGTATTATTACTATTATTATGTCAGAGAATACATTTTTTCAAATTTTTATTAATATATATTTATTATTTTCATCAATTTTTGAGAAGATCATATAATGTATTTTGATCATATTCAGGCCCCTGCCCTTATCTGCAGCTGCCTACGACCTCACATTCAGTTTCATATCCTCCGGTAATATTAGTTTTAAATTTTTTAATTTAATTTTTTGCATATTTGATACAGAACATCTCAATCAATCTTAATTATCTCTATACCCCCATCCCCACTGGCACCCTACCATACCCCCCCCAACACATAGTAGAGCCATATACTCTGTCATCCCTATTAAGGACCCACCATGTCAAGTCAGTGTCCCCAGCTGTTCCCCAGTGCAAGTTTGTCCAGTGAGTCTAGTCAGTCTATCTAGAATCCTTGTTTTAGGAAGATCAGCTCTTCTTTATCTATGAGCAATCAGCTGCCAATATTTTTTCAGATAAAATTGGTGTCTGCAGTTCATTTTCCCAGTTCTTTACTGGGTGTTTGACTGCCTGAGTTTGCGTGGAACTTGTGTATGCAGACACCACTAACATAAAATCATATGGGTAGGAGCTTGTAGGACTTTGTTTCCATATGGTCCTGCACCTCCTCCCATGACAGCTCAATCTAACAGGGACTCAGAGTGGACCTAGGGAAATGGGCCGCGGGCTGGCCCTGGCCTGAGAACAGTTACAGACAGATTGCTGCTGGGAGAGGGACAGTAGACCTTCCTTATAATCTCTAGATAGGCTGACTAGCCTCCGGTGGATAAACTGGCACTGAAGGACATCTGGGTACAAATGCCTGACTGGAAGAGACCTAATGTGTATGGTGCAGTACATGAGGTCCAGTCGGGGAGGTGTGGGACTATGGATCAGAGAGGGGTCTAAAGTTGATTAAGAACTGTTGAGTGAAATGTACAAAAGCTCAGGACAATACTTTTGAAAATCTACCTTGGGGAGACAGGATGGGAAAAGGTGTTGCAAGCAAATGGAGAAAGTTAATAAGTATTACTTTTTTAATATCTGACAAAATAGACTTCGAACCAAAGCTAGTCTGAAGAGATAAGGAAGATCACTTTCTACTAATTAATCCGTTAAGAGGACAACACAATTCTAAACATGTTCCCACTAATTACAGGTGCCCCCGGTTTCATAAAACAAATACTTCGAGGAAGAAGACACAGGTCAACCTGCAGAGTAACAGTGGGGGCTTTAAAACGCCACTTCCACAAATGGGCAAGTAGTCTTGCGGAAGTTATCAAAAACACCTCAATTAAATGACATCATAGACCAGGCATCTACAGATATTCCATCCAAACACTGTGTAATGCACATCACTCTCAGTTTTCCGTGATACTGTCTCTAATGTACATCATATATTAGAACACAAAGAAAGTCTTAACGAACACAGGAAAACTGAAATAATACCCCATATTCTGTCTGATCACAACGAAATAAAAACACAAGTCTCAGTACTAGGAGAAACTATGAAATATACAAACTAATGGAGATAAAACAACACAATGTTGAATGTTGTGTAGGTTATTGAGGAAAGAAAGACTGTAATAAAAACATTCCTGGGAAGCAAATGAACATACCATGATGCAGTCTTATGAGAAAAGCTTTAAGCTGTGAGTCCATTAAGGAACGATTTGATATGTAGAGGTTGCATTGGAGATGTGTCACTTAGGGATGAGCGTCTCACACACACTTGTTCTCTGCATTTGACCCATTCTGGAGCTCTGTAATAGTCGCCATCTGCTGCAAAAAGAAGGTTTTTTTTTTGTTTTGTTTTGTTTTGTGAGGGGTGAAAGATACAGTTATCTGTAAATATGAAGAACCATATTTACAATAAAGAAGTTACGTTGGTCTAGGAACACGGCAGAAATGAGTTTTTCTACAGGATCTCTGACCTCTCCAGCCATATGTGTTTGGCTGTGTTCACATGAGTTCCTTCTTCCTGAGCCCAGTGGATGGACCAAACTGAAGACCATTTAGAGATGCAAATCAAACTGTAGAGGCCGTATATATATGAGAATAAATGATGTAGAGCAAGAGACAGTAGAGGGAGGTGTGAATGGGGGGTGGGATCTATAAAGCATCAAACTATATTGTACGGAAATTGAAAAAATTCAGTAATAAAATGCAAATTGTTGATAATGGGAAGGAAAGGTTGGCTTCAGCCTAGATACCCATGCTCAAACAATGGACACAACCTGACACCCCAGCCATCACCCCCACAGCTGATGATGAGAAGGAGGAGGAGGAGGAGGAGGAGGAGGAGGAGGAGGGGGACTTTGTATGGAAGACTGTATTGGGAGCACGTCTACATCAAGTGCTGGTTCTTCGGCATCCTCCATGGAAACGTCCAGATCGTTACACATGAAAATGCAAAGTCCTTCTCAGATGAGGAGGAGAAACAGGCGGAGCTGGATGAGGAAACACAGAATGAAATTTGAAACGTCTGGGATACGTCGTGGATGAGGATGTGGTTTTATCGCTCCTGGGAGTACCGGCCAAATCCAAGTGCCTGTGATTAAGAAAAACGTGTAGGGATTTTAGGTAACATGGCCTGTTTCCAGGTGATTTGTGTGCCCATCAGCAGTGATACAAACCCGAGCAGCTGTTACTGCATTGTTTGTAACTGAAACCCACCGCCTGTACTGTAAACAAACAAGTTGTTAACTTACTTGCCTTCGCTGGCAGAAATGACCAGTGTCTGTGTTGAAAGGATCATCCAACTACTTATCACAGCACCGCCTCCTCATGTTAAATTCAACAAATGTTGACTTGATGAAGGGGTGGGGGGGAGTTGCAGACTGTCTTCTTGAACTGGATGTGAACCTAATGGTGGTGAGGACTAGAAATGGAGCTGCTCTGCCTGTCGCTCAGCTCTGGGGCACTGCGAAGGGCCGCCAGTGTTCAGGATTCCACCCTCTGCACTGGAAGGTGCCAAGCATTACCTTCTGAAAATCCAGAAGGGCTTGACATGCACACGTTACAGTTGCTGACGCAGTGACTGATGGAATTCAAGCAATTATACTGGAAAAGAAAAGTGGAGTTTGTTTTTTGACCTGGTGAATTCTGCCTAACTGATGACCCATCCGTCATGGCACAGAAGCAGAATACTGTGCTGGCCTCTGTCTTCTCAGTGTCATCGGACAGGAGTACCTGAACAAGGAAAAAGTAGATTTTCCTCTAACTGATGACCTAATTCAGGTGTTAGAAGATATGGACCATTGTCAGAAGAAACAAGAGAACTCCACAGAGTCCAACACGGAATAGCATAGAAAGGTCTGATTTAACCCAAGATGACATCCATTTGAAAAATATTAAAAGGATAGTTCATGTGAATTCCTTTCTAATATTTTTCTTGTCTTAAACAAAGGAAACCTTGGCTCAGGGATGGAAGGAGGACCAGTTAAGCAGACAGAAATGAGAGCCTCCTTCCTCTCTACGCCCGTGAGGTATAAAATCCAACATACAGTTGATTAGGCCCTTGACAAGGACCTGAAAGAAAGCAACCCAAGTTTGAAGGTTCAGACTTAAAATCTAAGTCCAAATGTCTACTCTTCAAAAAATAAACTGTGATTTTCATGTTTTGAAATTGACATAGAGAAAACCTTGGACTAAAGTAATATTATATACAATTGTTTAGTGTTAAACACAGGCATGTCTTTCTCTGCAATCCTAATCCCATTCCATTTTGTTTGGTTTTCTGAGACAGGGTCTCGCTGTAGTCCCAGCTGGCCTGGCGTTCTCTGTGGAGAGCAGTCTGGACTGGATCTCACAGTGATCTTCCTGCAGCTGCCTTCCTAGAGCTAGGATTGAATGTACGCGCCACCTCGCCCGCCTATATCCTCTTCTCATTTGCATTGGAATCTGGAGGTTTCACCACTGACACCTCTTTCTCATATTGCACTAAATATGTTATTAATCGTTATTGAAGAAGAAACAAAAGAATAAGCTGATCAAAATTGAGGTTCTTTTTCAAATATTAGACTTGATAAGAATTTTCTTTATAAGTATTAATTTTAAGATGGTAATTTTGCATCCATTACAAGTACATTTAGCTGTCGGAACAGAAAATCCATAACTTTTAATGGATTTTATGCAAAAAGAAGCACAGACTGTAAGTCTAGACCTGAAAAGTGGCTCAAGACCTCTGTGCCCTTCTGCTCTGTGTGACCTGCTGTGTAGACCTGGCTTTTATGTTTAAAGGATGAGGCAAATATAATAGACACATAATCTTAAAATTTCAGATATAGAGAGAGAGAGAGAGAGAGAGAGAGAGAGAGAGAAACAAAGATGTTTTAGGAAGTTTGCCAGCCTACTTTGACCTCTCTGTCCGTTATATCTAAAATCTCCACCCCTCCCTCCCTCAGTCTGTGAGTGGAAAGGCTTGACAGGCTTTCAGATACTCAATCCATGATTATTGCTACTACGTGCTTCATTCTGCAGGTGTTATTTATTTAGAATTCTTTCCAGTTTTTTGGTAAGTTATTCTGCCATTGTTCCAAGTCAGGGTTTTTCGGTGTTTACAGAAGAAAGTAGAAATGCTGACATTTGGATATAACTGTGTTAGTAAAATGGTCTGTTTTCAGCATGATTTTAATGGTAGAATTTCAGAAAAGTGTTTGCTCAAGCACGTTTAATATAAGATTGAGGGAGAATAGGGATCTCTGACTCTCCCCGTCTGTGCAGGGGATCCCCCACATAGTCCATGGCTCTCATTATTCAGATAATCATCCAGGCACAATTACAGGGGCTTAGCTTGCCTCCCTGAAAGTTAAATTTCTGAGGATTTAAAGAAACTCTCTGCTATGGATAACAAAACCAGCTTTAGAAACCCAAAAATTTATCTCTGAATCTCTTTGGATTTAAAGGATTGGGTTTACTTTGCTTTTTTTTTCCTCTACTTGAGAAATTTTGGTTGGTGAAACAGAGGACATTGAGTTTTGGGTAAAAGAATACAATTTACCATTTAGCGGTGGTATTTATTGCTGAGAAGAATTGGGCACAAAACTAAATCCTTACAGTAAAGCTAACTATAGGTTTGCTTTGTGTATGCCTGTCCTTAGAGCTAATTGTATTGGTAGACTGTAATGTCCTTTCTTTGTTTTCTTGAGACAGGATCTCGTGTAATCCAGGCTGGCCTAGAACTCCCTATGTAGCCCAGGTTGGCCTAGAATTCCTGATCCTCCTGCATCCACCTCCCTAGTAGAAGTGTAACTAACATGAACTTTGCCTGCATCAGTGAAGGCATTCCTATCCACTAGGCAGTGCTAAAATATGGACCTTTTATATCTGAAAGTGCGAACTTCTAAAAGTGCCATATAAGAGCAGTATTTGAAGTTACCGCTTTTGTTTACCTTCATACTTAGATGTTTTATGGTCTATTTTTTTAACGTGTTTTCTGAACACAGGGACTGCTGAGGGTAGAGTGCATACCAGAGGAGAGGTAATGGGGGGAAAAGAAGTGTGTGTGTGCCGTAGGATGGCCCGGCTGCTCTTGCATCCTCTTCTGCCTGAGATGTCACCTGTTTACTTGCTACTTTTTTCTGTTGTAATATTACGATGCATACAAATGTGCATAACGTTTTGAAAAGCTTGGGAACTTCTATAATCTATAAATTTTAATAATGTAAAATATGATCAGTGCTAAAACTCTTTAAGTGCTAAATGATCCAAAGAGGTAACACACGAAAAACACAGTCTTGAATCAGTTGCAACAGTCTTTCGGAATGACACCTGTACAAATAAAGTATGAAAGTGGAGAGCACACAGTAGGTGAAATACTTGATGATCTTTTGCAGGAGAGGAAGGAAGAATTACAGGTGTACCTGAGTTAGCAAGTACTAGAGCTAGTAAATTATAATATTTAAATAAACTTCAATTTCTGAGATATCTATTTATCTCAAAAGAAGATATGTTCTTTTGCGTCTATAGAAATTACCTCCCTCACAGCTGGTGAATATTGTTCAACTCTGATAAGAGTTCTGCTTTGTTTTCTTTCCTTCTCTCATCCAGCTCCTTAGAGTTAAATGGGGTCTTCTACTACATCTTTAATATTTCTCATTGCTTTCACTGTGAGTAACTACCTTGACAGCTTTGGCAATAAATAGGAAATGGTATTAAAGCTACCATCAGTATATGCACTTCTGCTGATGAAGTGCATCAGAAATTAAGACAGTAAGAAGTAAGTAATTTGGGGCTCAGAAATTCCTAAGTAAACACCATTTTTAAAAAATGTGTTAGTTTTATTAGTTTTATTTTATGTGTATGCGTGTATTGCCTGTATGTTTGTAATTGCACCCAAATACAGTGCTTGCAGAGGACAGAAGAGACTGTTAGATCTCCTGGACCTGGAGTGACAGTTGTTAGCCACCATGTGGGTGCTGGGATCTGAACATGGGTCTTCTGCAAGAACAGTCAGTGTTTTTAACTGCTGAGCCATCTCTCTGGCCCCAAACACCATTTTCTTTTTTTAGAATTGAACAGCGTGTGTGATGGTGTAGAAAGTAATCAAATCAACGGCAGAGAGCAAACACTGGATGTCAGGGTGCGCTGCCTGCTTGAACCAGCATTGTTCCAACGTTGTTATTAGTTTAGTTGTTCAAGAGATAGTTTCATGCCAATGAGGGCTTAACTAGCAGAAATTTTAAGAAAAGGAAAATAAGCAAACATTTTTCTTGCATTACTCTATTTCAATATTTTTATTGTTGCTAGTGTGAGATTTAATCCAAGAACTGTTTCTGAAACGCGTGGGATTATAGTGAGTGGTAGAACTCTTAAATTTGCAGCAGAGTCACCTAGATCAAGAAGGAAGCGGGGCAAGGGAGGAGATGAGTAGAACTGACTGTGTGTTGGGATTGAATTGAGTTTTATGGAAATGGCTATGGATTACATGGGATCTGATATGCTGTTCCCTATATTTTTTGCATATGTTTGAGATTTCTTACTGAAGTTTTTTTTAAAAAAAAAACAAATAAATCACACATGACTGCAAATCAGTAGGCATATAGCAAATGATGTATTCAAGGACAGAAGTTATTTGATCAGCTCTCTAAATATAGAAAATACTTTTCTTAAAATCCAACATATCTTCATAATAAAAATCCTGAAGAAATTTGGAATAGAAGGAAAATTTTACATGATAACAAAGGCTCTACATGACAAGCCTATAGCCCACATTAAACTGCTTGAGGGAAAAGCCAAAACACTCCCACTAAAATCAGGAAGAACAACAGATCCCACTTTTTCCACTGCTACTCAATAAAGTGCTGGAAATCTGAGTTAGAACTGTAAGTCAAGAGAAACAGGATAGATACATAAAAGGAAGAAGTCAGAGTGTCCTTATTTATAAGTGATTCTGCATATAAGCTATTCCAAAGAATCCACTACAAGACTCAATACTTGTAAGGACTTTGAGCTAAATGGGAAAATACAGTGTCCTTCCTATATATCAATGACAGCATGCTGAAGAAGAAATCAGGGAACCAGTTCCACTTACAATCACCTAATGACAAACACCACCAAGAAATCTCAAAATCAATCAAACAAACAAAAAATAAAGGCAATGAAACCAGATAATAAAGGCAATGAAGGAAATAAAGGAACAGAAATGACAATATTGAAGAATCGCCGATGGAAAGATCTGCTTCATGACTGAAAGACTCAGTACTGAAAAATGGTTATCTTACTCTAAGCTGTTGACAAATGCATTGCAATCCCTTTAAAATGCTCATATCATTATCTAGCAGAAATAGAGAAAAATAAAATTCATATGGAAACTCAAAAGAACCAGCATAGTCACCCCTAATCTGAGCAAACAGAACAGGGTTGGAGGTGTTGCTGTTCCTGATTTCAGGGTATATTACGGAACCATGGTAACAAAAACCGCATAGAAAAGGCATGTTGGTAAAATGGAATAAAGGATCTAGTTACAAAGCCATGAAAATTCAATGACCAGAATTTTGTTACAGACAGCAAAAATATACAGTGAGAAAGAATAATCTTGCCAAGAAATGGTGCTAGTGTATTGGATATCCATAAGTACAAGAATGAAACTTTATCCTTACCTGTCAGATGGCACAAAAATCAACTCCAAATGAGTCAAGGACCTCAGGGGAACATTTGAAGCTGCCCAAGGGAAAAATAGAGAAAACATTTGAAAATACAGGTACAGATACAGGACTTCTGAGAAGGATTCTAGTTACTCAAAAGGCCAACAACTGACAAATGGGCCCTCATGAAATTTAAAAGCCTCTGTAGAGCAAAGAAATCTGTTAATCAGCTAACAAAGTAGCCTACAGATTGGGGGCAAATTTTCCATCTGTATATGTGAAAGAGAATTAAAATCTGATACCTACAAAACACTTTAAAAACCCCGCAACTAAACAACAAGAAAACAAACAACCCAGTCACAAAGCAGTGCTAATGAAAGGATCCAGTTTTCAGTCCCATGGGTTTTGGTATGTTGTGACTTCATTTTCAACTGATTTCTTTGAATTTTTTTCATTCTTGATTTCTTCGTTGACCTACTTAATATTCAAAAGAAATACAAAAGGATAATAAATATTTGAGAAACTATTCAGCTTCCCTAGCCATAAGAGAACATAGTTAAAGCTACTTTGAGGTGCCATCACATCCCTGGAAGAATGCCAGTCATAAGGGCAACAAAAGAAAACAAGTCCTCGTGAGGATGTAGGGAAAGAGGAATGCTGGTGATGTTAGTGTAAAACGGTGTGGTCACTCCGGAAATCAATCTAGAGGTTTCCCAAAAAACTATAAACAGATCTACCGTATGATCCAGGTATATCACTGCTGGGCATATACCCCAAGTACTCTACACCATACTACAGAGGTACTTGCACATTCATGTCCATTATTGTATTCACTAGTGTTAGGAAAAGGAATTATCTCGGATGTACACTAGCTGATTAATGAAGAGTGAGAATACGTAGTATACACACAATGCAGTTTGGTTCAGTCATAAAGAGAAATGAAATCTGAAGAAAAATTAGTGGAACTAGAAATTACTAAATGAAGTGCGTCAGCCCAGGCTCAGCTCAGAAAGACAAATGTTGCCTAGTTTCTTGCATATATCAATCCTTCTTGTTTCTAATATATATATATATATATATATATATATGTATATATATGTGTGTGTGTGTGTGTGTGTGCATGTGTGTGTGTGTGTGTGTGTGTATTTAGGGTGGGAATGGGTCTGTTTAGAGGCCAAGACAATTGGAGAAGCTCCATAAGAGAAGAAAAAAAGAGATGGTGAGGGAGAAGGCTGGGGAGGGTGATTGAATACATCTGATGTAAAAGTGAAGGGGAGCATTTTGAGGTGCAATGTTATAATCCGGGATATTGCAGGGGAAGGCGGTTCTCAACCTAATTAAAAGTAAAATTTAAATTAAATTTTTACAAAAGATTAATAACAGAAAGCTAGGGACAGTGAGTCACATTTGTCATGTCTGAACTCAAGAGGCTAAGGAAGGAAGATTACCATGAGTTTTAGGTTACTCTGAACTACGCAGTTTGTTCTAGGTCAGCCTACGCTACACACTGAGACACCTATATCAAAAAAGTATAAGAACAGATACAAAATTTACAGAGGAATACAACAATAAATCCTGCACGTTTTCAATGGATTACTCACACTTTGAATCTTTGATATTTTATTCCACATTTTTCTATCTTATATATCTCTTAACATATTCTATGAATGCAATGTGTGCCTATTGAGTGCTGTTTTTTTTAAATTTATTTTTGAATAGTTTTTTTTTCTTTTTGTCTTTTTGAGACAGGGTCTCCCTGTAGCCCCAGCTGTCCTGGATTTCACTATGGAGACCAGGTTGTCCTTGAACTCACAGAGATCTACCTTCCTCTGCCTCACAAGTGCTGGGACTACAGTCATGCGCCACCATGCCCGGCCAAGTGTTTTTTTTTTTTTTTTATTTTTGAGAGGCATTTATACCAAATATATGAATGACTTATTACAGTGGTTACAATACTGGAACATTTTGACCATGTGTAATTACTATGTGTTAGTCTTCCTGTTTTCCTAACATAATTTTTCTCACAATGTGGAAAGCCCCGTTTGGTATTTCTAGTATTGTCGATCTTATGGAGATGTATTCCCTCAGCTTCCACCTGTCACTGCTGGGTTCTGTTTTATTCATCATAAGATTTTAGTTGTTTGTACTGTGAAAACTGATAAGCTTATCCCACTTTCTTCTGCCTTATAAGTTTTCTGCAGCGACGTTTTCTGACAAAGAGTTCTGTGTCGTGTAGTTTATGTCATAGTCTTGAGACTCTTCTCTCAAATCATTAGCTTTGAAAGCCTGGTTACAACATAAGTTGGGGTAACCTTGAGTGGGTCAAATCTGCTGGGTGGCCCTCGACCTTCATGCACCTATAGAGTTACATATTCCTAGATTTCGGGAAATCCTTCTGTCATTCTTTCTTTGCATGAGCTTTCCACACATTAGGCCTTCTCAGTCCTTGTCACAGCCAAAGAGTATGGATATTTGCTATCCTAGAACTGTTACAAATCCCCTTAAACATTTAGGTATACAAATTGCTGCCTTCATGGAAACCATTGCTGGAGAATCTTACTGAGAGTCACTTTTATCATGACTTTCCCCTTTAATACTTAGTACGTCTGTAGTTTACATATATAATCTGACACCCTTTTGTGCCTAGAGACTCTGATAATAAACACAGGGATAGTCTTACAGGAGGTCCCCTGTATGCGAAGAGTCACCTTTTCTTGCTGCTTTCAGAATTTATGTGGCCACTAGACTTTCTGCAGCTTGTCCACATTGTGTCTCTGTATGGGTCATTTCTGACTCATCCTACTTGTCTCCACATTTGGGGAATAAGAGCCAGCATTTCTCAGATCATCTATTTTCCTTCTGCCTCTTCTGCAATGTGTTCATTGATCAACATTATAGTTTCTCACAAGTTCTATAGGATCTGTTCATTTTTCTGTTGTTTTTCATCTTTTTTGCTCTTCATCAGAATCACTCATTTCAAATATCTTACCCTTAGTGGACTCGGACTTTCTTTAGCACGCTTGTTTCATACTGCATACCCCAGTGAAACTTAGAGTCAGTCACATACTTTTCAGCTCAAGAATTTCAGTTTGGCTCATTTAACAATCTCTGCAATTTTGATGAAACTATTAGGTTCATGAAAAGTTTTAGGGTTTCTTTAAGGATTCTTTTCTCTTTTTCTGCATTAGCATTTATGTATGCGTGAAGCAATTGCTTGATAATATGTTTCTAGTATGTTCAGTGCCTAAGTTTCTTCAGAGGCTGTTTATGGTGATTCATTTTAACGGGACATGATTCCGTCTTTCTTTGAGTTATACTCATTTAGTTGAAAGAAGGCATTTTGCATAAACAGGTGGGAGGACTCTCAAGATTTAAAATCTGATATGAAGAACTTTTGCTTTATACAAGTTCTGAAGTCTTGATTGGAGCCTGGGATGAGTTTTAAGAGTTCTTTAAAAAATTATTTATCCCTTTGCTTCTTGGGCTGCACAGCCTCTGGCGTCCTGGTACCAGCACCTTTCCTGGGGAAGTCCAGCAATGACCACCATGCCTTGACTCTCCCAGCCTCTTTCACCCTCCCAGCTCCCCTGACACATCTCTCCTCTTAGCCTGGGTACTAGCCCATTTCATGTCTTGGCACCCAAGACACTGGGGCTAAGCTCTCAGCCCAAAACCACCACTGCTTCCTGATCTTTTGCATCCAGAGCAACCCACTTCCTCCCAGTAGTCCCCAGGAGACTTCTGGGCCTGATCTTGACCCCACCTACTTTTGCTTCCCTGGGAAGCTCAGCCACCAGCTTCCTGGTGCTAGCATCTTTCCTGGGTGGGTCCCATGACCTGCCAGGCCTTGACTCCCCCAGGCTCATTCATCCCTCCCCAGCTCCCCTCCTAGGCTGGGTACTTGCTCATTTCTTGTCTTGGAAGCACAGACTCCTGGACTGACCTCTAGTTCCTGAATTCCCACAGCTCCCTGATCCTTTGCATCCAGACCAACACAGTTCCTCCCATTAGTCACCAGGAGCCCTTGGGGCCTCTTCCCACCCCCACCTTCCTTTGCATCTCTGGTTGGCATAGCCACCAGCTTCCTGAGATGAGCATCTTTCCTGCGCCCTGCTCCTAGGACAACCCAGCCCCCAAATTCCTGAGGGCAGCATCTTTCCTGGAGGGATCCAGACCTTAGGAGAAAGCCTGAGAGCATAATGAGCCTCATCCCACTTGGTCCTCTGTGGGAACTCCTGAAAACAAAAGCAACGTGGCTTTTCCAATATAAAATCAAAAGAGAGAACCTGAAGCCTAGACCAACCAGTTTTTCATGCCCAACAAGTAAAACACAAAGGCATATAAAGATTTCAAAAAGAAGCAGCTCTAAATTCAGCAAAGGAAGGCTTGAGACTCACACAAGAATCAGAAACTATGAAAGAAATTCACATATGTCAAAGTCACAGAGAAAAATAATAACATGAAAAACCAACATAATATATCCCCACCAAGTACCAGCAGCCTTCTAGAGGAGTACAATGAGAACTCCCTAGAGATAATGCAGGACATGTAACTCAAAAGAACAATTATAAACAGGATAAAAGAATTCAGTGAATTTAAAGAACACACAAAGAAATCAAAGAACTGAAGGAAGATAGGGATAAACTTCTGAATGAGTTCAGAAAAGAGAAGTATTGAAGAATACTAGGGCTGAAATGAAGAAGGAAGTGAAGCATTACTGTATTAGTCACTTTTCTGTTGCTGTGATAGAAACACTGACCCAAGAAATTTATAGAAGGAAGAGTTTATTTGAGCTTATGGTTACAGGGGAATTACAGTCCATCACTGGCAGGGAGGCATGGGGCTGGAGGTGGCTGGAGGAGGAGCAGCAAAATCTCAGCTCTCACATCACCATGCAGGCACAGGAAGCAAGAGAGCAACTGGAAATCCAGCAAGGCTTAAGAACTCTCTCAGCCAACCACCAGTGACGTGCTTCCTCCAGGATAGACATGCCTTCTGAAACCTCCCAAAACAGCATCATCATCTGGGGACAAAATGTCCCTATGGGGGACATTTTCATCCAAACCATCATATTCCACCCTGGCCCCCATAGGCTTATGACCATATGAAAGGCAAAATGCATTTAGTCCAACTTTAAAAGCCCCCATAGTCATTATCAGTCTCAATAATATTTAAAAGTCTGCAGTCCAGGCTCTTCTGAGACTCAAGTAAAGGTCTTAACCATAAGCTTCCATAATATCAAAAGAAAATTACATACTCCCAACAAACAGTGGAACTGAATACATATTACCATTCCAAAAGGGAGGAATAGAAGCATAGTAAGGAAATACCAGAACAAAACAAGGCCAAAAATCAGCAGGGAAAACATTAAATCCAGTAGCTCCATGTTTGACTTCTGGGACTTTGCTTCCAAAGGGCTTAGATGGCTCAGCCTCTCCAGCTTTGTTGCATGTATCACACATCTCTCTCTCCTGTGCTGGTACCACTCCCTGTGTGCAGGTCTTCTTGGCAGGTGCCTCACAGCTTTGGCATCACAGACGTTTTCTTGGGGTCTCCATTGCCAACCAGGCTTCACCTTCACGGCTTCACACAATGGCCTATGAGGGCCTTCTCTATGCAGGAGAACCCCTGCTGCACGCTGCCTGGTTTCCAAGGCTCTTTGAAACCAAAGGAAGAACTGATGACCCCGTAACTCTTGCATCTTTCAGGACTCTAAAGCCAGCACCAGGTGAGTGACACTGCCAAGTTAGACTGCAAGTTTGGGATGGACTCCAGCCTGCTTTATCCATTTTCAAAGGTTTTCCCTTAAATGGTCCCTGCAGCATTTTCCTTTCACAAGTTGGAGGCTTAACTGGGTGCGGTCTTGCCCTAGAGGCACTCTCTCCATTGTTTAAGTTTGAATCTCTAGGCCCCTCCTTAATCACTTTAATCTCCTTATCAGTGGGATCCTCTCCGTCATGCCCTGGTTCCAACATTTGTCTTCCTACTGCTCTTTTTCAACCCAAACTGTATTTCTTTCTGCCCCATTTGCTCTCTTTCACTGTAGATCTACATAATATTCACCATTAATAGCCACACCACCATTTCTACATTAGGCTGTCTTGAAATTTCTTCCACCAGAGAAATTATTCCATTGCTTTTCACCGAAGCCTCAGGCAAGCCATTTGGTCAAGGGCAGACTCCAGCCACACTCCTTGCCAAAAATCCCAAGCGCTGCTAAAGTCCTTATTTCCCTCTGGGACTGTATTGTTCTCAGCAATACTTTCTTCCAGGCCCCTACTAGAATGACCTGTTAAGCTCTGCTTACAGCAACCAACCACTTTTTTAGCCCGAACTTCCAAAGTCTTCCACATTTCTTCAAAACCCCACATGGTCAGGTTCTCCACAGCCAGAACCCCACTCCTGGTACCAATTAGTGTATTAGTCACTTTTCTGTTGCTCTGATAGAAACACTGACCCAAGCAACTTACAGAAGGAAGAGTTTATTTGAGATTATGGTTCCAGGGAAATTACAGTCCGTAGTGGCAGGGAGGCGTGGCAGCTGGAGATGGCTGAAGCAGGAACCGCAGAAGCTAAGCTCTCACAACATCACACAGGCACAGGAATCAAGAGAGCAACTGGAGATCTGGCAAGGCCTAAGAACTCTCTAGGCCCACCCCCAGTGACGTTCCTTCCTCCAGGATAGCCACACCTTCTAAAACCTCCCAAAACATCTGGAGACAAAATGTCCAAATACTTGGAGCCTATGGGAGACATTTTCATTCAAACCATTACAACTCAGTAAGCCAATTAAAAACGACAGGAAAAAGCCTCACCAATAGGATGACTGACGTGTAAAACAGAATATCAAGACTGGAAGATAAAGTGGACGAATTAGACCACTCAAACAAAGATTATGAAAAATTTAAGAAAGAATGGAATGGAATATGCAAGAAATGTGTGGCAACATAAAAAAAAAAAAACCTATGAATCATAGGCATACAGGCAGGAGAAGAATCTCAAGATAAGGGTATGGACCCGATCTTCAACAGGATTGTAAAAGAAAATTTCCCCAAATTAAAGAAAGACATGGACATACAAATACAAGAAGACTATAGGACACAAAATAGACAAGACCAGAAAAGAAACTCTTCAGGGCACATCATAGTAAAAACACTAAATGTACAGATCAAAGAAAAAACACTGCAAGCTGCAAAAGAGAAACAACAAGTCACATATAAAGGAAAACCCATTAGGATTACAGCTGACTTTTCAGTGCAAACTATGGAAGCCAGAAGAGCCTGGACTAAAGTATTACCAGTTCTAAATGACCACAGATGCCAACCCAGATTACTTTACCCAGCCAAAATATCTATTATAGTCGAAGGGGAAATAAAAATCTTCCATGACATAAAAAGGCTGAAAGAATTCATGTCCACAAACCATCCCTTCAGAGAGTTTTTGAAGCAATACAAAGAGCTGTAGAAAAGAACATCTATATCCAAGGTGTTACAGACAGAAACTCAGTGAAAGCATAACTGTGGAAATGCACAGCTATAACAAGAATGTGAACAGAAATAAAAATGACAGGATTCAATACATATCTTTCATTAATAACTTTAAATATCAATGGACTGAACTCCCCAGTCAAAAGACATGGACTAGTTAAATGGATCAAGAAACAAAAACCATATTTTTCTTGTCTGAAAAACACTCATCTCACTTTCAAGTACATGCATTACCTTAAGGTGAAAGGATGGAAAAAAAAATACCAAGCAAATGGCCTTAAGAAAAAATCAGGTGTTGCAATTCTAGTATCTGACAAACTAGACTTTGAACTAAAATTAACCAGAAGAGATAAAGAGGGACACTTCATTCTAATCAAAGGAACAATAAACCAGGAAGATATTACAATCATGAACATATATTCACCAAATTCTGGTGCATTCAACTTCCAAAAACAGTACTACAGAACTTTAAGACCTAGACTAATCCCAACTCATTAATAGTAGGGGACTTCAATACTCCATTGTCTCCATTAGATAGGTCAACTGGACAGAGAGTTAACAGAGAGACATCCGAATTAAACAATACCATATATCAAAGTGACCTAACAGATATCTTTGAATATTCTACCCAAGCACCAAAGAATATATTTTCTATTCAGCACCCCACAAAACCTTCTCTAAAATCGACCATATACTGGGGCACTAAACAAACCCCAGCAAATACAAAAAGACTGAAATAATTCTGTGCATTCTATCAGACCACAATGCAATAAAGCTTAAAATCAACACTGGAAGGAACACTAGTAACTACATGAACACATGGAGATTAAACAACATACTCCTGAATGGTGAATGGGTCAAAAGAAAAATTAAGTAGAAATAAAAGTATTCCTGAACTAAATGAGAAAGACAACACAACACAACAAAACCTCTGGGACACATTGAAATCAGTCCTTCGAGGAAATTTTATAGCTCTATGTGCCTACATTAAAAACTTGGAAAGAACAGATATAAATGACTTAACATTGCAACTCAAGATTCTTGAAAAGCAAAGACAAATGAAACCCAAACCCAGCAGACAAGAAGAAATAACACAAATCAGAGCAGAAATTAAGGAAATAGGAACAAACAACAAAAAAAATACAAAGAATCATGATTCCAAGAGTTGGATCTTTGAAAAGATAAACAAGATAGACAGCCCACTAGCTCAGTTAACCAAAGAAAAAAGGAGCACCTCCAAATCAACAAAATCAGAATTGAAAGGGGAAACATCACAAGAGATACCAAAAAGATATAGAACATTAAAAGGGAATACTTTAAAAACCTATATGCTACTAAATTTGAAAACCTAAAAGAAATGGACAGGTATCTAAAAGCATGGCAACCACCAAAACTAAACCAAGAAGAGATTAACTCCGTAATCAGACCCTTAATACATAAGGCAATTGCAACAGTAATACAAAAACTCCCAACTAATAAAAGCTCTGGACCAGATGGATTTACAGCAGAAATCTACCAGACATTTATAGAAGATCTACATCCAACACTACTTAAGTTATGCGAAAAGATAGAAATGGTGGGAAATCTTCCAAATTCCTTCTATGAAGCCAGCATCACTCTAAACCAAAACCAGGTAAAGATACAACCAAAAAGAAAACTATAGACCCATATTCTTAACGAACATAGATGCAAACATTCTCAACAAAATACTTGTAAACCATATACAGACATATATCAAAAAGATCATCAACGATGATCAAGTCAATTTTATTCCAGAGATGCAGGGATGATTCAATACACGTAAGTCAAAAAATGTCATAAATCATATAAATAGGCTCAAAGACAAGAACCACATGGTCACCTCAATAGTTGCAAAGAAGGCCTTTGACAAAATTCAACAAGCATTTATGTTCAGAATCCTAGAGGGAATTGGACTGGATTCAATATAATTAAACCCATATATAACAAACCCACAACCAACATCATTCTAAATGGAGAAAAACTGGAAGCATTCCCATTGAAATCAGGAACTAGACAAGGCTGTCTATTACCTCCACTCCTCTCTAACATAGTGCTTGAAACTCTTGCAAGAGCAATAAGACAAGAGCAGGAAATCAAAGGAGTAATAATTGGAAAAGAAGAGATCAAATTATCCCTTTTTGCAGATGATTATTACTATATCTAAGAGACACCAAAACTTTCATCAGACAACTCCTAGAACTTATTAACATGTTCAGTAATGTGGCAGGTTACAAAATTAATCTACAAAAGTCTGTAGCCTTTCTATAAATAATAACAAGCAATCAGAGAAAGAGTATATGGAGACACTCCCCTTCACAATAGCTGCAAAAATTATAATGTATCTTGGAATAAATGTGACCAAATACATGAAATACCTCTACAATGACAATTTTAAATCTTTAAAGAAAGATTGAGGAAGACATCAGAAAATGGAAGGACCTCCCATGCTCATAGATTGGAAGAATTAATATTGTGAAAATGACCATCCAACCAAAAGCCATTTATAGTTTCAATGCCATGCCAAACAAAATCCCCATGACAGTCTTCACAGAATTGAAAAAAAAAATCCTAAGATTCATATGGAAGTCAAAGCAACCCTGAGCACTAAGAGCAATGCTGGGGGGATTACTATACCAGATATTAAGCTGTATTATAGAGCTGTAGTCACAAAAACAACATGGTACTGGCACAAAAATAGACCCACAGACCAATGGAATAAAAATTGAAGACCCAAATATGAGTAAATGCAATTTCAGCCACCTGATATTTGGCAAAGGGGCCAAGAACATTAACTGGAGGAAAGACAGCATGTTTAGCAAATGGTGCTGGCAAAACTGGATCTCCACCTGTAGAAGAATTAAACTAAACCCCTATATTTGACCTTGCACAAAAGTCAATTCCAAATGGCTCAAAGACCTCAATGTAAAGCCTGAAACTCTGAAACTCTTAGAAGAAAACATTGGCAAAAACCTACAAGATGTAGGTGTAGGAAAGGATTTTCTAAACCGGACACCAATAGCCCAGGAAACAAGGGCAAGAATTAACATGTGGGACCTCATTAAACTAAAAAGCTTCTGTACATCAAAAGAAGCAATCATGGAAGTGAAAAGAAAACCCACAGAATGGGAGAAAATCTTCACCAGTGACACATCTGACAAGAGGTTTAACATACAGAATATATAACGAACTCAAAACCCAAAGAATCAAGAAAGGAAGCAACCCAATTAAAAGATGGGTTAAGTAACTGAACCGAGAGTTCTAAGAAGAAGAAATAAAGATGGCTAAGAAGCATCTTAAAAGGTGTTCAATTAGGGAAATATAAATTAAAACCACTTTAAGATTTCATCTTACCCCGGTCAGACTGGCTAGGATCAAGAGAACAAATGATCCTCTCCAAATGTTGGAGAGGACATGTGGAAAGGGGAACACTCATCTGCTCCTGGTGGGACTTCAAACTTGTTCAACCCCTATGGAAAGCAGTGTGGAGAACACTTAAAAAAACTACAAATGACCCTACAATTTGACCCAATTATACTACTCCTTGGCATATACCTAAGGAACTCATCCGATTGTAGAGACATTGTATATCCATGTTTGTTGCTGCTCTTTTCACAATAGCTAAGAGATGGAAGCAACCTAGGTGTCCCTCAACTGATGAGTGGATAATGAAAATCTGGTTCATTTATATGATGGAGTTTGCTCAGCAGTAAAGAAAGATGAAATCATGAAATTTTCAGGTAAATGGATGGAACTAGAAACTGTTATACTAAGTGAAGTAACACAGACTCAGAAAACAAACAAACAAACAAAAAATACATATGTTCTCCCTCATATGTGGATCCTAGCACCAAATCTTGATAAGTGATTATGTATCCAGAAATAACTGCAGGAACCAGAATAATGAGAAAGAACCAGGGAAGTAAAGGAAAAGAAAGAATCTGAAAGAGAAAAACAGTAGGAAAAAGAGTAGGAGATATGGATAAAATGGGTTATTTTAAAGAAAAAGGGGAAGGCAGTTTATACAATGAATCCAGGGGATAAAGGGAAAGAAGGATCTCAAGGGGGGTGGGACCAGAGGAGAAGGGTATTATTAAGGGAGAAATGGGGAAAATGGGGCACCTTAAATTGGGAAACCCTGCTGGAAGGGTTAGATAATGTGAGAGATAAATAATGCCTGGCTAGCTTTTGAAAAAACCAGAGGGAACCATATTAGTCCAACAACCTCCTGACACATTATACATACAACTAAATTAAAGAATATGATATATGTCTAGGCAGGGTTTATCTGAGAATGTTTGGTTTTTGCACGTTGTAATTAAAAGTACCAGACTGCTGTAACTAAACTTCTTGGATGTTTAACAGCCATACTTTGAGGCTTATAGTAATTTGGTCAGAGGACATAAAGAAAGTTTTGCTCCTTACCATCCTAGGGTGACTAAGTTCCAGGAGACTATGAGCATCTCTCAAAATATCCTATAACTGTGGTGATTCACCTGTCCTCTTGATCAAGGAAGCTGTGGAGACCCCAGAAGTTGGACTTGTACCAGTGTCCAGTCTACAAAGAGGAGGGTCAACACAGAGAAATCATTTCCTCCATGCTTCCAAGTGAAGCCAGACATGGTTGAGCAGGAACTTTGACTTATCTTCACATAGATGGAACTGATAAAAGAAAGGAGCCATGGAATCCTCCCAAGCCCATGTGACCTCTGAGGAACGGATCCTCAAATGACCTTAAGAGTAAAAATAAATTGGTATATCTGGGCCAATTGTAGGATCTTAAACACCCAAAAGGAAAGTATAACCAAAGATTAATGGGATCAATATAGTTTTTAAGAGTCCATATGTATAGCTAAAGGCTATATAACAAGAAACAATGCCAGACAGGAGATACTTCCTTTGAGTTACTGCCAGGGTGGCCCAAAAGACTCCGAGACAGCATCCCTGAGTAGAACTGGGAAAATGAGCAGCAGACCCCCATTTTATCTAAGGAAATATTGGCAGCTGTTTGCTGCTAGATGAGGAACAGCTAATCTTCCTAAAACAAGGATCTCTAGATAGGCTGACTAGAGACAGAGGATGGACAAGCACTGGGGAATGGCTGGGTGGCACCAGCAACACAGTGGACAGCAACAGGAATGACAGAGTGTATGGACTTCAGTTGTGGAGGAGGCTATGAAAGGGTGACTATTGGGAATTGGGCATATAGATGAATAAGATTGTGTGGGATGTGCTCTATGATATACAGACAAAAAACGACAAATAAAAACGACTTATATTTCAGGAGGAAGAATAAAAATTTACTGCATGTTAATTAGTAGATGTGATAAACATTACCATTGAAACCTACCTGATGGCTTTATGTCCATACTCAGGTGCCAAGGATCCAAGTGTAACTGACTGTGACTAGTCATAATCAGATACATAGAGATGTGCAAACATCTAAGTGTTGGTAACATTAAAATGAGTCTTTCTGTAGGAAACAGCATATTTTAAAATGAAATGGAGATCTTTAATAAAGGTTAAAAATTCATTCAATTTTATCCTTACAGGGCTTATACTGAGTTCAGTATTGTATAACTGTATTAAGTCAGCTGTGAACCTAAAACTTTACAGCCACTTTTGAAAGAGATGTATCCCTGCTCTGGAGTGTGTTACTGAATATGTTAAAGCTGTAATGAAATGCCTCTTCTGATCATATGGTTATTAAATTAAATATATTTATCTACTTTTTATTCATCTATTAATTTATGTTTTATGGGTATAAGTCCATTGCTTTCATGTATGTGTACCTGTTGTAGTGCACTCAGAGGCCAGAAGATGATGTTGGCTTCTTTAGAACTGGACTTCTAAATAGTTAGCCACATGTGGGAACTGAACCTAGGTCCTCTGCTAGCCAGTGCTCCTAATCACTAACCATCTTTCCAGTACAATGTTTAAGATTTTTGTCTGGATATATATATTACACA
>NW_008352126.1:1039459-1054317 GCF_000622305.1 Nannospalax galili
TAATAACCACATACTTAGAAGAAGCATTTCATTACAACAGCATTGACATATTCAATAACAATTTTCTGAGCTAAGATGCATCTTTTTCAAAATTGGCTGTAGATTTTTAGATTTACAGTTGAATTGTTACAGTTATACAATATTGTTCTCAGCATAAACCCTATAAGACATACAATTAAGTGAGGTTTTAACCTTTAAAATAGATCTCCATTTCATTATTAAAATACAGAGTTTCATGCAGAACACTTCTTTTTTAATGCAATTGACATTAAGATGTTTGCACATGCGTTTCTAATCTCTATATATCAAATTACTACTAGTCACAGTCAGTTACTTTCTGAGCCCTTGACATATGAGCATGGATACAAAGTCATCAGGTAGATTTTGATGATAATGTTTTTCACATCTACTAATTATTAAGGAGCAAATTATTATGCTTTGAAGAATTATTTTTTTAATCATTATAGTGTTTAAAAAATTTTAATAACTACATGATTAGAAGCTTTTCACTACAGCTTTAACATATTCAGTAACACACTCCAGAGCAACAGTACATCTCTTTCACAAGTGGGTACAAGTTTCTAGGTTCAAAGTTGAATTATTATAGTTATATATTATTGAACTCAGTATAAACTCTGTAAGAAATAAAATTGGATGATATTTAACCTTTAAAAAAGATCTCCATTTCATTTTACAATATATTGTTCCTTGCAGAAAGACTCATTGTTTTTGCTACTAACACAGATGTTGGCACATGCATCTCTAATCTGTATGTATCTGATTACTAGTCATAATCGGTTGCACTTGGATCCTTCGAATGGTAATGTTCATCACCTCTACTAATTAGCATGATGTAAATTTCCATGCTTCCTCCTCAAATATAATACATTTTAAAAAATTTTGTTGATTTGTGTCTGTGCATGTGCATATATCATACAGAACATCCTAAACCATCTCATTCGACTATACACCCACTTCCCAGATAGCACTCTCCCATAGCCTCCCTCCCCCCACTAGAGCCCTTATACTCTGATACCCCTGCTACTGTCTGCTGTGTTGTCGGCACCCCCAGCCAGTCCCCACTATTTACCCTTCTGGTGAATCTAGTCAGCCAATCTAGAGGTCTTCGTTTTAGGAGGGGCAGCTGTTCCTCCTCTAGCAATGTATATTTTCCTGTCTGGATTTGTGCTTGTGTGTGTGTTTGTTTATTGAATTATTTTCTAATACTTTTAAATGACTTCCTTACCCCAAAAGTGTCACTCTGGACTCTTCTCACTCTATATTGGCATGTTTTTGATTGGTAATTTTCTTTGTTGTAGATCACTGATTAGTGTACTAAGTTCTTGTTAATTTATTAGAGTTAGTACAGGGTTGTATACTTGATGTTAATTTGTGGTTAAAAAAAAACCTTTTTAGGCTTCTTTTCAATGTAGTTTTTATATTTTATTTATTTTTTATGTGTTTAAGTGTATTATCTGCATGTATGTAACTGCTCCCATGTTGTACAATGTCTGAGGAAGTCAGAGTAGCATGTCAGATCCCCTGGAACTGGAGTTAGCTACCATGTGTGTGCTGGAAGCCTGCAAGAATAGTTAGTGCTCTTAATTGCTGAGCCATCTCTCCAGACCCTAAATGTAGTTGTTTTTCAGAAATTTCCTTTTATTGAATTTTTTGTATATTTCATTCAGAACGGCTCAATCTTAATCATTTTTATACCCCCATTCCTGTCCCCACTGGCACCCTCCCATAGCCCCCCTCTCCCCCGACCCCTGTGGAGCCCACCTACTCTTTCAAGGCCCACTGGGTTGTCAGTGGGCTCCATCGGCCACCCAGTGAAAGTCCATGCACTGAGTCTAGTCAGCCGATCTAGAGTTCCTTGTTTTAGGAAGATCAGCTCTTCTTCATCTAGCAACAATCAGTTGCCAACATTCTGTCAGATATGATTGAGGTCTGCTGTTCATTTTCCCAGTTCTATGCTGGAGTTTTTCTGCCTGAGTTTGTATAGGGCTTGTATATGCTGACACCATTGCCATAGGATCATATGAGCAGGTTCCCAGGAGCTTGTAGGGCTCTGTTTCCATATGGTTCTACACCTCCTCTCTGGCTCTTACAATCTTCCCGCCCCCTCTTCTGCAATAGCCCCTGAGCCTGGGGTGGGTGAAGTTTAATAAATGGATCCCATCCAAGGACCAGTGTTCAGCAGACTCTTGATCTCTACACTTTGGCTATTTTTGACCTTTTGTGTTTCTGGCCCTCTGCTGCATGAGGGAGCTTCATTACTGAGAACTGAGAGATTCATTAGTGTCCTCTTCATTACCCCTGTTCTATGTTCCATGATCCTTAAGTGTAGAGGTTGCATTGTAGATGTGTCATTTAGGCCTGGGTAAGTCATAGACAATGTCCGTGTGTGACTAGTTGTGGTACTTGATAATAGTCTCTGACTGTTGCAAAATGAGCTTCTTTGATGAGGGATGACTGGGGTATTTGTCTGCAAGTATAAGGATATGTGTTTTGCACATAGTAAGAAATCACAATAGTCTGGCAATGTGACAGTTTGGGGGTTCTCTCTAAGATCTATGGCCACTCCAGCCATGTATATTAGGTTATGTTTACAGTACCACACTTGAGATGTAACTAATGACACTGTGGAAAGAATGTGCTGGCTTCTCATTTTAATGGCTAACGTATACCTCATTCCTTAGCTGTGTTGAAATCAACCTTAAAGCACTTGAGTAGAACATTCATAGCACCTTGCCTTAAATGGGAGGATTCAGATTGCCAGTTTTGTTTTACCTTCCATCAAACACATAAAACAGGAGTGCTGGAGTCCTTATCCAGAGGATCTAAGTATGTATATGACTGTAACCTCTTGAGGGTCTTAGAATTAAGTATCCTTTCACAGTCTCAGTACTTACTGCTGCCTGCTTGTGCTGAAAGGGCATTTATCTTTACTCATGTGGTGATGTCTGATAACTCAGTTATATTTATCATACTCACACCACAGTCAAGAAGATTTAATACAATACATCAATCTACCTTAGATTTATTTTGTGCTTCCGTTTTGATTGCTTGATTTGGTTGATAAACAGAGCACCATTTGCTGACAAAAGAAAATGAGTTGGGTAAATAGTCTATATTCATACATTTGGATTTTTTGTACTTTTAAAGATTAATTAACCAGCAAACTAGTTAAGCCTCTGGTCATTATAAATCTTTGTTTCAGATCATAAGGTTTTGTTCTGAAGCCAATGTATAGTACAGATATTTTAATGCTAATAATCTTACATATATCTTTGCCATTACTATTTTAAACATGCACAGACAGGTATTACATGTCTACAGATGTGTGGTTAAAAGTATAGACTCTAGAACTTTTCTTTCTGCATTTAAATACTTTTGCTTTTCAGAGCTTTATCCATTAGGACTTAAGTTTTAATTTTAAATGGCTGAGAATAATGACCACTGTAATTCAGGGTAGCCTTAAATTTCAGCAGAGGGGAGCCTATAGAATCCATTTGCTCTCCAGATTTCCCAAATATCTTTTGAAAGACTTAGAACATCATTCTTTTATTAGTGACTTTAAATGTGGCATTCTTTTATCCCTCTTCAATGACATTTGATTCTTCTACATTAATATATCTTTTTTCAAATTACTGTATGGTCTTTCTGGTGGTTTCCTGTAGGTATGACCAATTTTAAGTTGTGGCTTTTAACAGTTTATTCTTAGGTTTGGAGATCACAGAACAAAGAGCATTCAAAACCTGGGCAAAAAGTAAGTAGATTTCGATATTCTTAAAGAACTTTCTTATTAATCTAAGTTGATTGGCTGTGTTCTGATTATTTGCACTGTAGTTTGCATGCAAAGAGAGTGTCAAGACACATTTTCATATTAAATTTAAAATGCTATATTTTATGCTAAGTATTGACAGCTACATATTTTTCTCTCTTTCATTTGAATAGCTGCTTTGAACAAATATATCCATTTATTTCATTATCATCTGAAGAGTATAAGAACACTGTAATGGTGATAGATTAAATAACTTTTCCTGATATTTCTTTTCCCCAAATTTTCAGATATGTAACAAAGCACATATTTCCTTCTGAGTCATGCTGAGTAGACATTGCAAGCTCTCCCGAGTATAGCAACTCAAGTACCCAGGCTGCTATTTCAGCACGTGCTTCTTCAATGATTGCAATTTAACATAGGAAAGGAAGAGAGCCTCGATCCTGCCGTTTACATGGTTTACATTTCATTCCCTAAAGCAAGTTGTGTGAGAACCTCAACTTTAAATGGTGAATAAGTGTTATCAACCCTCTACTGAGAACAAGTGGAAGACAAGAACATTTGGGACTAACAGAATAACCACTAGGCATAACATAATACACATTCAGAAAATAATTTAACAGTTTTCATAAACCAGTAACATATCTAATAGGCCACAGATATCAATGAATACTGTGAAAATGTTTGTAATTGATGCTTGAGAGGATATATTTATTGGCATGGCCAGATTATTGGGAGTCAGGGAGTTATTGAAATAACTCCCCGTGAACTGGAAAAAAAGGTGTAGACATTGTATTATGTAAAAAGAAAACATAGAATTGCTGCCAAATAAGAAAAGCACAGTAACTTCTGAATAATCCCTTACCCAGGCTGTGAAGATTTATAAGCAGTATTCCAGGAGACTTAAATCAGACTGCATTTCTTTACTGAGATCTCTGTATAATGTGATAAATATTATTTCTTCGGAATTCTCCATTGCTCCGGCTCATCTTTGCAGTAGCAAAATCAGGACATATACTGATAAAGGGAATTGCTTTAGATTCACTGGAATAAATATCACCTTGTAACATTAATTTTAGAATGATTCTTTTTCCCATTTAGCACATCTAGTTCTTGGATAAATGATGAATCTGTTATCTGGGAAGGAAGCAGGGTAGATAAAGAGTTATATTCTGTGCAGAATTGAAAAGTTTCATTGCCCATTTTCAGACCTTTAGAGGGCAAATTCATATTGCTTTGTGCTGACATTCTCTTCAAGCAATAATCCACTTTACCATGAAAATAGAGCAAATGAATCTAAATCATTAAAAATGTTGTTATAAAAGAGATTGAGATGATGCAGATTGGTTCCTAACCATTTGGTGCTTCAGAAAATTCTAAACATTTATTACTGCCATGGTTATGTGCTGCGCTGTTCAGTAAAATGACACCAACATTTTATCTCAAGCAGTTAGAGAAGAATGCATTTAAAATACATTTATTGGACATTGTACTGAAAATAAAAGGCTTTAATAATGCATGCAATGGCGTTATCATACATAATGACTAATAAACAGCAGTCAAAAGAGTATATGGGAAATGACCTAAACAATAACTTTCTCTCGCACTCTAGTGTATACCCTTTAAAATAATAGTTAGATGATCTTCCTTCCTTCCTTCATTTTTAATTTTTAAAAATATCTTATCATTTTTATTTGATGTGTATGCATGTAATGCCTGCATGTAGATAAGTGTACCCATACCGTGCAACGCCTGAGAGAAGAGAAGAGGCCGTCGGATATCCTGGGACTGGAGTTACAGACAGTTGTTAGCTGCCATGTGGGTGCTGGGATTCTAATGTGGGTGTTCTGCAAGAACAACCAGTGTTCTTACCTGGAGAGCCATCTTCCCAGCCCCTTTCTTTCTTTCTTTCTTTCTTTCTTTCTTTCTTTCTTTCTTTCTTTCTTTCTCTCTCTCTCTTTCTTTCTTTCTTCTTTCTTTCTCTCTTCTTTCTTCTTTCTTTTTTTGGTCTTTTTGATACAGGGTCAGCTTTTAGCACCAGCTGGCCTGGAACTTGCTATGCAGACCAGGCTAACCTCAACCTTCTAGTGATCCACCTGCCTCTACCTCTGAGTGCTGGGAGTGAAGGCGTGTGCCACCAAGCCTGACTTTTGAAAGAGGGTCCCTCTTTTACAGTAAATGAATGTTTGTAGTTAACTAAATGAACAAAAAGTTGATAAAGAGGTGCAACCACAGTTTTCATGTGTCAGATGTTAATGTATTTTCATTTTTGAACTTAATTTTGTACACAGCACCGTCATACACAAATTAAAGAATCAAAATCAGTACCTGGAGAAAAACAAATACTGTTTTCCCCTTAAGTGTTTAAATTGTTTTAAGCACAGTGCTCAGGATTTTTAAAATTCCAAATAGCTATGTGAATCTGTTAGTGAGATACATTCTTGATGGCAGTAACATCAGAGAAGTAAGCTGGCTTTGTGTCCAGAGCTGTATTGTGAAAAATAAGGTTGATTTCTAAAATAACACAAAGTCTGTAGGACAGGGTCTTTTAACTGTTTTTTTTAATACAGGGGCTGAATAAATATCTGTATGTTAACAAATACAAGTTCAGCATATTTCTTATGAAATAGGAAGAAACTACTGACATCTTTCATTGTAAAGTCCAATCAGGCAAGTCATGATGGTTAAACTGTAAAAGATGATGCATACTTCACAGCTCACAAGAGATTTATTGTGCATAAAGTAGACTTTTATGACCCTGGGTGAGATTGTGCTTCAGTCTTGGACATATCCCCTCTTTATGGCCATTAAAAGTTATTGAGTTAACTGTTCATTATATGGTTTAATCTACACTTTTACATTTGTTCTACTTTTAGGAGGGCTGAGGCAGTTAGGTTAAAATAAAAGCTGTGTCAAAACTTTCAGAATATTCAAAGTTTGACCTTAGTGTAAATGTGCTTGAAACTCAGAGGTTACAGGAATTGGATCGCAGTCATTCTCCAGTTATACTTAATGCAAACATCTTTACTACCCCATTGTTGACTCAAATGCTAACCTCAATGCTGTTTTGTTATAAAGGAGAACTTTCTAATTTAAATTAAGCCTCACATGATAACTCTTTTTCTTTGTAGATAATGCTTTCTGTACTCTTTTTAACATAACTTTGTATACCATGATTTAAGGATTTATTCTCATGTAAATATAGAAGAAAACTACTGCAGAATATTATCATGTGTAATATAGTCATGTAATCTCATATAATATAAAATTAAAGCACTATGGGATTTATTTTAAATGTTATCAATTATCCACTTGGAATTGGCTACCTGCATCAGATCTGTCCACGATGGAGTCGACTCTCACACTGACGCACATTACTCACATAAATCTTATATCCAAAATAGAATAAATGAAAGCATTACCATTAAACTGTAGCATACCTAGATGAGAATATCCAAATGTTAAGGATAACTTTACATCTATATATATGTATACTTTTACATTCTATATGTGCATACTTGTGTATAAATATTTATAAAACAGAACAGAAATTTATATGGAATAGTTGCCAAAATTTGCAAACAGCGTGCAGCTAATCGAGAAAAATAGCAATCCAAATGATTAGCATGTTAATTTGATGTTTAAAATACACGGGGTACTCAGTGCTCCTTCCTTCAGATTCTGTGTCTCTGGAATGGAGGTGGTTTCCTGAAAGGACAGCTACCTTCCTAAGTATTTGCCACGTGGTATTACTGAAACTTACTAGACCTATGCCAAACATTTAACTGGGTTTTCTGGATTCTTCTGCTCAGCAACCCTCATGTCTACGTTTCCCCATCGATGTGGCCAGAAGAGTTAATTTTTACTTGCATGAAAACTCAACCCTTTCTTTTTTCCCATTACCATTTCTGTTGTTGCTGTGTTCAATCCTGTTTTGGATCTATCTCATGTGTATTAGTCAGGGTTCTCCAAAGAAACAGAACCGAAAGAATGAATATATATGTATAGGGATTTATCAGCTGAGCTCACAGGATAGAGTCCAAGTAGTCCAACAATGGCTGCATCACACTGGAGAGGCTGAGAATCTGTAGTCACTCAGTCCACAAGGCTGGATGTCTCAGTGGTCCCAATCTGGCACTGAAGGTCTGACAAATTCCAAAAGATCAGCTGGTTTTCAGTCTACAGCAGCAAGATGAACTCACCAGCGAGAGAGAAGGCAAGCAGCAAGAAGCCAGGCGTTCTCCTCTGCCTTGGCCTGTTATACTGGCTGCCATCATAAGGTAGCACCCACATTTAGGGTGTGTCTTCCAGCTTCAGATGATCCAATCAAGAAGATCTCTTTCATTTTAGTTAATCCCAGATCCAGTCAAGCTGACACCCAGGATTAGCTATCACACTCATGTAATATTTGCTCTCTTAATTTCTGTCTCAAATCACATTGCCATAGCACCATAACATCATGTGAGTTGACTGGTGGTCTTTTTCTCCTTCTTTCTGACATTCGTCTCTCTGTTCACACATCTTTCATGGTCACTACATCTATCCATCATTGCTCTATAGATTTAGCAGTTTTCTTGTGTCTACATCGTCTCTATCATATTTTTCTTTTGTGTATGGGGATCTTAGACTCTAAATGCAATGTTAATTGAAGTGGTGATAGCAAATGATCTTGGCTCATTATTTTTAAAAAATTGTTTTTAGTTCATGTGTATATGCATATGTGTTTATCTGTGTGTATGCCACCTGTGTACCTGCAAAGGCAGAAACAGGGTGTCAGATCCCCTGGAGGTGGACTTACAAGGTATTTTGAGTCATGACACTTTGGTGATGGCAATTAAACTGGAGTTTTTGGAAAAGGAGCAAGTAATTTTTAACAACTGAGCCATCTATCTAGGCCCGATTTTCTCCTCCTAAACCCAAAGGGAAAATTTTTGGTATTTCAAAATTGAATAAATTGTTAAAATTTTATAGTCAATTTCCACTTGTGACCGAATAAGGTTTTTTCTAGGCTAATCATTTTAATTAATTTACAGAATATTTGAAAGTTACTTTTGCTGACTTTATTGCTAGTACAAAAGCCTCTTTATTAGTTTAATATGATAAACTGCAATGGTTTAATTTTCTGATGTCAAGCAAATTGTAAAATCCAAGGTCAAATTCATTTGCTTATGAACTTTAATCTTGTCATATATTATTAGATTTGATTTATGAATATTTGGTTTGGAAACTTTTCCTCTATGTCCTTGAGAGTTTTTGAGATACAATGAACTAAGTCAACATAAAATTCTAAAATACTCTTATTTTTCATGGGGATATCCTCATCTGATTTTGTTACTGAGGTAATGATGACATGATAAAAACAAGGTGAGAAATGCTTGCTATTTTTGGCTTTATAATGCATTTTACTTAAATTGTTCTCTTTATAGAATCTTTAGAAGAAACAGTTTTAATGTCCTCTGGAATTAAATTTTTCTCCTTAGAAATATTTTAATGGCGAGTTGGAGCTGATGGGATAGCTCAGTTGTAAAGAACATGCGCTGTTTATGCAGAGGATGGAGATTCAGTTCCCAGCACCCACATAGATGCTTACAACTGCCCATAATTTCAGCTCCAGGGTATCTGATCTACTCTTCTGACCGTGGGGGTGGTGCACATGCATGCTTGCAGGTAAACACTCATAAACATAAAAATAAAAGCTGGAAGGGAGGGAGGTTTTGACTTCATAAGAACATATCATATTCAAGTATGAAATTCTCAGTCAATAAATTTAAAAACAGAAGAAAAATTTTTGTGTGTGGATAGATAGATAGATATATAGATAGACAGATAGATAGATAGGTAGATAGATAGATAGATAGATAGACTATATATAATAAAGATGAAATAAAATAAAAATTATTAAGATTTTGGTCAGTTAAAGTTAACACTATCTCATAGTGGAACATATAAGCAGAAAATGTTCTAAAAATAGTAACAAAAAAGGTGCTTGGTAGTGAGACAGACCAGTGGGACCCATCTCTTCATGGGTCTGAAGGGATGTTAAAGCATTGTAAAAACTTAAAATAACTGTTACTGATAACAATGAGCTCTATAAGTTTATATTATAAGCAAAGATATATTTACTGATGAAATGTAGTAATTGTGCTTGGCTCAGTTTTATAAATTTTCTAAAAATTGCCTCTATTTCCCCAAAAGTTTTAGAAGATAATGGTTCAGTGCTAAGCTGTGAAGACTCATTCTTAAAACCTTCTGGGCTTTTCCAAGTGCAGCAAGAGATGATCACAAAGCCTTCCTCCCCCGTCCCCTTCCCCATGTACACTTGATGCACAGTCAGGGAGCGTTAGTCTTGCTTTTCTGTAAGGATCCACATGCCTGGCATCTCTTCAAGCTTTCTACGGACGGGTCCGTGTCAGAGAACTGGAGCCCATAAAAATAATTGTTTTCTCACTGTGATTGTGTCTCCAGTCCTGTGCTTTTTATGTTGTCCTCCCTTATAGTCCACCACGAGGCTGGGGTCATGTGAGGGCCCCTCATCAATGTGACAAAACTCACTTATGTATGGATCCATACTACCCTGAGGCCTTCATTTTATGTGAGAAAATCAACATGATAGAGTTGGAGATTTCAATGATTTTAGACTCCTTGTGACACCTTAGTAAGTTTATATAGGTTTAACTACATTTTGGGGTTCCTGTGACAATCTGCTATTCCAACACCTATCAGCTGAGTTCCGAGTTCCAACTTACTTGGCTTGGCTTACCGCCTGATAAATGTTGTGCATGGTTGTCTGCGTGTATTTGCATATATGCAAATATATTAAGTAACATCTAGAAGTTGTGATGATGTTTCCTTTTGTTCTTGCATCAATTTAACAACATTTCTGTGTCTTGTTCTTCTATTTCTATCAATGATTCTTCCTAGAGGACATACTGATTTTTCAATATCCAACTTTTGCTTTTACCTATTTTTGTTGGTTTTCACATGAGTCTCAATCAAAATTTTAAAGTTGCTCTGACATTTTAGCAATCTCCTCTAATTCTGATTTTACTATTTTTTTTAATTTTAAGGAATGGTTTTAATGTGGTTACAAAGCAAATTTGAAACATAATAAAGAATTCAGGATATAAAGAGTTAAATCATAGATTAAGCAATTTATAAGGAAGTGAATAAATTGCTTTGGGAAGACTGAATTTGCAAAACATTTCATACAGAACACCTCAAACAATCTTGATCATTTTCATAACCCCGTCCCCACCAGCACCCTCCATAACCCCCTGCCCCCAAATGGAGCTCATATACTCTGTCATCCCTGTTAAGGTCCACTGTGTTGTCAGTGTACCCAGCTGTTTCCCAGTGCAAGTCTCTCCGCTCAGTCTAGCCCGCCTATCTGGATTTGAAAATGTGAAATTCCCTAGGGTTTCTGATCTTGATTATAAGCAGAGAAAAGCTATTACATTTGACTTTAAATATTAGTGCTTCATTATTTCTTAAGTATCCTGTCATATTTCAATAACTATCTGCTAAAGAGATATTAAACAAAATTGGAAAATCAAACTAGACAAGAAAAAAATGAGACACATGTCATAAACTATAAAGCTTAGATATTTCACAAATGGGCCACTTAAATGTTGTAGTAGGTTAGATAAGCATTCTCTCATGAATTCCTTTTATAATCTGTCAAAGATCAATAAATGCACCTAACATTTGCTACTTATTTCTTATCTAAACATGCAGCATAAATTTCAATGTCAATTAATTCAATAATAATCTTGTCTAATGTTTCTTATAATATTGCAAATGGAAAATATAGAAACTGATTTTCATGTCTTTGAAAAGGAACAATGTATTCTATAATGAAATGGAGTTCTTTTTTAAAGGTTAAAAACTCATTCAATTTTGTCTTACAGGACTTATACTGAGTTCAATATTGTATAACTGTATTAATTCAACTGTGAACCTAGAAACTAACAGCTACTTGTGAAAGAGATGTACTCTTGCTCTGGAGTGTGTTGCTAAATAAGTTAAAGCTGTAATGAAATGCTTCTTCTAACCATGTAGTTATTAAAAAATTTTAAAAATGAAAAAAAGTATAACTTTTATAGTGTGTAACACCTTGCATTTTTATCTTTGGACGTCAATTTCACATTAATCTTTGTTTGGGTGATTATTTTTGCTTTTGATGAGAAGAATACAGTGTGATAAATGAAAAGATTTGTCCAAAGTGATTAAATCAGAAAGCAGTGAAAAATGTAAGCCAGAAAAGCATTTTCATACATTCTGTTTTTATTGTATTGTATTTTATATTATTATTGTATTTTTTTTTGTTTCTTTTGAGACAGGGACTCCCTGTAGCCCCAGCTGACATAGAACTCGCTATGGAGACCAGGCTGGCCTTGAACTCACAGAGATCAGCCTGTCTCTGCCTCCTGAGTGCTGGGATTTAAGGTGTGCGCCCCATGCATGGCTCATTTTGAAATGGGTATTTGAGAAAGCTTTATGCCCACACTGTTAATGCCAATATTATAAGAATTCTGTGTAAAATAACTATATTATTGCTCTATGCCTAAATAAGCAAACTATCTAGTTGAAATAAAGTACTGAAGAAATTATGGGATAAGTAGGTTGGTTTAGAAATTAGCTGAATAGAGAAGATAACATGAAGGAACTCAGATATTAAAAATACTTACTGAAAAGGAATTTCAGTTATCACCGATGTTCTCTGGGAAATCGTTTAAGTTTCTTAAAAATATTTGTAAAACCTTAGAATTTGATAGGAGCTCAAAGAAATTAGATAATAATGGCAGACATGAAATTGGAGGGCAAAGGAGTAGGGAGGGAGTAGAGAGGGGAAGGGGACCCTAAATATAATCAAAACACATTGTATGAAATTCTGGGATCAATTTAGAAAACACAAAAACAACATAATTTTAAAATTTGTTCTTAGTAATATATTGGAAAGTGCATTACCCTTCTTGTTGTTGTGCCAAAAACCTGGCAAAATACGCTTAAGGAAGGAAAGGTTTACTTTGACCCACAGTTTGAGAGTGCAACCCGTTATGGGTAGGAAAACATGGTGGTGGGAGTGTGAGGCAGCTGGTGACACCGTGTCAGCACTCAGGAAGCAGAAATGAATGTGGGACGCATTTCACTTTCTACATTTTATTCAGTCTGGGGCTCAGTCCTTGGGATGATGCTGCCCACACCCAAGATGAGTCTTCTCTCCACAATTAAACACTGTTATAACACACACACACATACACACACACACACACACACACACACACACACACACACACAGAAAAATACACAGGCACATATGTGTTACCATGGTGGTTTTGAACCTAGTAAAGTTGAGAATGAAAAGCCAACACGACAGAGATCTTAATAATTAGACCAAAGCTAATTAATTTTGTTTCTGTACAAGCCATCAACATTGATTTCAAAACATAAATCCTAAAGGGCAAAGAAAGGGTGAGAAGCCCAATGCTGAATGTGTAGGACACACACTGTACTTAGATTTCAGGTAAAATATTGGTGTACGCTTGTTTAAATCCACAAGAAATGCTAATGGTATATATCTCAGGCATTCTAATGCATACAACTTCATTTTATTTAGCTTATCAAGCAAATAATTATAACATGCGCATATTCTTTTCAAACTCTTTCTAGCAATTAGTAGGCACATCCTGAAACCTTTTTCTTTTCATCCTCTTCACACACTTAAATATGTATGTGTGTGTGCATGTGTGTGTGTGTGTGTGTGTGGTAGATTCAAGATTTCCAGAAATCATTTCTACATTTTATTCATTATCATTAGATTTTTTTATTGAACTTTTGTACATTTCATACAACAGTTCTTACTCAAATTAAGAGCTCCTTTCCCATCCACGACCTCACATGCCCCAGACCAGGCGTCATGTATTCTGCTCCAATTCATGGGAGGGAACTTTGTTGTCCTTTTCCAGTACAGATGTGTAACAGGAGCAGTAATTATGCCACAGCTGGGTGCTACCTGCCTTGAAATTTCCTGTTCAATTCTTCAACTCATCATTTCTGAATAAAGCTGACTCAAGTTCTCAGGATACAGGCAGAATACAGCCAGGTTATTTATCAGACTACAGAATATCATGAAAGCTATTTTCTAATAAGGCCTCTGTCTCTGATGGTCTTTTATTAGGCTTCTGGTCTTCTAACTCCCATCAGAATAACCTGTTAAACTCTGCTTAAAGTGTTGTGATTGTCTTCTAGCTCCAAACTCCAAAGCCTTCCACATTACAACCCAGCTTCAAAAACCTATGAAGGTCATGACCTGGTTTACCACACCCAGGCCTTGCTTTCAGTAACTATTTCTGTATTATATACTTTTATCACTGCTGTGGCAAAATGCCTGATATAAGCAAGTTAAGGGAATGATTTGGGCTCAGAGTTTGAAATACATCAATTGTGGTGCTGAACTCAGCAGCACGGGCATAACACAGCTGGTCAAACTGTATCCACTGGTCACACTGTATCCACTGGTCACACTGTATCCACTGGTCACACTGTATCTACTTGTCACACTGTATCCACTGGTCACACTGTATCTATTGGTCACACTGTATCTACTGGTCACACTGTATCCACCGGTCATGCTGTATCCACTTGTCACACTGGATCCACGACAGAGAAGCAGAAGGAGATGAATGCCCCTGCTCAGGAGGCCACCTCCTCTTTTTATCTAGTCATGGAATGGTGCCACCCACATTGAGGATAGGTATTCCCACCTCCATTGACCTAATTTAATAAATCCCTCCCATACACACCCAGAGACTAGTCACACAGGTGATTCCAGATCCTCTTAGGATAACAGTCAAGATTAATCATCACATAAAGATAAAATAATCATGACAAAAGATGAGACAAAACCAAACTTCATGGTAGCAATGATAAATGATTTAAAGTTCTGCACTAACTTAGTGACATGATTTTGTATCTCTGTGTATTCTAAATATGATAGATGGTGATAGATAGATAGATAGATGATAGATAGATAGATGGTAGATAGATGATAGATAGATAGATAGATAGATGATAG